>NC_089791.1:12235875-12360875 GCF_040412425.1 Macrobrachium rosenbergii
AATCACTAATGAATGAACATGAGTAGTTCCTGGACAAATAATTCCAGTTTGCTCTCGTTTCTCCTTGGGATTATTAGTCTCTCTCTCTCTCTCTCTCTCTCTCTCTCTCTCTCTCTCTCTCTCTCTCTCTCTCTCTCTCTCTCTGCAACAATAATCAACCAATTTTGATTCTTAGCCCAAACCATCAGTGTCTGCTGTGCCTCCTAATTATCGGCGTCTATTTTCCCTGGCCCGGCCATCAGTGTCAAATGATCATCCTAATCATCATTCTCCTCGATCGTCGTGTAATCATACGCGTCGACTGTCATCACTTTCTATTATCTCCTCGTCATCACCCATGTCCTCATCTTCCCTTAATTATCCATGACTACTTTCTCCCCCTCTATAATCAGACCTGCGTCCTGCTCTTTTGCCTTCGATCACCACTACTGCGATTTTTATTTGCCCTTTTTGCCACTTCCTACTCCTTTTTTCGTCTCTGCCAGGATTTCTTCCTTTGCTTGCTTGCAGATAGAATCATTTTGACATCATGTCATATTTTGTTTCTTTCATTATTTTAATTATATATATTTTAGGTACAGTTATACGCTAGTACTCCCTTTTCTCACTTTTTTGCTTAAATGTTTGTGATATCTTTTGATCGAATTTGGTTTCCTGGTCATAAAATACCCAAGTGCTGTGGTTATTTGGTCTAGTTGGCATCTTATTGGAGCATTATATTTGTTTCATCCCTTCAATTCATCCCTTCAGTTTTATCTTTTTATTCAAAAAGATTATGCCATGTCTAGTTTCCGGATGATATCACGCTCTTTTCCGTTCGGTAGCCTTCTCGGTTTCCCCATTGGTTTAGCTTGTAACTAGCCTCCTACATTATTTATATCCCTTATTTATTGGAGTAAGAGTTAGAATTTCTCACGTTAAAGCAGCCACTTCAGTACATTTTAAGAGAGATGTCATCGATGTAGTCTTTGTGTGTCTGCATTTTTCCGTCTTGTTCGATTTATCCTCGCGAATTTGCATTTTGTTTATCCAGGGGATTCGTGTTCATCTCCTCATCTCCGTTTTTATTTGCTCCATACCTGAAGCGAAGAAGTGTCGAGCTCTTCGCCTTAAGTGTCCATTATTCTCCATTACGCATTAAAGATTTCATTTCTTGCAACGTCAGGTCACGTTAGGTCACCTCATGGAAAGCGACTGAATTCATCTTTCAACTGAGGCTGAGGGAAAGGGTGGGTAGCTGTTGGGAGGGGGCAGCAAAGCAAGGGAGGGAGGCATCACAACACATATTCCATACTTAATGATCCGGAACAAATTATTAAACACCCGATAGATGGGGTTCCAGGCCATCGGTTTGCACTTGCAACTCTTCTTCAGATTTGTTTCTCTCTCTCTCTCTCTCTCTCTCTCTCTCTCTCTCTCTCTCTCTCTCTCTCTAATCAAATGTCATTTCCTTTCTTTACTATTCTCTCTATTTTGTTAAGCACTTTCTTAATTTAGATTGCAAATCGTAAAGGAAATTTTGCTGAAAATTTTATGGTGTTTTACAGTCATCCTTTGATTATATACATATATATATATATAAGATTTTTCTTTTCCCAAATTTAGTTATTTTCGTTAATGTTGTAAAGGTTTTAGTTAGGTATATTATGTGAAGACTTGTCACGGCTGACAGGACCAAAGTTAATTAAAACTCTGCTGGTGCTCACAAATATACCAACTCGCCTTTCCTTCCTAAGAAAATAAAGATAATTATGCCCATTAATGTAGAGACCTTTAGATTTCTGGGATTTGTGATCATCTGTCCGTTTTTGTCATCTTTACATGCTCTCTTATTTACGTAGCGTAAATTCATGTTTCAGCGATATAGTTAAGTAATTTTCAGTTTTCGCTTCAGAACAATTGTGTGCCTACTGTATTTCACTTAAAATGAAGGATGTTGTGTTTAGATATTGATAAATGTTATTGTTTTTATTTTATTTTTTATTTTTCTGCCTGACATGTATTTATGTCGGTAACATCAAAAATTAATAAATTCCGTACACCCTTAGATGTTTTGTGACATGAAATCCTATTTGCCCTGTATTATAAATTTAATGATTAGTTTTGTTTTATATATATATATATATATATATATATATATATATACATATACTTATAAATAATATATATATATATATATATATATATATATATATATATATATATATATATATATTTATATGTATATATATATATAAACATATATGAAATTTTGATCACACCGTGATTTATATACAATCATGAAATAAATGTCGTTTTTAATATCCAGTTTACGCTACTATGGGAATATTCCCGATGGGGAATTATCACCGAAGAAGGAATTTTATAAGTGGTAAATGGATCAGTGATATTCGAAGTAGCGTGAATTGGACATTAAACGACATTTGTGGCTTCATGATTATATATATATATATATATATATATATATATATATATATATATATATATATATATATATATATATATGTGTGTGTGTGTGTGTGTGTGTGTGTGTATGTGTGTGTATATATATTTATATATGTACACCCATATATATATATATATATATATATACACACACACATGTACAATATGGAATGGATGAATGTTCATTCAAAACGAAAGTTCTACTTTTTTGGCTGTTCCCACTGTTGTTAAAGATTTTGTCGTCTTAGGGGACTTTCTATTCATTTCGTTTCATATGAAAGTTTTATTTTCGGAACGTTATTCTTTCCTTTCCTAAAATTTTCTGTCTGCTGTCAACACGAAGAACAACACGAGAGAGAGAGAGAGAGAGAGAGAGAGAGAGAGAGAGAGAGAGAGAGAGAGAGAGAGAGAGAGATAGTTGCAAAAATCTTTACATAGCCTATGAAATAAAAAAAAAGGTAAAGGAGAGAGAGAGAGAGAGAGAGAGAGATAGTTGCAAAAATCTTTACATAGCCTATGAAATAAAAAAAAGGTAAAGGCTGAACAACATAATGGTAAATTTTAGTAGAATGATTGATAGAACTTTGATTGAAATAATGAGAGAGAGAGAGAGAGAGAGAGAGAGAGAGAGAGAGAGAGAGAGAGAGAGAGAGAGGAGAGAGGGAGAGATTTCGGAGGCTAAAGAGGGACTAAGTTAATGGGCCATTGCACTATTATACCAAGAGATTGGCGTCGAATACAAAGTTGTTTACTTGATGGATAAACAACTTCGTTTGTTTATTTGATGGATAAATTGGATAGTCATATTACCTTGCCATGAGAAAACGGAATTTTTGGGCGCTTTTCTTTTTGTATATATGTTTTTAGAATGCTGACGATGTTTTTTTTGTTGTTGTTGATATCCATTATTTGTAAGACTATTAATATCATAACTAAGATTGTCTGTCAAGTCTACATTTCCTTCAGATAATCTAATCACCTGTTGTGCTCCTCACCATTCTCATTCTTTCAGTTTTGTGAATGATAAATAAATCTTACTAAATAAGCTTTCGCAAATGTGGCTAAATTCTTTACCTTACGCCCTAAATCATTTTAGTTTTCTTGAACATATTTAACATTTCACTGAAGGTTGTGGGAATATGAAAACTTGTAATTTAAATTTCAGGTGTTATTCTTATATATTATTTTTTGTTTAAACAGGTTACAATTTCATACACTTCCTAGTATATAGAGTCTCAGATGTAAAGTGGTCATTAGTGCAATGCGTTCTGCTTTGTTTCATTTTGCCTGTTGTTTGAATGCTTTTGGCTGTATATTATCAGTGGATGCTTATGAGGTCTAATCAGTTTTGATTTACTGAAGAAAAATTCGTAAAAAAAGGGGCAGTGCATTCATCTGAAAAGTAACTGATTGCGTAAACTTATTCAGTTTCGGTTAATTATTAAGATCAGCATCAAATAGCCTTTTGGCGAGGGGATTTTGAGAAAGAATTTAATGCCAGAATTTTATAGACCTAATTTTTAACTGAGATCGATGGACGTAGCCATGCCACAATGGATTTTACCTTAACTTTACGTCGAGACAAAAGTCAGACTAATATTTTATTCTACGCCAAAGACAGCTCCATCATGAGGACAAGCGAACGCGACCAGTATCTCCCATCGCCATCTCTCCTGAGTTCATGAGTGTTAGTGTAACCCTGACGTGCGAGGTGTTACTGAACAAGAGATCCTGTGTTCCTTTGGAGTTTAGTTTGATGCCTTATGATTGGTTGGTTACTTTCTAAAACATTTCAGGACTCTGCGTCTTATTGTAATATGTTTGTTTGCCAAAACGTTCATAGGCAAATGTTTTGAGATTGGATGCTTTCAGAAACTTGTATCTTTCTTGGTGATTTGACTAATAAGTTAATCGGAGACTACAGATGGACGACCTTGAGATTAGTTGGTTACTTTCCAAAACTTTCGAGACTGGGTGATTTCCCCCTAAGCGTTCAAAAATCAAATCCTTTAAGACTGGGTGTTTTCAGAAACATGTCATCGTCTTTCCTGGTAACTTGTAATACCAGTAAGTTAATTGGACGGCCTGTTTGGTTTAGTTACTCGCAGATTTGTTTTCACATCTACACCCCTTTTCTTCTATTATAACTGTTTATAGACTTTTATTCTTAGCTACTTCATTTATTCAGTATCCGCTATAATTATGCTATAGCAAATCAGATACCTGGTAACTGACAGTTTTTCTTTGGTGTCCTGCAGATGATAACATTTTTTATTGTCAGTAGTTCCTTAATAATTTTTACTGGTATTTGACGTTAAACTGATCGTGCTTACACTTAAAACTGTAAGGTTAGTGATTTTTTGTAAATTTAATGTGTTTTTGATCCCTGAAATATGAGAGCATTTTATATTTACCATTTCGTTTCCGTCTGCAACCGTTAGCATAGGTGAAAGTCAGTACTGGTATGTTTGCAACTTTCGGAATAAACGAACTTTAGCGAGGTACCACGGTTAATATGAATTCCTTGGTTGTTGCTGAAGACTTTAGGTAAGAAATTTACTTATAACTATATTCTGTGAGCAAAGACAATTCATAATTACCTGTTTTTGTCATGAAAGTGATTTTTGTAAGGGTGATTTCATAAGAAAATAAAAGTAGAAACGGGCTTAGACTTTTTCAAGAATCGGAAAGAAAACTTGAATAATTTGATAGTTTGCAACATTGCAGAGCGTAACATTATAAAAGCTGAACATCTAATCATTGAATAGGGAAAAGCCTGTTAGATTATCATTTAAAAATCCAATGAAATTATCGAAGCAATGATTGTATTGTTAATTGAAGAGTAGCTGCGCTTCTGAGCTGTTGTTTTTCATGTTAGAGTCCAATTTATGTCAAGGGATTCGACGATTACTTAAACGAGCAGATGGAGAAAAAGCCTCGTAGGGTTTGAATTGAAATTCCTTATGAAAACAATTATCAAACAGTTGACCTCTGCCACCTCACCTTTAATCACGTTTGGTTTGGGTACTTCTTCCCGTCAAGGTTTCGGAATGTCCTATCTCCGAGGGAGGTGCTTCATTTCAGATTTTAATTTTAATCGTTAGAGAGAGAGAGAGAGAGAGAGAGAGAGAGAGAGAGAGAGAGAGAGAGAGAGAGAGAGAATTCTAAGTTCTCCACGTTGTTGAGGTTCAGTTTTAAAATGAGCGTCTTATGAAACGATTATATATTGTTGCTTGAATTCCTGTGGGTTCGAGGTTTCACGTGGCGAAAAATCAGTCCGTTGTTCACATGGAATTCATATTTTACAATGAGATTATGTTTTTAGTTTGGTTTGTTTGTGCATGTGCGTGTTGCAGGATTATGCCAAAGATAGGAAGGAACATCTTTACCAAAGGTGGGCCTCGTGATTGCAACACAAACGATTATGTTTTTTGATAGACGCGGATTTAGGCAAAGGGTAATTTTTTGGGGGTGATAGATTGCTCAGTCTTGGCGGAGTTTGTGGTCTCCAAACGCAATTGTTACATCTGCTTATGACGCAGGAGGAGGTTATATAATTGGTCAGGCTCATTTGCTTTGGTTGTTTAATTTTGTCTGTATGTAAACAGGATCATGCAAATAATTAATTAAGGATTTTTACAAAATCATTACGAAGTGTCACCATATTTTACCAAGTTTCATTACCCTTTTGTATGTTCAGTGTAACGTTTCTCTAATGGTTAAAGTTTGTGTTCTGTCGTTTTAAGAATTTTATTAACAGTTATTTCTGTTTCCTTTCCCTAAAGGAAGTAAAAAACAATAAACCAAAGAATCTTTTATACTTGGGTGAAGGAATTGTAATGGTGACTTTTCGTGAGGGGTAAAAGAAGTGTCTCCTTATTTGAGGAAGGTATCAAGACTATGAGGGGAGAAAGCAAGATCTGTTTCGATGTCAGTTTCACAAATGCCTGTTCAAAACGATCGACACGCAGAAGTTCGCTCTCAGTCCTTGTGAAGGAAGGAGTAGTTGTGCGTGATACTATGAAGAAAGTATCGGCGGCACTTAGTATAAGTATTTACAGATAACGGAAAGAAAAGCATTGCGCTTTAGATGAATGTGAATACAACAGTGTTCAGCTTCAGATACATTTTAATTTGATTTAATTTTATTTTATTTTTATTTTGCTTAATACTGAGTTTTAGGTGGAGTCATTTGTAAGTGAAGTGATGTCTACATTGAACTAATCTCTCTCTCTCTCTTTGTCATAGGAAAACAGTGTTTTATGTAACTGATTGACCGTGTTTCTTAGGATAACTTACCGGCAACACGTAAAATTTTACTTTTAGCATAATAAAGTTTCAGGCTGTAGATGACGTCTTGTGGTGGTTCCAGCAGACAAGGTCTACGGAGTTGTGCTGGGTTTAGTTATGGCTGGCTTTGTTAGGCTTTCGTTATGTCAACTTCTCTCATTTTTTTTTTTTTTTGCTTGTTTGTTCCTTTTAACTGTTTTATTGTAAACCCTGTAAGGAAATGTTCTTTATAATACAGGAATCTGTTCCGATCTTCTTATCTCATTTTACAGTTAAATATAATACAAAATATAGGTATTTGTTTTTACTATGCTTTTGTGTGTTAGTGTGTGTGTATGTGTGAGAGAGAGTGTGAGAGAGAGAGAGAGAGAGAGAGAGAGAGAGAGAGAGAGAGATTGGCTGTAGAATACTGTATCTTGAACTCTCTCCTCTTTCATAATGTAATATTTTCTTTATCCAATTGTAAAGAATTCTTTTATCGAACATCGAATCGACTTTATCGTAGAACGAAGAACATAAGAAGTGCATTATATTAAAGTGCCAGATGTATTTTGCAGCTAGCCATGTTTTTGAAATCACTGATAGCAAGTGAACTTCACCTCCAAGTTATAATCTGTCACCGTGGCATTTCACTGCATTTTCTATCGTGATTTATGCCTCTATGTCTGTTACATTTTTTCTGTTTAATCTGAATTTCTTGTTCATTTCGAAATTCACTGCCAATTTATTTTTTAAGCGTATATTTTGGTATTCTTATTTGTTAATTGTAAAATATAAAGTATACTAGGGAAAAATCCTATTATAAAAGGGAAAAGAGCGTGCCTTTTCATATAAATTTTATCTCCTTCAAGGATTTGAAAGTAATAAAGAGATTCTGGAGATTTATATGAGAACGGAGAGCACAGCTCCAAAATAGGGCAGCGAAGTTGAGAGCGTGATGGGAACATATAATGAGGATATGATGAGTAAGATGAAGTTCAGAGGTTGGAAGGGCGGTGAGGTTGGAGATAGCAACGTTGTTATTTAAGTATGGTGAAGGGTTAATAACATCCATTCTTTGATATCGTAAACAAATTCAGGTTTTGGTGCTAATTTTAAGATATTATGTTAGGGGAAAGTATGCTCGTCGGGAAACAATCTAAGGACTGAGGTCTTAAGAAAGGGATGGGACGGATATAAAGGTTTGGCGTGAAACCTAGATAACAAAAATATATTTTCGTTTTCACACTAATTGCGAAGCGGGCATGGCTCAAACAATGAAAGCTGGTGTCTTCGGTGTACGTGAATATAGTCACACCAGAAACTTGTCGTAGGGCAAAACAGAGGAATAAGAATGAAATAATTTCATTTCCGTAGAATTTTAAGTACCAGTTTTTCTTTTTCACAATCTGTAATAATTGAGTAACAAAAATAATTTAGATTTACGGACAAGTATTTTTTTTCTTGCATTACTTGGAAGAGTCTGGAATATCTTTTCATATATTTTACTTTCACTAGTGAATAATTCAGCGGAAAAGGTTACACTTGAAGAAATAAATTCCCATAATTCGACTGTCCCTCAATCTCATGTCAACCGATGTTTGTTTCCTGTTAACAAATTCATCTCCGTTATCTTCAATCTTGGTGTTTGACCCGAAAGGTGAATTCCTGTTGTTTTCTGTCCCTTCTCGCTCCTTTTTTATATAATCCTTCTTATTTCATTTACATACCGCTTAAGTGTGTTCCGTGATAGTCCTTTGTGAAGGTTAATTTTCCATGGTCCTTTAGCACGTAATACCGTGAAGTTTCCTTATAAGATATAAATACGTCTTGTACATAAGTTATGCTAGTGAATTTTATATTTTATTTCTGTTTTATATAATTCTATATATATATATATATATATATACATATCTATATCTATACCTATATATATAATATATATATATATATATATATATATATATATATATATATATATATATATATATATATATATATATATATATATATATATATATATATATATATATATATATATACACACATATATCTTATGGTCAAAAGAGGGCTGGCTGTAGATGTAGCTGATTAGATCAATATCTGGCTAGAGTGTAAGTTAAGATACTGTCCAAGTTTTAGTTGGAGAGATAGGGGTGAAAACGTGATGTAAATATGTAAATATAATTAATGAAACTGGGTCTGATGTTTGATGTGAATGAATAAGAGGAGCATATGAGAAGAAAATGGATGCAGCAAGAGTTAGAGTTAAAGACATGATTGTGAAAGGGGTAGATAAGGAGTTTGTATAATACCAAGGTGATGTCATTGGAACAGCGTGGAATATTTGTTGGCTTAGGTTTGGAAGAGAGAATAAAAATGGTAAGAGGTGGGATGAGGAAATGAGAGGTAGAGGGAAAAGAATGCGATTATATGGAGGTCCAATTGCATGACACAAAGAAGAGAATAAACTGGTATACAGCAAGGTAGATGAAGACAAAAAGAATATGAGAGGGAAGAGGAAGTAAAGTTATAAAAATGGAGTGGAAAATATGCTATATTCGCAGTTTATGTACTATATATGCTCAAGTAGTGAGAATCGAAAATGTGACAAACGTGAAAACATGTAGAAGTGCTGAAAAGGTCACCGTAGATAAAAAAAAAAATGGATCAGTGTTTTGAGATTGTTTGGCCATGTGGGAAGAAACTATGACGGATATTTTGGTGATAAGTGTATGATTCGGGAGTAATAGGATGGAGGAGATGAGAAATACCTGGAAACTGCAGGAGAGAAGTGTGGAAGAGTTGTCGGAAAGGAATTTTCAAGAAATCCAGGTAGCATGAGTACATTCAATATAAATGTGAGTGGTGCGGTATGAACATGGGGTTCGATGTGCTGCTGACAAACATTTTGTGTAGGTGTATAACTGGATAATGTTGTTGTGGCAGGTGAAGGATGAATGTTGCAGGCACCGTTGTTGTTTTTTTTCTGGAACCATTTCCCTGGTAAGAGAAGCGAATAGTGTTGATATATATATATATATATATATATATATATATATATATATATATATATATATACATATATAATATATATATATATATATATATATATATATATATATATATATATATATATATATATATATATATATATATATATATATATATATATATATATATATTTGTGTGTGTGTTCAGTTGATTTCTCGCTTTGGGAATGGTGACTCATTATCGTTAAATGAGAAAGTAAAGTACCAGTTATGAAAGTGAATTATAGACATGAAGGGACCGAGTCTCGTGGTTCATTGCATGGCAAGCAGAGCATTCCAAATCCTAAATCTGGCAATGTTAGGAAGAAACTTCTTAATTTAAAAGGCATTTTATTTTATTTTATTTTATTTTATTTTATTTTATTTTATTTATTTATTTATTTTTTTTACAAAAGTGTGACTCAGTTGCCCAGTGTGAAATACTTTGGATATTGAAGTACATTACCTATAAAGGATGTTCTCTTTCAATTTATTAACTCTCGAGGAACCAGTAAGTCTCTGTCGTAGTTGTCCCTTGAGTATTTTGTCTCCCTTTTTTTTTTAAAGTCGATATCGTTGGCATCAGGGGTCGTGCGCCCCCCACCGACCGTGGACGCCAGGTATTAATTCTACGTCAACTTTACATCGCTGCGACCATCACGTACGTCATGCCTGATTAATTTGCGTCAAGGGGTGGTGGCGGTGATGTGGAGGTGGGGAGGGTGGGACCATATGCGGAGGCTGAGATGGAAGAACTGATGGAAAAAAGTAGAAGTACATAGAGAAGGGGTGAAGGAATTAATGGGGGTGGGATAAGGATGTCTAATGGATTACTTAACATCATTTCATTTGTCTCTGTGTTCATATTATTATTATTGTTATTATTATTATTATTATTATTTACTTTGGAATTATTTGGTAATCGTATGTTGTCTCGTTTTTATTCTTCTCGTGGCGTGACCTTGGATAATTTCGATAATTTTTAAGTAGATTTTCACAGTTCACGACTAAGTAGGACAACGATAGGATAACGACGTTTCCAAAGTTATACCATTTTGTCACCACAGAGCTCGCGCGCACATGCACACATTCAAAAATACGCTGAATGGATTGATTTGAAAAAAAATTAACATTGTTCTTGAAGCTGATGTCTGGATCAGGAGATTTCCATTTGGGCAGTGTATTAAATCATGAATATTTCCAATGGAAAAACCAATTCATTAAGATGTTGCGGCCATCTTGGTAGATTTTTCCGAAACTGAATATCGGTAAAAAACTTTTTAAGTGTGATGTTATCACATTTACCTCAAATATTTTGCCGATTTCCTTAGTTATATTTGTTAATTGCATACATTTTTAAGGCTTCTTGAAAATTCATGTATAGGGCGATTACCGGTAGACTTTGCTCTGCCAGTATACAAGTGAAAGTAGCTTTTCTTATATAGTTTTCTAAGAATATCTCTCTTGCCATACTGAAACCAGTGTTCTTGCATATCTTGAGCACTGTTATTCACGGAATGAAATATGAACGTAAATGTTGGGGAATTTTTACCCTTGAAAATAGATAATTTAAATTTATCTGTTTCAGATGATAGCGAGTTTTTTGGATGGTTGCTTATGCTAAGAAGCAGTTTGGTCGCATTTGTTTAAAAGATTTTTTGGGGATTTGTTCATCTCATAGACAGATAACTTACACGGTTTACTCTGTATCAGATATGCTTTTGTTAAAATATTGCGTTATTGGTGCTGCCTCTTGAAAATTTTCTTCTATTAAAAACGTAAAAACTAGATCGAAATCTTGTTATAAAAAATTAAGCTATTCCTTTTATTTTTCTTAAACAAAAGTCATGTTAAAAATGATGAAATGATGTAGATTGGAAATAAAATAGAAAATAGAAAATTTTAGGAATATCCTTTTAGTTTAGAATTGTGAAGTCACAGATTTGTTTTTTTGAAATCGACTGTTCATAATAACAGTTATTTATCGTCCTGCATTTTTAGGTTTTAGAAATTACAGCAAACAGCTGATGGTAGACGATAATGAAGAAATAGTGTGAAAGGAGGTAATTAAGAATGACTGTGAATTTACAAGCTATAAGAGAGAAGAAAGATAATTACAGGTTGAACAAGGATGCAAGCAATAAGTAAGACAGGGGACACCACATGTCGCTCACGACAAAAAAAAAAAAAAATCTTTCTGAGGAGAGACTTAAAGAAGAAAAATTTCAGTAGAAGAGGCGTGAGACATCCGATTTAGAGGCACTTGGGAAATGAAACTGCAGAATTGGTTATAAGCTTTGTGTTTACCGGCTCGAATTTTTCTTTTGCTGTCTCACTTACTTTCATCATCACCATCATCATCATCATTATCATCATGTTTCAGCGGTTTTTTGTCAGATTTTCCCTTTACGGTGCCAGGTATTAAATTACTGGTCTGCATTTTGTTATGTCTGGTGTACCTTCTGCCTGATTTCCCATCTGGTACAAAGTTTTTATAGTTTATGTTCCTCCTCATGATTCTCTGAACATTCTTACTGGCCTCCCTCTTTTTAGCACCATGCCTAAACCCTTTCTGAGCAACCGCTTCTCTCCCCAACACTATATCTCACCATTTATAGGATTTGATCTTATATCCCGGGTAGCGTTAGCCGTACGACTGCTTTTAATGGTACGTCTTCAAATGCCAGTTAATTTACATGAATTCAAATTTGAATCTCATATTTATGGGAGGTATGGGATTTTTAGGTATCGGATGAGAACACTAATCGGTTTTTAAAAACATTAAATCCGTCAAGTGGAAAAAGAAAGCTCAGTCATGTAACCTTGGTAAAATTTCAGAGTATGACACATATGTGTATATACTGTATATATAATATATATATATATATATATATATATATATATATATATATATATATATATATATATATATATATATATATATATATATATATATATATATATATATATGTATGTATGTATGAAGTATGTTGTTATATATATATATATGTATGTGTGTATTTGTATATATATACACACACATATATATATATATATATTATATATATATATATATATATATATATATATATATATATATATATATATATATATGTGAATTTTAACGTCACGCTGTTACCCTGACAATGGGTGGCTCCCGATAAATATGTAAAGCGACAGTCACTGCCACTTTCACATCTAAACACTGAAGTATAGATCAAACACTTGTACAGAAAACCTCCATTACATCAGCCACTTCATACTCACTTGAATAAAGCTCACCTGCAATGCAACGAGCTTCCTTATTCAGTGGGCCATTCACCCCTATCTTACAATCCTTTTCTTGCCTCCTGCGTGTAGAGGCCCTTCTTTCCCAATACCTCTTTCACTTCATCTCCCAGCACTTCACTAAACTGTCGTGGTCATTTCTTACCACGTGAGGAAATCATCTTAAGCATTCTGAGCCATCCATCCATCTGCACTAACTTGCTCACCACTTCTCCTGGTCTCCTTACTTCTAACCCTTTCAAAGTGTTCTTGCGCCGCACATACGACTAACAAAATCACCTCAGCTGATTCAACCTTTTACCTTTCTTTTTCACATAAAAATCCACTATACTTCCAGAAAGGAGAAGTTTGTCAACAGTTCCTTCATTCATCCCAACCTTGGCTTCCATAGACCCGCCCAGTTAGTTCCCAATCTTTTTCATAAATCCAGTTGCTTTCCTTGTTTCACCTATTCTGTGTCTTGAGTCTTCTCTTATCATACCATCGTCCATTATATGAATTCCCAAATTCCTGTATGAATCGACCGTTTCCGTTCTTCTTACACCTATATTAGAATTCTTCATCCTCTGGTTTCCATTTACACTCAAAACATTACTCATGCTTACATTTGCCCTCGACTTCTCTTGAAAACATGCTCTAACTCTTCACTAGATTCTATAGTTCCTCTTCACTATTCTATAATCGGTACTTTAACATCTACAAACATCAACACTCCATTCACCACTTTCATTTTTTCCTATTACTATTATCGACAATTGATGTACTTTCTCTGATTTCTTGCATCACTCCATCCATAACAATATTGAATAGGCATGGAGAAAACATATCCTTGTACCAGACCCAGTTTTCTTTGCCTTATTATCGAATCTCTCACAAATTGTTCTATGTTCATGTAAGCCACACATGCTGTCATTGTATGTTTGTGTGTGTATGTGTATTTTACGTATGTATAAACAGTACGTATAGGGGAGTTATTATACGTAAATGAAGAATCTGAATGATTCAGGGATAAGCATCACAGTTCGTTTTTTTGTAACATGTGATTTTAAGTATGTATGTACGTCTAGTTCCAGATGGGAGCGCGTGTTCTCTTTTTCTTTTTTTTTTTGAAAAGAAATTTTCTGTACAACTTTGAAGCCAATAGTTCAGTGTATATACGGATTCATGGAGAGGTGAAGATTGGTGTATAAACAGCCAAAACTGGTACACAGAATTCGGAAATGAAAGGCTTTCGGAGGAGACTGAGTCAAAGTCTAGAGGATTGCAATTTAGAAGTGAAATTTTAAGATCCTGTTTTTATCTCTCTATCTTCAAGTGTCATATAGACAGTGCGAGATTAAAGAATTATCTCTTTACGATTTTAAATCACAAAAATTAAAAATTAAAAAATCTGTTGTGGGTAAGTAATACTTCATTGCATTTACGACACTCACCAAGTATTTTATTAAATTCAAGTTGCTTACATGTATACAAACACACATTCATACAATGTAACAGTGACGATAAAAGCAAAAGATGAAAAGTGACACGGCTATGCTTTGACGCGAACAGAAATAATTCGGCAATTCTTTTTTTAAGAGCAGGTCATAACATTCTTCCTAAAGGGGCATGATGTCGGTATATGATGGAAGGTTTCTGATCGGTCTGCGAACGGGAGATTAGTTAATGGTGACAGATGAGGTCTGAGAGCGGGATCGTTTTCAAAGAAGAACGACGCGCGGAATATAGAAGAGCCTGTTTGTGCCTAGAGTGCGCTCAAGGGACTGTGGGGTTGAAGGGAGAGCTTGTCTTGTCCTCACTTGGATGAGCATTCGGGGAATACATGAGCAGGGTACATCGTTTTGTTTTCTAACTTTTGCTCATGATCATGTATACGTGTGTGTACTTGTGTGGGTACGCACAGCTGTTCTCTTGCCTGTTTATATTCCTTTCCATGTTTGGTTTTTATGCAGCTGCAAGCGTGTGTTTCTGTATTGTGCATATTTGCAGGTTTATTGTACATCGTCTTATAACCTATGAGGTGTGTTTATCTATCTGTATACGCACACATATACATAAATGCATATTTATGTATATATATGCACATGTATATATAATATATATGTGTGGGCATATTTATGTGTATATATACGTATATATATACTGTACCTGTATGTATATATATTATATATATGTATATATTATATATATATAGATATATATAATATATATAGATATATGTATATGCATAATTGTATTTCATGGCTGTTCAAATGGATGCATTTTTCTGGTTTAGAAGTTGATTAATTAAAACACTGGACTTATATATATGGCAGTATAGGCTTTGTGAATACATATAAGAAGCCGGTATGCATTACGAAGCCTATGGAATCCATGGCACGCAACGCTGCAAAACCAAAGTGAATCGCTCTTTATGAGATAACTAATTCAAATACCAATTCGCAATATATATTTGAATTTACATACACATGCATCATATATCGTGTTCATAATGATATCATTACTAAAAGCAAATAATTATCCTACCTCTATAGTCATTGTAAATCTTATGCACTTTATAAGACTTTGTTGTGTTTTCTTTCCATGTTTCTTTTTAGAATATCTTGTTTATTATGGTATTATACCGAATAATAAATAATTGTTAGGGGGCATGCTAACACCTCTTCAATCCTATTTCCTCTCTTTTTTTTTCTGTCTTATTTTTCTCCTTCCTTCATCCTTCCCAACCCACAACCCTGGTTTGGCCGATTTTACTCTTGCATATATATCACTCTTGTTTACTCTGCGAGCATCTCCTCCGTGCATGCCCCCTTGTCTTCTTCCTATCAGCCTCATTATCTATTCCTCATCTGCTCGTTCATCGACGTTCCCCATTCCCTTGCGTTTAACGAAGACCTTTCGGCTGGTGAAAGAATCTATCCAGACTTCAGAGCAGAGGAGCACCACTGACCTCCTTTTGGAATTATGGGTGAATACATTTGAACTCTTGAACTTCCTCGTGTTTGCGTAAAGTTCTCTACTTTTATTTGTTTCCTTGTTAATTTTTTTTGTAGAGCTGTAGGTTTCGATGGTTCTCTTAGAAATGGATTACTTGTCAATTAGGCACCCAAAAAAGTTTTGTTTCAGAGCCAGTTTTATGTTTAGATAATTTTCTTTCATACAAGTGATGAGTCAGAGTACACATTCTTGCTGGAACCCCGGGGTTGCAAATTATCAGTCTTAAACGTCACTCCTGCCAGGATACCAGATAGTTTATGCAAACAACCGTCTCATTTATATGAAGAGAAAATCGATAAGATGTTTCCTCTCTGTGTCTTCATTTTCCAGTTTGCTCACTTTCTAAATTCGAAACACTTTTAAGTAGGTATTTGTTTGTTTTTTCGATAATAGTTTGTATATGTGTGTATATATATGCATATATATATATATATATATATATATATATATCTCTTTCTATGTGTGTGTGTGTGTGTGTGTGTGTGTGTGTGTGTGTACGTATATATATGTGTGTATGTATTTAAATTTACTGAGTGATTTGTTTATTTTTGACAGGTACTGATGTTAATGAAATAAAGAGTGCCCTCGTAACTTCTCGATTTCTTCACAGTTTGTATATGCTTGCTACTACGAAGCCTGAGATCCAAATGAAGAACCAAATGAAGACATTCTGACTCTCAGGAAAGATTCGAACCCGCTTCCGGAACATCAGAGCAAGGTAGCGATATTCACATGACCACGAAACAGAGATCTATTTTGCTCCGTACGTATACTGAGCATATGACTGAATATACCGTATCTGGTATAAAAGAGACCAGTAGATTCTAAATATATATTCCAGCCTAAAAACATAAACTATTAAACATTTGGCTATGATGGTGAAGGGGGTCTATTCCAGCTGTAGTGAATATATCTCAATTCGACAGATATAAGTAAGCGTTATCGGGAATAGGCATAGCGTTCTTCGTGGTCAGGTGGATTTCGTTACCTCGTTCGGACATTCCGAATTTGGGTTCAAATCTCACCCTGGCATCAGAATTACTTCGTTTGGATCTCAGGCTTCTTAGTGACAGGCGTATCTTAATTGTGAAGAAACTGAGAAGTTAAGAGGATATTCATGTTACCTGCTCTCCAGCAAGAGGGTCAAGGATTGACTCCTGGGCGGACCGCTCTAGGAAAGTTTTTCATTTAAGCAGTATGTTAAGCTCAAGGTTTACTGCGTGGGTTGCAGCCACGGTGGATTAGGGCGGGGGACCAGCAGCTTCATCCCAAAATAATTGCTAAGGGCTGGAATGGTAACAACTCAGAACTGTAGCGATTATGTATAATTTACAAATACACATGGCCTCCAGAAGCCCAAGGATAGTTATAGCTTTTATGCATGAATTTGTCTCGGGAATGTTAAAATGGGATTCACGGCCTGGAAGAACAAATATGATCTCAAGACGCTTTAAGAATAGGACGTCATGACGTTGTAAGGTTAGGCTTCGTTATGCTAATAAGAGAATATTCGAAATTTATAAGAATACAAGTTGCCACACAGTACAAACTTGGCTTTTTGGAATTTACACTTTCACGAGAATTTGGGAGTAGGCTTTGACCTGAATAGAAGTGACTACGTAAATTGTAAAATAGTACGTGTCATTTAAGGCCCAGTTTTTTTTTTCCCCCGTCAGGCTTGGATTAGAGTAGAGTGGAGTTCCTCATTCCTTTGGCCTCACCATTTCAAATTAAGGAGGTCTATCTAAAAGACCAGGTAAGACTAGGCCTAACCTCTATGCCTTGGACAGCCAGCCTCTTCAAGTTTAAATAGACCTGTCCTTTGTGATTTGACATTTCCTTGCTTAGGGTTTAAGAACAGACTTTTTTTTCATGTAGAAGAGTCCTGTCCCTAAGGTTTGTACCCTCAGAAATAGGCAAGTTCCGTTGCAGTTTGATATGAAATGTGTCTTACAGATTCAATTTTCCCTTTAAGGAGAGAGGTTGTTTGATATGCAGTGAAGGTATCCTTGAAATTTTATTGCATGATAGGGATTGATTTGTAAAAGATTCCAGTCTCAAATAATAAGTGATATGAAAAATGTTGATTGATAGCAGTGCATGTGTATCAAAATGGGGTTCTTTGCTAAACAGGATTTAGTTAAAATTAGGTACCGAGGAAAAAAGGGAATTACGTGTATTTCAATGAAACGTTTGTAAAAAATTAAAATCGTTTATGAAACAACATTCATGAAGAGTAAAAATCCATTAGCTGAAATTGTATCGTTCGTTGATATACTCTTCCAGCATGATTGATGTCTACTGTATATTGAAGATATCCGATTGAATTTATTTCTCTGTTAAATTGATAGAGTTGGATGAACCTTGTCTCTCTTTTCCGCCATTGTTACGTTCATTAATATTTTACAGTTTTGAGGATAGATTCATAGTGAAATTTCATTGCTAACAGACAAACACATACATCCATAGACTGCTGATCTAATATATACTGTTGCCATTTTCAAATTATTGTGATCAAGTGTATGTTAAATTTTAATGATTCCTTGGGATGAGCATCGATGCGAAACTGAAGGACGCGTAAATACATAAAAAAAGTACGTATACCTTCATGTTACCTGCTCTTAAAAATGATTCATCATTAAATGAATGTTATCGGATGCAGTGATAATTTTTCCATACCAATTTACGTCTTAAATGCTAATTCCTACATTAATTAACGTAAGGTAATTAATCATGGTCTTTTATACGATACATAAGAAAAACATCTTGTGCAATATTTAGCATCAGTCCATGTCTTGACTCTCGATCACAGTGGGCCTTCTTAATTAGTGTTCTGTCATCCATCTTCATCTGTGTGTTTCTACCGTCATGACGACGGACTTAATGTATGTTAAGGGCATCCGATGGACGGTAATTGCACGCACCTCCCTTGTGTTATCTCGAGCCTCTGCGACCACCTCTATATGATCGTTAATATCCCATGGAATCAGCCTTAACGTAACGGATGATGGGAGGGTTTCTTTGCATAAACCCATTTTTGGAAGGAACGGCTTGGGAAATGGGAATGTGGTCGGTTCCCGTCTGTTCCGTTCGAGTCCTGTGGTTCATTATATTAATGCAATTAGGTGTTACCTTATAAGATTCTTTATCTTTTGTTAAAGATAGGTGTATTAAATATTTTCTTTGCAAGTGGACAATCCGTATAGTGAGTTGCACCTAGTTTTAAAACTATATAGTGGGTTGGAGTTTCAGCGTTAAATGAAACATTGTCTTCGTTTCAATGCAAAGCATCGCCTTATGTATTTTGGGCGATTATTTTACAAGCGATGGTATATTTTTACAATTTGTGGAGTGCAAAAATTTGCTAATAAAGGAATACCTACTCTCTCTCTCTCTCTCTCTCTCTCTCTCTCTCTCTCTCTCTCTCTCTCTCTCTCTCTCTCTCTCTCTCCTTCCTTAACTTTAACATTATGCTCTTCTAATTTTCACCTTTCATCTAAAATCTTCAGCAAGTTCTACTGATCTAGAAATGTGACACATTGAGTCTCGTTCGTTAAACTTATAATAATAATAATGATAATAATGGCAGTAATGAGGATGATGATGATTATGATGATGATTACTATTATTATCACTGAATGAAAATACTGTTTTGGAAACAAATCAAATAATTCCCGTACTCATAATCTTTGTATTTTATCTCACTGTTCTTATGACTTGTCGAATAAACCTTCAGAACATAATTCCATGATGAAGAGTACCAGCTGGGGTCAGTCTTTCCAAAAATTTCTGTTTTTAGGTCACGCAAGATGCTTTCGAACCTTATTTGTAAAATGGGATTTGAAGTAAAAATGCCAGTTATAAATTTACGACAAACTTTTAAAACAATGACTCATAGAAGTTTCAATTCTTGATTGTTTTCCTAATCGCTCCCTTTTCAATTGAAAATATCCTAGAAACTCATTAAGAACAATCTAACCTTTCTTGTATTTTATCATTTTATCACTGCCTTGAGAACTGCGTAGAGCAGTCATTTCGGAAACATTTTTCCTGGTGTGTTGGTACAGCTCTGTGGATCAGTAAAGTAGTTGAACTTCACTTTTTCTGTCATTAAGGGAACCGAAGAATTGAAAAATCAAATGGGAAGACAAATCGGCTTCCTTACAAACTAAGATAGAAAACGCTAACGTGCTGTGTTGTTGAGTATGCATATATATATATATATTCCAAAGTAGCTTTGTAGTATTATTCAATGGTAATAAAATAATGGCAAAGTGGAGCTTTTCTGACATGAACTGGAATCATTGTAGTTGTTTTTCTTGAGAACTTGAAATATTGAAAAGTTGTTCATATACTGTATAAAGTTCGTGTGAATCGTAGTTGATAGTACACAAGGCAGTGGTTTGCCAAATGTAAGGTACGGCGAATTTTGCATACCTTTGGGTTGTCTTATTAAATGAAGAGAACAGAATACATTTTTTTTTTGTTACTGCTTGCATGATTTTGGTGTATTGTACGTTTTCTTTAAGGCGTTTAATGTTTTTAGTGAAGAATGGTTTGATTATTCTTCCACAGATGTTTATTACAAGTGCAGTTCGTACTATTTTTCCTTTTATATTATTTCAAAAGTAGTGCGCTTTCTTTTTGGTTAATCATTGTCATACGGAGCCCATAAAAAACCGCCTTTCTTGACCAAGCCTTTGATTAATTCTCTAAGTGAATGTTTACAGTTGTTGGATGGTAATGGCGAGAGTTTTTATACCATTTTTTCCTACGTACCCTTGCCATCCTTATCGGTCTAATTGAGAAACAAAGAAAGGACGACCATCCAGTTGCGATTGTGAAATGGGTTCGTGATTTGGGCTATGCGAGAGGTTTTATCATCAAGGAAATGGTTCTCATCAATCACAGTCTTCATTTAATGGTTACATTCGAAGATGAATGTGGTGTGAGTGCGGGCGAACTAAATTGAATTGAAAGTTAGGCTGGAAAACATTTCCTAGGAGGTAACTGTTATTTTTGAGTGCTGCATGCGTTTGCGAAGATTTTGCGAATGTCGAACAAAGACAGTATCTAGATCTTCCTGATTAATGAGAATATATTACGACGGTTGACTAAAAAAAAAAAATATGGTCAATGAACCTTCCTTGTTTCATCTGAATTTGACCTATCTGTATACGCAGTAAGATGGAAGCACTGTGTTGTAATGCTACATTTTTTTAACCTGATTTCTCTATTTCTAGATAGTTATGATAACTGCATAACCAGCTAGAGTTTCTCCGCCGAGAATCAATTCAAGTACCGTTGCATTGAATCTTATTGTGCCTGCGTTAACATGAACAAAAAATATTTGATAGCCACGATGACATCTTAACTTCTTGACTTGCAACTATTGAAAATACATAATTATTTTATGAGAAAAATACTATATATATATAAATATATTATTATATATATAGTAATATGTATATATATATATACACATATATTATATATATATATATATTATATATATGTCTATATAAGTGTGTGTATATATATATAATATATATATGTCTATATATATATGTGTGTATATATATATTACAATATATATATATATATATATATATATATATATATATATATATATATATATATATATATATATATATAACATTATAACATTACCACACATTCGCTGCCATAGACATTCACACACACACATATATATATATACACATACATACATGCATGCATGCAGTACATACATACGTACATACATATTATAGAGGTACATTACCACATTGGCTTCCTTAGACATAGCAGGGCTTTTCCCAGTCTTATAGTTAGGTATGTGTGAAAGATTGGGAAGAAATATGGTGTCTTTGGAAGTAGAGAAGGTAATGCATGACATAGTAGTCAGACCCTCTCTCCTGTATGGAAGGAAAGTTTCGATGTTGAAGATGGATAAGAAAAAACAAGTTGAAGCTGTTGGGATGAAATGTTTGCTTTGTAAATACAACATAAGGAGAGTGGAAATAGTGAGAAACTTGGAGTTACGTGCATGTGTAGGAAGGCTAGCTCAGATGAAAGACTGGTATTGGTGAAGTAAGATATGACGATAGGTTGGTAAAAAAAAAAAATAAAGTGGATGGTTTGTAAATGTCAAGAGAAAGGAGGAAAGAAGAAAATAGCGCCGTTATATTCGGGAATCGCAAAACTAACAACAAGATCACCGGGGTGAGTGCAGCAGTGTGTATGGGAGTTTTGGCACGCTGTTGATGAGCCTTCTGAGTAGATGTAAGAACTGCTATATTGTGAAAATTAATGCGTAGGGAGTACATTTTAAATTCAGCAGTTGAGGTATGAAAGCGGCCGTGACCTTTGTGTTATCCTTTTATCGCTGGAGCTACTGCATGATAGGAGTTGAGGCTGAATGTTTTATATAATATATATATATATATATATATATATATATATATATATATATATATATATATATATATATATATATATATATATATATATATATATATATATATATATAAAACATTCACTAATTAGGACTTTGTTTATAGAAATACGGAGATGCGCCACGTATACCACTTCGCCATCTGACTATTTCTCTCTCTCCAGGTAAAAATCTTACGAAAAGACCTAAAAAAGTATTCACGGCTCTTCCTTCATTTCCATATGCAGTAATTTGCTTATACCTAAGTTGCCTGAAGTAGCTCTAAACAACTCGGAACGCATTTCCCACCGTTTCAGTGTTCAAAGTAAACCGTTGATTTAACAATTGAGGCATTCGTTTAATTATGTGTTCTTGGTTATTTATTTGTTGCTCTTTTTCCCTACCTGACAATATTTTAGAATTTATCACTTCTATTTCTGACACATGAAAACTTCAAGATTTTTGAGATATAGTTGTAGGCTTCTCATATAGCTGAAGTTGCTAACTTGGGATCAGATTGTTGAGAGGCCTGGTTTACTACTGGGAGTTATATAAATGCTGATTATTTCTCTGGCATGAAACGTGTTTATAAATGAAAGTGAAAAAAGTGTGCCACAAAAGTTTAAAAAAAACACGCAGCTTTCAGTCTGTAGAGAATTGTGCACACGAAAATCCTTGCTCACCTGCGCGCTTATTTTCACAGGGTGAGCCTCTCAAGCAATGAGGAAGATAATTCACCCAGAAAAGATTCTTTCAACCTCAATCTATCTCACTTGGCGATGCTGAATGGAAACGCAACAAGGCTTCCAACGCTCGATTCTTTTCCAACAATCGCGACTCTTATTCTTTTAGAAGCGACCTAAATCTCCCTGCCCGTCGGCGTGCTTTCGTCTGACTCTGGATTATTGTTAAAAGAAGAGAAGAATTATCCGGTGCTTTATTTGGAAAAATTGAATTAGTGTCCAGACTTGGAAGGCTGTCAGCAGGTGCAGGAGGCGGGATTCTCATGATTTGTACAGTGCTGTCGTGCATTCTAATATATATATATATATATATATATATATATATATATATATATATATATATATATATATATATATTAGAATGCATATATATATACTGTATATATATATGTTGTATATGTATTATACAATTTTACTTAGTGATGGATGATCAGATTTCAGCTTTCATGGGAATGTTATTGAATTTGTTGTAACAATAAACGTATTAACATGGTATTGAATTATAGAGTTGCAATGGGAAAGCAAAATGTACCTTTATTCAGAATGAAAACAATAGATCCCATATATATATATATATATATATATATATATATATATATATATATATATATATATATATGTGTGTGTGTGTGTGTGTGTGTGTGTGTGTGTGTGTGTGTGTGTGTGTGTGCGCGCTCGTGCTATACCCACACATTTACTCACACATATTTACTGGGATGAATATTTTACTCTTTGATTGGTAATCAAATTTCGGCTTTCTTCTGAATTGTCAATAAATTTATTAAATAAAAAAATACTCCTAGTAGCATAAGTCTTGCAATGGAGAAACAAATCCACAGTTATCTATGGGTACAAATATATACATAACCGTGGATTTGTTTCTCCATTGAATTTATTTAATATTAAATTGATGAACGTGAAAGTGAATTATAAATGGCAAAGGGGAAAGCCAAATGCTATCAGCATAGAATAAAACTGTAATCGTCCTTATATGTATACTGAGAGCATGAAAGTTTTAATGAAAGTTCGATTTGAAACGTGATAATAAGAGTTCATCACGGGTCACGAAGACACACTCTAGTTATTTGGTCAAGAGTGATGCAGATTCCATGAAATGTGTTTGAAGATCACCGACTCGTAATTCTTTTGGAAGTCATTCCATCTGACAGAAACGAGGATGAGCTTGATGTTGATCTTACGATTAAGCTCGTGCGAGGAGAAATGGTATGCTCACTGAGGTATGAAAATACACAACTGAACTTTTTGACGGATGTAAATCGTTGAGCTTCGTCGGAAATGCTCAGCACAAAACCGACGAATGTGATACCACGCAGCACAGTTAAGAAGAAGAAGAAGAGCTATTTTGGAAACATTCCAATTCAGTAGGCCCATTTTTTGTGGAATGTGAGAGGTGATTCCTAACCTCGTGATAAATATGTAAATTTCGAATGAAAAACATAGGTCTCTGTCAAGCATGAGCCATGAATAGGAATACCGAAAGAAAGGAATTGGAGAGAGAGAATGAAAGAGAATAATAATTGTGAACCATAAGAGAAAGTTGTTATCATCGGTAAGGTAGCTCATACTTTGTTTTCAGCCATTCGATTAAAGAAAAATAATGATTACGTCCGTGCGTTTTATTTCAAGTGCGTCTGACTGGTTAGGTATACATGACAGTGATAGCGTAAAAAATATCTTTTGATTATAATGATTTTTTATATTACTTTAATGCTAAGTGACTGATTGTAATTAAATTTAATCAAAATTTAATATAACAATATATATCTATCTATGCCCATATATATATGTATATTATATATATATATATATTAATATATACATATATATAATATATATATATATATATATATACATATATATATATATATATATATATATATATATATATATATATACGGTATACATATATGTATATATATTCATGTATATAATATATATATATATATATATATATATATATATATATATATATATATATATATATATATATATATATATATATATATATAATATATATATATATATATATTTTCATATATATATATATATTTTATATTATATATATCATATACATGTAATATATATACATATATACACACATGATGTGATAAATAGTCATATATATATATATATATATATATATATATATATATGTATGTATATATATATGTATATATATATATATATATATATATATATATATATATATATATATATATATATACATGTATATATATATGCATGAATATATATATTCTTAAAAAAGTGTATTGCATTAAGAATGTGGTTTCTCTTTGTTTTATGGGGAAACAGTACTACTTATCCCCCCTAAAGAAAAAATAAAAAAAGAGGAAAGATTTTAGGAAAGAATGAAAAAACTGCAATACCCTGTTGTTGAGTATTTGAATTGTATCGCGAGCACTTCTAAACCGGATTTATAGATCATGTTTCCAGGGAATTTTAGGCGCTGATATGGTTTCCAAACCAGTTTTTGTAAACCTCGTAAATTTCTTTAATGGATCTATGCCTCCAAAGATCTTCATAATATAGACAAAAGGAGAAATAAAAATCACAAATCCCCGCCTACCTAGCTATACAAGCCTTTATGAATTGGATGCTGTGTTGAAATGTTTAAATTCTCTCTCTCTCTCTCTCTCTCTCTCTCTCTCTCTCTCTCTCTCTCTCTCTCTCTCTCTCTCTCTCTCTCTGTCTCTGCACACACACACACACACACAGAATTAGGATGTATATTGTTTCACTCTCTCTCTCTCTCTCTCTCTCTCTCTCTCTCTCTCTCTCTCTCTCTCTCTCTCTCTCTCTCTAATTAACATATGAATACGTTTGATTATACGTGCTCGGCGAATCAAAACTAAACTCAGAACATGATGACATCATCTTTCAGTTTGACAGCAGAAAGGAAACAACACCACCATGGACGGCAGCATGCATGTGGAGTGTTGCAGTCAAACTATGCAAGATTGCCCGCCGATGGTATCGTTTCAGAGTAAAGTTCCATCACACCCTGGATGGCCTAAGAGGTCAGGTAGAAAAGGGCCCGGGCCCTGTCCGTTTCAGGTACATGGCGTTGGTTTTACCTGTGGATTAGATTAGGTGATTACGTTTCTCCTGCGTCCAACCTGCCTTGTTTGCGCCACGTCCAATTTAGAATTATATTAACCCTTTTTCGCATTCACTTTGGGTTTTTTACTCTTTGTTTTTACTCTTTCCTTATTTTCCCTTGCGGGAATTGCATCAAATAGGCAATGAATAAACTGCTGTAGCGTCAGATTCACACCAGCCTTCCCAACTGTTATTGGCTATCTCTCATAACTAACAGGTAAAACCTGTCTTATTATCTCATGCAATTAGTTCAAACGAATCCCCTGTATTGGAGACCCTTTCAACCCGAGAGAACTCTTCGTAATTGGGTTGTTTGGCAAGTGCCAGGCGGGGTCCTACTTCCACGAGGATGTGCCACGATGTGAACTTACATCCATTATCGTGCATTTGATTCAGGCACAAAATCATGTTCTCGCATTTTACGACTCTGCTCTTTCATACGCGCTCGCTGACTCGTACTTGTTTTGGTATCGAGAATTCATTTTACACTACTAAGTATTTAGGGTGGGAAATTTATAGCCTCGTCAGGGGCTTTACACTGCCGTGGTTTCCTTTGCTCATAATTATCTCCTCCCTCAGTGTGTTTGTGTGCCCATGGTCGGGCATTTAGGTGTTCTGGGAGGTTGCCTTCCTAGTTTTGCTCCTACCCTAATGGTCTCGGGATCATCTTGGCTTGACTTGTTTGTGGTTTTCCTGAATGTAAAACAACTTTGCTGTTGCTTTGTCAATTTACTGATATTGGAATAAGTATAATGTTCTTATGGAAATGATATTGTTGAAATATTCACTTAAGAAAGTTTTTCAGTGTCTCGAAGATGAGATAAGAAACAGGGTCTGCAGAGGAAACATTTACATGGGTATGCTCTTTCTATCTCAGTTTGTGAAATATCCATATTAAAGCTTTCCCACTGATTCCCTGCTTGTTAGTTCCTAATTAGCTGTTGTCTCGTAAGATCATACAAGCAACAACACCTTGCCCAAAGATAGCTGATATGAAAATACAAAGTAAAGAGGTCTGCTGAGAGTCAGAGATCATTTCTGTTCTTCTATCTTTCTCTCTTGTATTGTCCTATCTTCCTTTCTTTAAGATGCGATGACAACACCCCGCCATTTACCTCTTCTCCAAAACAATATCTGCATTTTCGTGACTCTAGGGTCACTACGTGGTCTGGTAAAAGTAAGCTGGTCACCATGATTCGGGCGACTCCGTCGGATGGTGTGGCCGGGGTCGGGGTGGGCGTAGGAGGTAAAGTGGGTGTTCAGGGGTCGGGGCATTGTCCCGGTGTGAGTGTGCTCGCGCGCTTACGCCAGTCGTGGGTTAGGGCCGTCCTAGGCTAGGATTTGTAAGTAATTCAAAAGTAAATGGAGGATATTTGGAAATTTCAATAGGTTTCTTAGAAGACCTGCGATTAAAGAGAAAAGAGAATGTAATCGAAAGCTCACATACGGAAATACTGTATTGATGTATGTTGCAAGCCATTATGACTACAACGGTTTAAATGCAAGGGGCAGCTTGGAAGGGCTGCTTAAATTCATGGACTAAATATCCCTGGTAAGAAATGAGCTCTCTCTCAAGGAAGCTTGAACTGTGAAAATATTGCGCCATAGTTTCGACTGTAATGGAGTTAACATTTTGCCGAGTGCTCTAATCTGTTAGCTTGTATTCGCTTGATTTGATATACGCTTCTGCTGATTTAGTCGTGGTATAAGTTTTTTTTTTTTTATTCAAAGACAGGACCGTATATATGGGCCCTTAAAGGACCGTTGTCGCCGCTTTGCTGAGGATCATTTCGAGGATCATTTTCGTTTGCGTGGCGTTTTATGAATTTTAGAATACTTTCATAGAAAAATGCTGAACACTGTTAGGATGAACTCAGACTACTCGCACATCTAAATGACACGTAAATTCGTTTGTATTGGACGTTGTAGCCAAGCTAATTTTCAAGGACTTTGGTCTCCCAGACAGATTATCCGCTGTCACAGATTTTTACTATAGCCAAGAAGGCTATATATTTTTTATACCTTTTTGTCTGTCTGTTTGTGTCCGTGAGGGGGATTAAGGGAAAACTCCCCTAGGTGTGTATCGATGAAGGTTTGGTGGCTTTTTTACCCTAGCAATCGCCATCGATGTCTATCCGAAAGTTTAACCTCTCAAGTGAGTGTACCAGTGAATAATTCCACTATACTTCATCAAAATGCGTTCTTCGAATTCCTTCCAATTTCTAGATTTTTGCTAAAAGCCAGACGCGACAGAAACGGGTAAAATCAAATTTTTGCTTTTGCTCTCTTGACTTCACAAGAGCTGTTAACACCGAATAACGATTTCACAAGCAGCGGGGAAAAAAAAAAAGAATCAAAACGGTTGTCAGGTTTAAGCAAGAACGAGGGAATTTCTTGATTTTTTAAACTTGCATGGCACCAGAAACTTGATGAAGATTTTTATTTCCACAAGGTGTTTCTAGACGGACTTGTGAAAGCTTTCTGTTATATATATATATATATATATATATATATATATATATATATATATATATATATATATATATATATATATATATATATAGTATATACAGTCTATATATATATGTATACAGTATTAATATAATTATATATGTATATATATAGATACACAATTATTAAGTCACGAATGTCGTTTAATATCCAATTCACTGTACCTCATAAAGTCTTGTATTATATTATATTATCATGCACGCATTTAAATTGTAATTGTAAACAGCACACTTAACACGTTTCAGTGTTCGTCGTAGAAAAAGCCATGAATTCTGGCTCTTCTACGTTAATGAATAGGAATACGCGATCCTAATGATTTTTCTTTTTATTCTGGAAGAAGAACTATTACTTGGAAACGATGTCTTTGTAACGAAGTTTGGGAAAAGATTTCGAATATACGCATAACATCATCGTCAGAGAAATGATTCATTTTCATGAGCTTTCGTGTGTTAACGTTGCGTTCTATTCTTTACCATACGGGTCCTCCCTATGTCATGATGAGATATCGCGGGTTGTTCCGCAGTCCAGGATGACCATGTAAATGCGGGTATATGGTTGTGTTCCCATAAGTTTTCTCACCTGGCTTCGCCGGGATTGCTGGAAAGTAGTGTTCCCGACCTCATAATCAGCAGACGCACTCAACCTTACCCCCCACCTTTACCCTTAAACTTCTCTCTCTCTCTCTCTCTCTCTCTCTCTCTCTCTCTCTCTCTCTCTCTCTCTCTCTCTCTCTCTCTCTCTCTCTCTCTCAACTTGAAATTCAAAGTTGGAAAGACTTTTCACAGTGATAGAAATATTTTCCACCCCCTGTTTTCATTTTAAACAAGTTAGAAAGGGCAATCGGGATTGCACACCTCCCGAAGTAACTTAGTGTGTATCCGTGTTTTAACAGTGAATAAATCAAGAAAGCATTGGTTATAGAAAATGAAATGCGAAATGCATGGCATTTCTGGTAGCCACTTCAACTCCAGTATTCAAGATCCCGGCAGTTAGTACAACACTGAGTGGTTGAATGTTTTCTTTTACCTTCTCTGTGGAGGTGTCTGTCTGTATCTATATCTGTTCTAAGCATTGCAAGTGAACGGATTTATATGAAATCTTTTGGAAACACTAATTGGTGAGGGTTGTCGAGGGAAGGTTTTCACCAGGCCTCATCATAAACTGTAATGTAATTTTAAATTAATCCTGCTAACAGACAGACACAGGAAAGCCAAACAAACGCATAAACTCTTAGAGTAGGGGTAATACTCTTGGACAGAGGTAATATAAGGACATTTGACGGTTACATGAGGGACCTATGTTTGAATAGTGGGTATAAAACGGCTATTGAAATTGGTCGAGTATTTTCGATGCCCCTTTTATAATTTGATCCTTATGGCATAAATATTCTGTGTGATAAAGAAGTTATGTGGTAATTTATATAAAGCCACGACATTAAAAAGTTTCATCACCAGTATATATAATTGTTAATTTGAAAATCTGATGCGAGCGTAAACAACTTGATTAGCGATATGATCATTACATTAAATACTTCTTAATTCCCCAAAAAACTTCTAAGTTTTCGTAGTATAATCTACGATCCATTTTTTTAGAGGACTCATTGCAACCTGCGAGCCTCCCACGCTCTCCAGAACATCTTCCTCCCATTCCCAGTCCCCCACAGACACGAGTGTGAGTAAGTTGACATTTTCACAGGTATAAGAAAGGGGACTACAAGTATAAATCATAGATGCTTGACATCTTATTCGTCTGTTCATAGTTTATGTGTAGTAGAAGATGTAGGTACACAAAAGATTATTTTGCTTATTTAGGAACTTCTAAATCTAAAAGTACTCACACACACACAGAGTTTCAATTGGGCTTTGAGCTGGCAGGTGGAAGGCATGCCTGCTGATGATGCTGTGAGGACTTCCTCCATTGTTCATTCTTTGTACGTAGTGGGTGTTTAGCCATTTCACAAAGTTCATTATCATTTCACTTGCCCACGAGAAAGACATTTAGCTCTTTCGTTGCTTGAAGTGGGTGGAGTTATGGGTGATTGGGGCCTGAGAATAGCCAGTCAGGCAGAGCTTGAAAGGACTATTGAGGTAGAAGTTGCCGATATCAAAATGAAAACAAATAAGGGGTGAATAGATGCAGAGATAAAAAGGCTCTCTCTCTCTCTCTCTCTCTCTCTCTCTCTCTCTCTCTCTCTCTCTCTCTCTCTCTCTCTCTCCATGAGACTGCAATAGGGAACCGGAAATTGGTTTCTTTGTTTACATTCGATGGCGAAGAGGGAAGAAAAGAAAACGAAGGCACATTTGAATTTCGGGGCCGATCATCTGGAATAATCGAAAGACAACCATCTTTTTTTTCCTTTTCGGAGTAAATTTTGGTGCCGATGATAATTAAATCGTCGTTATCAGTGATTCAAGCCACGACCGAGCGCTTTGGAATCGCATAATCATGGCTCATATAATTTGTAATAAGCAGATGCTGGGTCTGATTGTGGAATCGCATGAGGTATAAATGCAGGCATTGCAAATCGGTCAGTTTAGGAACAATTCCAGGAAAGAGGACGAGTGAGAGGCTTTTTGCCCAAATACAGAGAAAAAAGAGGAAGAGAGAGAAGAGAAAGAGCCATAAATGTTAATTTAAGATCCATTAGGTAAAAGTAAATTAGACCTTTCATTGGGCCATTGACTAGACTGTTCTCTTCATAAGATGCCGTTTGCCAGTCCGCGCTTCTCATCACGGCACTGAATCACGCTAAAAGGCAAATATCTCTGATGTTCCTGAGAGTTGTAACTGTCATTATTATCTTGTAAAGGCTACTGTAGTTGAAATCTTTTCGTTTTTCTTATTCTTTGTTTTGCAAGAACTGATGGAAACGTTTGACCTCAAGATCGGGATAATTTAGCATAGTGAGAGAGAGTGTAAACTTATGTGAAACGAGTCAGGCACGGATAGATCTAACAGGATTATTATTTCTGTCCAGGTGTTATTGTTATTCTCTTGAATGAACTGGTTTGATGTTGACAATGTAGCTAAATTGGGTGGCATTGCAATTTAAAATATAATGTAAAATAAAGATGAAAGTGTAATTAGTACAAGGAGAATATTATATATAGAATACAGATAAAAGGTAGAATTTAATTAACATTTGTAGTGCGAAAATGGTTAAGATTATGAAATCGGATTGTTTATATTTGTGAAGTTTTAGAAAGGTTTTAAATTTGTTTTATAGATGATTGTTTATACTTGCTTCTTCTGAACAACAACAATGTATCCTCTTGTTGTTTCATCGATTAATTTTTGGTGTTTAGAATCAGATTTTAAAGGGATTTAGGTACTCGAAACATTTAACCCTGAAATTCACGTGATTATCTCTTCATATTGATCTTCTGTGAGGCTGACTTATTAAGTCAAATGTGTTTTAAATTCATTTTTCTTCTAGGGGTGAGGAATCTACAAATTTAGAATGGATTTTTTTTCAGGTGAACTCAATATCTATGGTCCATAGTGATAGGAAATTTTCATGAGTAACTGCATTAGATGTTATAGTCAGAGTTTGAGGTTCTAATACAATCATTTGTGGCTTTTGCTTATACAATACAATATTTTTTCAATGAATGCAGTAGTCGGCTATTGTTATGTATCTGTATTATTAGCATATAAATTTTATGGAATCGTCAATTTTAGAAGCATCTAAGGGGGCGTCCAAACTGCAGTAAAATTTTTACATATTTGTTACAAACAGGTTGAAAACAAACCAGCTACTAATGTGGAGATCGAACCTTTTGTCAAAGCTGGATTATCTTGTGAAACACTGATTAAGACCACCAATAAGTCGTTGACTTGTATTCATATTGTTTATGATGTGTATGTGATTAGTTACCGACTTGTGTTTATGGCATAGTTTACTTAAGTGTAGACACGCCCTTAGAGTTACGTCACTAACTTGTTAAATTTGTGTATTGCTTGTTCTGCAGTGCATGGCTCCTCTTCATAAGCTCGTGGCTGCTACGTAGAGCAAATAGTAATCAAAGAATTTTCGGTCTTGATTGATTTGCCGCCAAGTAGAGGAAACCCTAAATTCAGCTTATTTAACTGATTCAGTCTTCACTCTCTGCCGGTTGTCAAGCTTTTCAGCTGAGTTTTTTTCGCTGACCTCAGTGCAATGTGAGTTATCATGTAACTTTCCAACTATGCTGGGTAGAAGTGTTTGAAGATACAAATTCCTTCTAGGGTTTTGTTAATCCTCTGGACGTTTTTGTCGGTAAGGTCCAAAAGATATAATAGGAATAAAAAGACATAAGTTGCAAGCTTCAGTGAAAGGAAGGGCAGGGAAATAATTCCAGAGCTATAGTAGGTTTTATATATATATGTATATACACATATATATATATATATATATATATATATATATATATACACACACACACACACAAAACATTCAACTACAAATGTTGTTTAGTATCCAGTTTGCGCTACTGAATATCACCGAAGGGGAATTATATGATAAATTATTTGATACCGTCGGGTATTCGAAGAGGCGCAAATTGGATGATAAAACGACATTTGTAGTATTAAAATGTTTGTATATAAAATTTTGCAGTATATATATATATATATATAATATATATATATATATATATATATATATATATATATATATATATATATATATATATATATATATATATACTCTATCTGAATCAACTGGTCACTTTTTACTAGATACATATATAATTGTAATAGCTACAATGCCCTCTTAACTTCCTCGAATTTTTCGCGCTTTTTTGGATACGTTGTCACTACAAAGCCTTGAGATCCAAGTGCAAGAAATATGAAGAAATTCTGATGCTCGGTCGCGGGAAAGAACCCTGGTCCACTAATCAGAATGATGTACCATTGTCCACCTTCAAGTTCTTCATATTTCTTAATATGGATCTGAAGGCTTTGTAGTGACAAGCGTGTCCAAAAAGAAAAGAATTGAGAAAGATTAAGAAGGATACTATTACAATTATTGTTAATTACATATATATATATATATATATATATATATATATATATATATATATATATATATATATGCTGGTGGGAAGAAAGAGCGTTGGGTCGGGTATGATATGAAGCATACGCTACCGAGAGTCTAAGCTTGATGTCAGGCAGGGCAGCCGATATATCTACCCCAAAGCCAAATCAAAGTCTTTCAAAGATAGGGAAAAGTAGTTGAAAAAGATAAGATATATATATATATATATATATATATATATATATATATATATATATATATATATATATATAAGATAGATAGATAGATAGATATACATATAATATATATATATATATATATATATATATATTGATATATTGATTGATTGATTGATTGGAAGGTTGCTATTTTTCAAGGCCACAGGTCTCAGAAACTAGGATAGTTAAAGGTCTTTGCTCTTCAAATTCGACTGTGTCAAAGGATTGTTTTATGAATCGTTTTATGGGTTTTGACCTTGAATTATTTTTAGGTTATCATTTTATTTTTCTTTGATTTTCATGAAATTTTGGGTGAAAGTGTCTTTTGGTTAGTTTGGTATTTTTCCGAAATATTATTTATCCTGTCCCACATTTTAGTTTTCTGTAAAAGAAAACTGTGTGCCAGGCTTTGTCTGTCCGTCACCACTTTATTCTGTCCACTTTTCTGTCCGCCCTCCAGTTCTTAAAAAACTACTGAGGCTAGTTTACTCTCACAAATTGGTGTTTGATCATCCTCTAATCATCAAACATACCAAAATTGCAGCCCTCTAACCTCAGTAGTTTTATTTTATTAGAGTTAAAGTTAGCCATAATCGGTAGCTGGCAACGATATAGGATAGGCCACCAACGAGCCGTGGTTAAAGTTCATGGGCCGCGGCTCATACCGCGCCCACAGAAAGATAGATCTATTTTCGGTGGCCTTGATTATACGTTGTAGCGGCTGTACAGAAAGCGCCGAGGTTAAAGCTGATCACTTTTTCTGTGATTCTGATGCAACTTGGGATTGATATATACTTTTTTCAAATAAAAATGTTGGCGTGACCTTACTGTCAATCCTGGTTTTCAAATTAAAGGTAAAAATCTTGTGCCCTAGTATTTTGTTCCTGATATTTCAAGGTAACTGTTCTGTTTTTCTCTGATTCGATGAAACTTGTCAAGTAGGTAGGTACTGTTGTTTTACTATTGACCTTGACTGCTTTTTAAGGCCTATATTTAATGGTGAGTAAGGTATTTGAGACTAGGTAGTTATTTCTTTTTGATATTGTTTATCTAGAACTATTTCACAAGGTGGCAGGTCAGTTTACTAGGTCAAATGTTAGCATCTTGCTCTGGAGATCTTAGGAACTACGGTAATTTGTGTCTTCAGAATCTCTTTGTTTGTCAGGAGATAAACACCAGCTTTCGGATGTTTGGTGTTTCATTCCCTTTAATTTACCGAAGATCCCGTCCTCGTTATTTCATGAAAAATCCTGTTAGTTTTACAGACCCATCTATTACCTCTTAGTATTTATAGAAACAAAATATTTATTATAAGCTGTGAACTCTAAATGCGTTTGGAATACGTTGTATGTTACATTGATTGCAAATAAGTGCAATTGCGTTATGTGACAGTGATGAATAGTAGTGTCCCAAGTTGCTGTAGATTCTTTGTTCACTATCTCCTCTAAAACACTATGATTCTTACCTTTCATTATTAATTATATTAATAAGGCAAACAAAATATTTACAGAAATCTACGCCTTTCTTTAAATAAGTAATATGCTGGAAAAATTAAATTCAGGCGTAAGTGCATTATATAATGGCGATGGTGAATGGTAGTGTTTGTTCGTCAGAACAAATTCATACGAAAAATGGATATGTCCATTCCCCTTATATTTTTCATGTTATTAACAGATATGTTTTTAGGTATAACTTGTTTCGTATTTTACAGATTTGGGAAGTAAATTAGCTTTTATTACTGATATTGTGATATAGTTATAGTTATATAACTATATATATAGTTGATATATTCGGGAATTTGTCGTACCTTTCACTTAATTTTAATACTTTTCGTTTCGCACAATATCGCATAGTCATGAGATGCTCTTTCTTAAGCTTTCTGTTAACGCACCTGAACGTTTCATATTAGTTTTTCGCTTCTTGCGAAGACAAGAACAATCTCACATGAGAGACAATAGGTTCGAACAAAATATATTTCTGGTCCCCCTTTCATATAGCAAATGTATTTAGTGTATTAAGCTGAAAGCATAGGCGAATTGCCCCTATAATCATCCCATTCCATAATCTTCAAGTCGTGCCAAAAGTTGTAAGATCTCTTGTTTTTGGGGCCTACATCGTGCCTCGAGTAATGACCTTGGGTTGAAAGTCTCTACATGCAAGCAATTGATCCTGCAATATGAGACTTCTTCACGTTTCATTTATGAAGGTCTGCTTGCTTGTTGATGCCCTTTCGCTCGATTGATTGCAAACTGATGTTGCTAAACGGGAGCTGTTTCGGATGGCAAGTGTTTTTTTATGACTATTATCACTGAAAATTTGGTATGGGTAAATAGTAAGTCTGAATTGCTAAAGAATGCTTAATGTTGCGGAAGAATAGTAATTTCAGTGGACAAAATCTTTTCACCCACTTTCAGACATACATACATTCATACTTATATATATATACATATATACATGTATATACACATATATACATACATACACACACACACACACACACACACACATATATATATATATATATATATATATATATATATATATATATATAACAATATTGTAATGTATATAATGTCTTTAATAATAATGTGTAATGTGTGTGTGTGTGTGTGTGTGTGTGTTTGTGAAAAAATTTCTAGAAGATAAAGTAATTTAGTTATGAGGGCATACAACGGATTTATCAAGAAAAGCGAGATAAAATAAAGAAAAGCGGTAGGTAAGAACACGTATTAGAAATTGCGAAACCTTATTGGTTGTACTTGACGGACGTAAGTGTGTTGTGATGTGAGTAATAATGATAACACGTCAGATATTTTAATGGAGACATACGAGAAACAGTCACAGGAAAGGTCATTTTTTACTCAGTTACTCAATTTCGTAACTGATTATCGAAGCAATTACTAATCACGTTTCCCCAACTTAGGAGTAGCCATCTTCCTTCTCTCACTTCGTCGTTCGTTCTCCCTTCCCCTGCCCCTCCCCCCAAGCCTTTCTTTCTCGCCCTGTGACGTCATAGCTGCTTTATCATAATTGATGTCTCCTCATGGTCCCTTCCGTACCTTTGTGTGTGCGATCTCACAAGATGAACGTCATCAAAGTAAAGATAAAATTTCTTGCGAGATATCTGATTTCAGTTGAGGTACACACCGCCGTTGTTTAAGATTCTCGTTGAATCTAACCCCCAGGTCTAAAAAAGCCGAAAGTTTCTGGCAGAGTCTGAAGAATTAACCCGCAGCGAAATTGAGAGTTGAGGAGCACACCTCCAAAGAGTGAGTAGTCATAGGATGACTGACAGTCTTGGCAGGTTATATTCGAAGTTAAGTGAAGTAGATTAATGTGTTTTGATTAACTGGAATAGGGTGTTGAGCAAAAGAATAAACGAATAGCTTGAAGGAAAAATTTTGTTCTTACAACAAATTAGGAAGTCGGATATTTGAAACTTGGATATCTGAAACTCCAGAATACAAATTTTTATTCCTTGAGACTGGTCTCCAAATATTATATGTAAGGAGACTTAGTCCATTCATTCAACCTCCGTTTTATCGTGCTCTTTAATTTTTTCACTTCGCTCTTTTGCTGAAGAAATTCTCGTCTCGACCTGAGGAAGAATAGTGGTAATTTTTATGTGATAGTAAAGATTAGAAAATAATCAAGTAGGTATCCATTGCACGGCACCACACGTCTGGGTAATCCGAACCTTGCAAAATGCATAATGACAGTGATGGCCGGATGGACGTGCAGTCGTGCATAAGGATGCAGAGGTGCTGGCCATGCACATGAGGTCCTGCTGAAACGGGTAAAAGAAGAAAAAGGGGAAGCAGCTTTTCCTATTGTGCCAGACTGATGGTTAGTCAGATGGACGCAGGATGCGGAGATGATATAGGCAGCAAATATATATAAATTTGAAAATCAGTTATAAAATATTTATGGATATATTATATACTTTGGATCAATACGTATGCTTAGTAAATACGTATGTGTTGCTGTTCCTGATTTTCGGCTTTATTGAGTTATTTAAAATAGCCTTCGTGTTGTTTCTGGATGTTCATTTTTCTGATGCAAAGGACCTTGAACGGAAATAATGTCTTATTTAGCCCTGACATCACGAAAGCGACAGAATGAGGTTGGAGAGAATATGTAGTGTTTCACACCAAAACATGTGGGAAGTGGCCTTTCATACGTCAGAAGGCTGCCTGAGAAAAAGAGGGATTCCCTCAATTTGTTCAGCGGAACTACGCTCTAATAATACATCTTAAAAGGAACTGAGGTCACGTTGCAGTAGATAAAAAGAGGATCTTGAAAAATTTAAGGACAGAATCGTTGGATAGTTGAAAAGCTATAATTAAAAACAAAGGTTAGCAGTTACAGTATATGTATGAAAGTAGTGTTCTCAAAAAATGACGTAAAAGGACGATATAAACCCTATATATCACCGAAAAGATCATTTTTATAATTGTTTGAGCGTATAGAAGGAAACATGTATGTATTGTGACCTTGAAGCTATGAACACCTCCATTCGTATTATGAACTCGGGGTCTCTTGTTTTTAATGAGCCTCCTGCATCTGTTTTTATCAAAACAGATGGAGGGTCAATTCATAATTGGTTTTGGCAGATTTTTACGAACAGATGCCTCTCCCGACTCCAACCCTCCCTATTTATCAGGGCTTGGGACCAGCATTTGAGCTGGTCTTGCTTTTGTTAAAGATGCTTGCAACAGCCTTTCTATTTCCACCAAGTCAGTTGGGTTTGATCACTCTTTCGAGTACTTCCGCTTAAAGAATATAGTTCCTTTTTTAGATGTAGATATATAATTTCTTATCAAATGAAGTCCAGTAACACTGCTTACTGTGACCGAGGGTGAGTTGGGCAACCATGCCTGTGTACAGGTAACACAGTCTCAAGCTAAGTTTTTGCCTCTCTCGCAGTAGGCACGATCCAGTGACTGGCGGCAACTTTGATTATATTATATGATAATGCAATGTGAATATAATTACGTGGCCACATTTCCCAATACACTTTTCATCTTGATAATAATTTGTTTAGACGACGTAAAATTCAGACATACTTTACTGTGATTGGTTACCTTCCTTGCACTGTTGGTGTTACTTGAGGAGAAGTGGATCGTTGTGGATGTTTAACACTAACTTTTCTTGTATGCATAGGTCCATCACCTATCGATAATTTAAGGATGTTTGAAACTGAATTGTTGTGGATGTTGTCAAGAGATACCATATACATTGCGTCAGATCAGTCACCATTCCACAAGTTAGCTGTGATGACTGGAAGGAAACTGTTATCCTCTAATGTCAACGGTCAAATAAGGGCGATAGAATTAAAATATTCCCCAAAACATTATTAACAGATAAATAAATAGGCTGAGAGAGGAAGCGAGAAGAAAAATAAAACCTCCAATTGGTTGCGTAACGTTCTTGTTTATTTTCTGACTGCTGTATTTCATTAAAAACCATGTATTGCATACCTAGACAATTTTGCAACTAACAGAGCAGCAGTTATAACAGAGGGCATTATACAGGGAGAACAGTCTTGCATACAATTATGGCTACAAATCCAATACTTGAACGAGCTTATTTCATGGGTTTTTCTCATTTGCTTCGCACACACCCCGATTCATATGCTACTGTTCTATCGGTTCTTTCGAAATTTGCACATTGACTCGCGTCTGCGTGTGCGCACACGATCACAGACGTCGTTTCAGAAGGTAGACCTCCCATCGACAGCAGATTATATTCCCGAGTTAGATTAAGATCAAATTCAGATTGCGAGCATGTGAGAAATAGAGGTCATGTTCAGGTCATGCCTAGTTGGGTCACCTCGGCACAGGGGTTATATTGTTTAGGTCGAGACCAACCGCAGAGCTACTACCAATGCTCACTCCCACCCTCGTCGGTCCATGGTTGATTAGCTGCCATATTCGGGCGTTTGTGGGTATTAGGATATTGGAATCGAGTGTGATTGCGTCCTTAGAAGGAGGGGAAGAGAGGCTTGCATATGAGATTGCGATACATTTGAGCAATCTTCGTGTATGGAAAAGCGGGATGGAATTCAGGATTCAGCATTTGTACTTTTATTGTCTTCCTCAGAAGGAAAACCGACACGGGAAATGATCATGTGTATATAACCAAGTTAAAGTAAAAGAAAAACAATATTACACGTCCAGTCGGAAATATGGACAAGTTTATATTTTTCCAACACTGTGTATATACCATTTCCCTGAATTCTCAAGCATGTTATTAACTATATTTTTTTTTAGGTAATTCGATGTAACGTCTTAGCCATAAATCAATCTCTCTCTCTCTCTCTCTCTCTCTCTCTCTCTCTCTCTCTCTCTCTCTCTCTCTCTCTCTCTCTCTCTGTGAGATGAATGAATGTTGAATGCTTACATTTACGTACCATGTCTCAGTTATTAAAAAGAACTCTTTTTAGCTTCATTCTGTATTTTTATATTTGGATACATCCTCTATTTTGGGAAAAGTAAGCCCGAATATGAAGTAATTGATGGAGGCTTTCGCTGCACGACGTGTCTTGAACCTTGATATATCAAGAACTAAGTTACAACACATAACAGTTGCACCACAAGGATGTTGTGCAGTTTTTAGGGTTTGGAACTACTCTACATAGCCAGAGGTCAAATATCGACTTATAGAATTAGCTTTCTGTATTTCATTTTCCTATTCATATTCAAGGTGTTTAGAATGTTGACCGTGTCCAAAAATACAGGAAAGTAGTCAGCCAAGAATTTCTTGTCACATTTATGCGCTCGTGTATGTACAGGAATTTCAGCGTTAGGCTGGTTCTCCCAACAAGGAACGGTTTGCAAGGAAAGAGACAGCAACAGTCATTGCAATATTCGTACCAAAAATGCTGAGTCATATATAAACCCCTGCGCAGAAAAATTCCGCAGGCACTTATTACAAGTACACAGAAGGCTCATCAGCAGTGCATTAGAAACCCCGTACATAGTGTCCTATTCACTGTCACTATCTTGCACATAGTCTTGCTTTCTGGGTGTTTTGGGCCTTCATTCTTAATACCTCACCTCTTTGATGACATCTTACATCCTTTTACAGGTCTTCCTCTCCTTCCTTCTATCACTGTAGAATTTTATACTTTAAACCAGCCTATCACATTCTATTCTTCCCACATGACAGAACCATCTGGAAACAACTTTTTTACTATTTCTGATCATCTCCACATTTCTCGTTCCTTTATTCTTATAATACGGCACATACACTGTAAATAATTTCAAAAACTTCACCATTTTCCTTTCCTTCACATTCATCTTCCTCAGGTCACGTCCATTCATCTCGACGGCTTTCGCCTCTTTCAGTTTTTACATTCAACATCTGAACCTTTCCATTATCAAGGAGAATAGTACTGGTATGCCCAAAATTATATTTACGATGTAGCTACGTAAAAGGACTTTGTTTATGTTTACTTTTCCTCCCGTGGCTGCTTTTCATATGCTGCATGCCTTAAGGCTGTCGCTATTACCATTATAACCATTGTATTCGTAGCACTTTAGTTTTTATCCGGATTTCTAGTAAAGGCCACGCTGATTAATCTCAAAGACATTGTAAAGAAAACGTGAAGAGCGAAATCGCCTGAAGTTATCATTATTTGAAAAAAAAAAATCTGACTGATATTCTATATTTCTGTTTTTTCCATGAATGTAGTTTACGTCTTGAGGTGAGCGATCTATTATTCTTCCTTTTCGTGTTGTTTGTGGCCTTTATCAATTGCAGGATACTATCATGCTATATATTTATGTTTGTCTTTATGAAATGTATACGTCAGTTTCTCCACATTTTGTGGAGAAGACATTTTATTTGACCTCTAGTTACACTTTCCAATGACAGATGAGGAGAGAGAGAAGGCAGGCGGTGCTCTCCCAGCCTTGTGGGTCTTGGACGTCCGATACGATCATTGAAGCCAGTTATAAAAGTCACTGGAAGGTGTAACTATCAACATAATTCCGCAATCTCTCCCTTGTAATTACATCTCTTTACTTGAACTATCTTTATCACTCTCCCTCCACAGTCGGCCACTTCTCTTCCCTGAAGCAGCTCTTTAGATGAAACTTGATGTAAACATTGTAAAGAGTCCCTCTCCTTTCGTCATCTGTGTCTCTCTTGTTAAGAGCATCTTGGGAGGGTTGCGATTGGAGATCTTAGCGTTAGTGTGTGTTTACATGTACGCGTGTGTGTATGTTTGTATGTATACTTTTTGGATGCCTATCTTCCTCGATCACATTTCATGACATCACCATAAAAAGAGTCATTAAACGTCGCTTTATAGGGCAGCCTCGCGTAGCTCAAATTGCATTCATAATTTAAGCAGCAGATCTATTCAGCCGTGATTGACCCTTGTGTCAACATGACTAAGGTTCATTTTCCCTTTCGGAAATATTCGACAGGCGAGCAGGTAACAATGGTATTTATAGGCACCTGCCTTAGGGTCCATGTTGGATGGGCACGTGATTCATGTTTTGGGAATGGAAGAGAGACATTTTAGGTCGGTGGTGGTTTTGTGTGTTGGTTTCTCTTACTGCGTTGATACAATAAGGAGACCGGGTATAAAAACGTAGCTATGACGACTTTATGACCCCCGTGCAGATTACATGGACGCTATTACTGACAGTTGAGCCAAATTCTCGTTAAGTAGCCACATCTATCCTCCCATCAAGAACGAGTCTGTGGGAGGGGATTATATTCGTCTCTCTCTTTTCTCCAGTTTATTTTATTCATATAGGGGCTATCTTAGAACAACATTGTACAGTCCCGGATCTGTACGAACGTCGCTGGTTCGGTTACATTCGAGCCTTTGAGATCTTTTCCAGATATGGCATCGCATCTTTAGCCGAAGGTTGCACAGATCTGTAAGAGGAAAGAAACGTGCGTCCGATTCCAAGGCTTGATTATTTTCAAAACGGCCGTGCCACCCAAGAGAAAGGACGTTTATGGAAGGTTCCAACTCGAAAGAAAAAATCGGAGGCCCCAATTCGTTTAGATGAAAAAAAAAAGATGATTTTGCGTTCGAGCAGTTTATAGGGTTCAGCATTTTTTGTATTCACTTCAAGAATGAAATGTTTCAACGTAAATGTATTATTAGTAGAAACGAAATGTGTCAGTTGTTTATATATATATATATATATATATATATATATATATATATATATATATATATATACGCTGCTGGCCCGCGTGGGTTAAATGCGTCCACTGTAGTCCTGAGTTCTTGTCTTCGCTGGTTCAGGCCCACGGACAAGGGAACTTATTATCAACTAAAAAAATTCCCCTTCGGTAACATATATGAAAATATATTATTTCCGAGTAGAGCGAATTGGATATTAAGGACGTTTGTAGCTTACTGATTGAATATGAATCACGGTGATGTGATAAAAAAAGTCATATATATATATATTATATATATATATATATATAATAATATATATATATATATATATATATATATATATATATATATGTATATATTATATATATATATATATATATATATATATATATATATATATATATATATATATAATATATATATATATATGTATATATATGTATATATATAAAATGTATATATATATATATAAATGTATATATATATATATATATATATATATATATATATATATATATATATATATATATATATATATATATATATGATATTATTGTGCTGTTTAATTGAAAGAAAGTGAAATAGTAGCTATTAGACGTGGAAATAAAATTTACAAAAATAATTGAGCTGTATTTTGTAGGGGTCAGGTAATGTTTTTGATATTTTTTTCCCCTGAAACCCTAAATAAGATGTGTAATCCGCAAGGATCCCTTGCGGAAGATTTGAGCCAAAGGTTAAGGGGTTTCCTGCAGATGAAAAATTGTAATTATCGACACGTTGTCGGCCGGAAGATTCCAAATCTGTCCTGTGGCCAGTCCAGCGATTTTTCATAAATGAGGACTACATAGACCGACGATGGTTGCTATGGCTCACTTTTGATCGTGCCTAATCCTACAATACGAAGGGCTTTTTGTGATGATCACTGCTTTAGAGGAGGGACTTCAACATTCATTCGATCAAGTTGCACGTACACTATGATTTGTTCTGAGTGATGGAACCAGCCACTCATTTTTAACATAGGAAACTCTTCATATAATTAAAGAGCTTAAATCCAAGAAACACCAACATTTTGAGCCTCAACCTTGTTCAGTTGGCAGCTTATGTCAGGCACAGGTTTTTTTCTGCAGACTTTTACCCGATAGTCGGAGATGCAAAAGACCCGAGAAGACAAAACGATATCCTTCAAGGTGTAATAATATGAAAAATAGTCAAATATTACTAAAAAGTAAAATGCATATAATAAGGAGGTGGTTGCATAGATGTTTGTGAACTTACGGTTACGAGTGTTCACATCGAATAAAAAAAAAACGGCAATCTAGATTTAAAAGGGAGCTCAGAGGCTAAGGATTTTTATACGTGGCTAACTCACAAACACTGTTTAAGAGTAGGCTATAGTCAGATGTTAATTCTTTAAAAACGTTTTGGAGATAAAGCTTGTGCCTTCAAGTTGGTTGGACTTGCTTCTATCGTTTACTGAAGGAAGCAGATTACTATATTAAGATATCTTATGTTTTAATTTATGAGCATTAAATCAGTAGTTATTTTAGTAAACCCAAGCTATATAAATGGTAAACATCAAGGAAATGACATGAGCCAAATGATACAATCTCAAAATAGGTAGAGAGAGAGAGAGCAAAATAGATTTTATAAATGGGAAAGGGAATATTCTGTACATCTATGCACATTGAAGAGGCAAGATCTCTCTGCCATCATGAAGCCGTTAAGAGAGAGTGGAAGAAAACAAGAAATGCGGAGCAAGTGAAAGATGACCTGGTTCTATCTACGATTATTAAAAAGATGTGACACTTCAAGTGCCGTATTTCGAGGCCTCGGACCATTTGAATCAATTTGTAGGATTATTCCTCTCTGATCCAGCCAAATAAATTAGACGAGTCTCTGAGGCTTAGAAGGATTAGGTGGACGTTTATGGCCGGTTAGTTCGTTCTGCTCCAATTTATGATAGTGCTCCTGATGTTGATGTTTCTTGCTACTGCTCCTTTCTGCTTTTTTCTTTCTTTTTTTATGGGAGCCCATTTGCTGTAAGACTGCACTGTATAGCGATGTCTTTTTCAGAGGTTGAAATTATTATGCTTTGATATTCATGTGGAGTTTTCATCTCTTACAGAAAGGAACAAGTGTGATTTTCTTGTTTAATTTGTTAAAATCGCAGAAACAGATTTTCTTATTAAAATGGTAGCACCTGATAAAAAGTAATACTAGTTGCTTAATAATACAGGGATGTGATTGATATAAAAGTAGCAATCAGTTTTATTCTTCTTTTCATATATATGTTTCATAGTAATTGGAGTAGAAGAAATAAGCTTGGATATAATCATTAGTTGTATTCGTTGTCATATAGTATTCATGTAAAAACCGGATGGCACACAAGAATTGCGTTGAAGACTTTGATGAGATACTGTGCTTGAATCTTATCTGGATTGAGTTTATCACATTTTACTTCAGGACTTTATATATATATATATATATATATATATATATATATATATATATATATATATATATATATATATATATATATATATATATATGCATATATACACACACACACACACACACACATATATATATATATATATATATATATATATATATATATATATATATATATATATATATATATATATATGCTCTGCTATATCTAATATTTCTGTATGGCTTGTTTAAAAGCAATAAAAGTCCTTACAGCATGCAGCATTACAGATATATTTAGCGTGAAAATCCCAGCATGACGTAAGTACATACATTGCTTTTGGTTTATCATCTTATTTATTAATTGAAAAGATAAACTACGGCTATCGAAGGCCAATGGTACATTGTCGATTCATGAAAATTCTTGGAAAATAAATGAGTCCTTCGTTAAAAAGGACTTGTTATAGATCATTTTATATTTTCTGATTTGTCCACATATCAGCCACAGTAAGGAACTTTATACAAGTTTTGAGATCAGTTTTGTGCACATTCAACAAGAAGTATTTAATTCGCAATGCAGTCCGTAGCTTGGTTTACGTCAACACCTATATTAAATAACTTAGGTTAAGAAGAAAAAGAGAGAAAAAAGATTAATACAAGTAGTAACCAACGAAAAAAGAAGAATAATGTAAACACTAAGCCCCTTTTGAATAAATTGTTTGAAAACACTGACTGGACAAATTACTTTTTATTCCAGCGTTCATGTCAGAGTGGCAAATTGTTAATTTCGAACTACCATGAGGCATTTGTCATAAATATGGAGGAGAGACTTCATAATTAGCGTCTTTTTTCAATTAATAGTAAATTTTCTTAATTATGGTAATATATTTGTGGCTTAACGTAGGTATTTAGAATCTCTGTAATAAATCATTAATACTGCAGATTTTTTCCATAAGCTTGAATAAATACAATAGAAATGACACAGATGTGGGTGCATTATTCAGTTACATTCATTCCGGAATATAGTTTCTGTATGAAGAAATTTGAGAAAAACTGAGCTGTACAATAAGTGTGTTTGTTATGATTTCCAAGGCTTTCCTTCATCGTAAGTGAATCCCTAATACTGTTATCACTAACGCTTTTGTGTTTGTATGGTAATTTATCTCTCTTCAGGTTCTTGTAATAAGTTTTGATTATCAACCTTTGTCTTGCCGCTTTTCCTTTTAGTTTTCTCTTATGGTTTAGCATAAGGTAGGAATAATTCCTGTAGGCTGTCTTTATTACTGCTAGTTTGGAATTGTATGTGACTAATTTTATGTGTATATCTTTTTATCTTTTTTGACACGGCAGTTTTAAAGTGTGCAAGCCAACCCAAAATATGCTGGACTCCAGAGCCATATTTTTACTAAAACGACAGAACTTGTTTAAAATGGCCTTTTGACTTGCAAGAAAATTTTTTTAGCTAGAATAACTATCTTACGTTTGTCCACAGAAAACTCTTCAGTTTCCTTACGTATGTGATTGGTGGGTAATCGAGAAGTTAAGAGTTCTTTGCGTGTTAGTCGTTATATTTACCTAGATCTTGTAAATGAGACCAGTAGATTTACGTAAAAGTGAGTAGAATTCCTTGCATTACGGGTTTGATAATGAGATTTTTTTACAAAGCGATTCAGTTAAATTTGATATATCTTACTTATCTTAAGATGAAAACATGTGATTAAAGAACTGTCAGTTGCAAGTGGCGTCATTTCTGCACTTTGTATAAATTGATGTTTGCATCAGAAACACTGGGTCTTTAAGACCATTTTAATTTTTTTTCTTAAATACTTTCTTGAGTAAAACTACTGACTTTTGTTGTTGTTGTTGTTGTTCCATACACTAAAAATCAACGGGACTCTTACATTTGTAGCTAATAAATTGTGATGTTCAAGAGTTTACAAAGTGTGATATTAGGATCTGATAAATAGAAGCTCATTGTTTGTTAGCTTATTTTTGTATGTCACAAGACGTTGGTAAATTTTAAATTATGGCCCTCTTGCCTCAGAAAACTGCAGAATTTTAGCGTCAAGTATAGGAAAAGTTAAGACAATTCTTACGTTTTATCAGAAATTTATGTCTGGTCGGTTAAGATTTCCCGTTTCATCCATTCAGAGGTCGGTAGCAACAGTGTCGGATAATCCCTGTCATCCACCAATGTTTTGACATTAGTATTTCCTAAATGGAATATCAGTATCATATATATATATATATATATATATATGTCAGTATCATATATATATATATATATGTGTGTGTGTGTGTGTGTGTTGTGTATGTATATATATATATATATATATATATATATATATATATATATATATATATATATATATATATATATATATATATATATATTATTGTGTATGTGTATGTGTATGCGTGAAGGGAGAGTGCTAGTGACGATGACAGAAAATGTGTAGGAACTTGTTCCTATGTTCACTGGATTCTTTTTTCTTCGCGGGCTTCAAAATATTTCACAGTGTGTTTTGAACAGTGGATGAGCCACTTACGCAAAACTTCCATAATATTAAGCCACTTCATAAACCTACAAAAAAAAGTTTCAGCGGCTCGTCAAACAACTTAACACACACCATGCCATTCATTTCAGTTTTGCGCGCTCTCTCTTTTTCTCCCTTTTTATAAGGAGTGGCACCATTGTGCAAGAACCCTGGGGTTCTCAGCTAATTTCTAGGGATGAGGTTACCTACCCCATGGCCTTCTGTCAGTTGACCTTAGCTGATGCAAGTACTCATTTCTCTGCTGGCTCGACTGGTTGCAGAAGACTAGATACTGGAAGACAAACTGAGGTCCTTTACCCAACAAGCCATTCCTATATATATATATATATATATATATATATATATATATATATATATATATATATATATATATATATATATATATATATATATATATATATATATATATACATATGAAATAATATACATACAATTACTTGTATCAGAGAAATAAATTTCTGATTACATTGAGATCGAATCAGGTCTCTTAATTGAAGGCAAGGGCGCTACTGCTGACCACCTGTGTGGAAGTGCAAATTAGTAGTGGCCTTTCATTGAGAAGATTCTGGAGACCAAACTCGAAAATTTATATATATATATATATATATATATATATATATATATATATATATGCTATATATATATATATATATATATATATATATATATAAATATATATATTTATATATATACTGTATACTATATATAATATGTGTATATGTAACTATATAAATATATATATATATGTATATATATATATATATATATATATATATATATATATATATATATATATATATTATATAATAGATATATATAGTACAGAAATAAAAGATATTATCACTTGTCCATGTATTAATTATCCCCTGCCTGTCACTCAAAGCGCATGAATACCCCAAGTTACACATGTCACTGTCAAGGAAAGGTAATCGTGTCAATTTTCATGCAAATACAGATTTACTAGTCACTTTTGTTTGCGACCTCAATGTTTTGCGGATTTTTAAATTCCTTTTGAAGAGTAGGACCTTCAAGGATTGTTTTGAAATTCTAAAAAAGAACATGAAATGTTATTGTTGAAACGTTACAGAAATTTTTCGTTAAGTCTCTTGAATATCTTTCCAGAAAGAACTGGGATTTCGTAACTGGTATTGTCAGTTGATATAGCCATGTTAGCATGTTGGTTTGAGAATTGGAATACATGTCCTTGCGATAAAAAAAAATGGACGTTCTTGATTATATTGGATGTAGGATTCTTGAAAATTGTGATTGATTAGTGATTCTTGTATCTATATTTTCCTACTCATTAATCCTAACAAATACTGCGTACCTACCTATGTGCCACTTAGAAATCCCTTGCTAGCACGCAACTAGTTAAACGTTATTCTATCCTAAAATTTAGGCTGGAGGTCTTAACGTTTTAATATTTGGGCCTAAATTTCTGTACTGCTGCCTAGGTAGCATATCCCATAATAATTTGTTCTTTAATCTCAATCATGTGTTCAGTAATTCTTCCAAGACAGCACTAGTCTCTCTCTCTCTCTCTCTCTCTCTCTCTCTCTCTCTCTCTCTCTCTCTCTCTCTCTCTCTCTCATATACAGTCCTCATAAACCACTCCCGTTAGTCTGCTATTACATTTCCACTTTTGTTATTGTCCCTGTAATTAGAGCAGTGCTATAGAGTTGACCCAAAGATTGCCCTCGATATACCTGATATTTTAAGTGAGGGAAACACGACGTGAAATTGCTCTTTGGGAGAATATAATGCATTTTTACTTTCCTTACAAGGAGTTTGATATTACGTACCCTTCATTCTGGCGTAATCTAATATCTCCCTATGTGTTTTCCAGCAAGCCTTTGTAATTTTATGGGTTAGATATGGTGAGTCTGTGCACGCACGGATCTGTTGCCTGGGAAATATAGGTAGACATTTTTTATTCATCTGTAGTTATTGCGGAGCAGCTGTTGACATTTTGTATGTGCTTGAGATTTAAGTTTTTTTTTTTCGTTTGTCTTTAATTTTACCTGTGCATTTACTTATTATGCAATATTTATTAAATGCTATGCTGTGAACTTTAAAGTAATTTTTTGTCAACTTTAATATAATTTAACTTATTTTTATTTTCTTGAAGTTAATAATTAAAACTAGTGAGATGGTTCTTTTTTCTATTGGCCATGATATTTCTGTAAGTGTCTCTACTAGATTTTTGACTGATAAAGGACATCCTAATTTTCTTTACCTGTTTCTTCATAACAGTAAGATGAACGGAACAAGTTTCGCTCTGACGAAATTTAATGGTTTGCAAGATGCTGATTACATATATGACCACTGCCTATAATTAACTTTACCAACAATGCCATTAACCTTCTATGCAAGCTAATTACACCGACAGTCTGTGTGACCTGCATCCGTCCCTCCCCCTCACCCCATCATAACCCCTCCAAGTCGGTCACGAGTCGTCGTTTTTGCATTTGTTATGTTGACCCCTTCGCGAGAAGGGTGAAGACTTTTCATTAATCAGGAGAGGCAAAACAGACTCCTCGAGCAACTCCTTAGATACATACTGTTTCCTATCTGGCGTTTTCTCAGGTTCAGAGACGTGAGTTTATCACTCGCCTCGCGCCTATCAAGCCCTCCTGTGCACTGGCCGTGAGGGAGTATGAGCCCAGCAGAGCCTCTGTCATAGGGGCGATAATTCATAGCAAATCACATTCAGTAAGGATCCCTATGGAACCCGAGCCATCTACGGCCGAAATCCTCTAACCCCCTATCTAATCGCATATTCTATTTCTGCGCGTCCATTCGCCTTATCTAATAGTTTGGACATAGACAAATGTACTATAATTGCACTATCAGAGAACAAAATGAACGCAACTAATGTGTAGCCAAGCAATGATCTGCTCTGTGGCCTTCACTCTTGGACGTCTCTTATCACCGAATGCCCGCCGTTTTCATAACTAATCACCTCGGTTTCTTATAGTTTCACGTTTTCTTGGGAACCTTACTCTCTCTCTCTCTCTCTCTCTCTCTCTCTCTCTCTCTCTCTCTCTCTCTCTCTCACATATTCAGCACATTTTTGTCTGCTGTTAACATTTTCGTACGAATTGTTATGAGGGCCAAAACCAGCTTGTCCCTTTCAACTTGTAGTTTTTTGTTCTTACATTAATTATAGAGGAAACAAGCCTGGCCGGATTAGATTAAGTGATAGGAGATTAGAGCCCTTTTTAATGATCATCACGAAGTTGTTACAGAAACTCATTGGGTTGGATCCAAGGTTCTTTCCCTCCCTCTCTCCCTGCCTCTCTCCCTCCCTCCCCCCTCCCATTTCTTCCCTTTTGACATTTCAAGTTGCAAGTGTTTATTTGTAGAAAAAAAGTATAACTATTACTTAGCGAGTAAACTGAATTCATTAAGAACCACTTGGTATCTGTAAATGATGTGGATATTATGTAAAAATGATAAGCAATATTATTTTGGAAAAAAATTTAAAATAATCTCTCTCTCTCTCTCTCTCTCTCTCTCTCTCTCTCTCTCTCTCTCTCTCTGTGTGTGTGTGTGTGTGTGTGTGTTATAAGCATTACGTAACGGGCTCGGACATTTCATCCGTTGAAATGACTAGGAAGAGCCTATGTGATTATCTTTCGTGCGTCCCTCGGAACAAGACCATCTAATTAGGCCAGATGGGTCTAGCTCCCATTACTGGAGTTATAAAGACATTCATGCGGTCCATAACCGGACGTATATGGCTGCCGTTATGAGTGGTGGCAGCCCTCCGTTGCTCCACCTGGCAAGTTAATCCTAGTAACGCCCCCACTTTTGGCATATGAATTGTCCAGTTAATGCTACCATAACCTACTTTCTTTTCGTTTCTTTTAACTTGTGGGCATTGATAGCAGCACTGTGGTAAAGGGTCATCCAAACAGTCTCGTTTGTAACTGCCTTCCTGCTGTGTGTTAATAGGACGGCCGAGACAATGAGACTCCGAGATTTTCTTTGCATGTTGCAGAAAGAAGTGTCTTGGGGTCTCAGCAACATCCATTCCGTTCTAGCGTTTTTTCTTTATTTGCGAAGACCACGAGTCCAGCTTAAAACATATAATCCTTGACATGTGTGTATAAGTTATGAGTGAGGAATTGCATTTGCTTATTTAGATATTTTGGTTTTCATATCACGCAATTGAGATTTTTATTTCATGTTTGGAAATAACCTTAGTGGCAGATGTTTCACATTTAAGAGGGTATCCCCCCGTGCTCATGTATCATTTTAGTACTTGATTTATTTCTCTTGTTGTTGGAGGCTGAGATGGGCTTGAATCACGTCTGCAAAATTTAGATGAGATATTTTACGCTTTATGAAAAGTGTTTTATTGTTTTTGGTAAAAGGAATTATGATAGGCACATGCTCATTAAAGCTGTTATCATTAGTATCATCAGATTTAACATTTAAATTAGCCGGAAGGTTTCAGAAGAACAAGAAAACAACCACTAAAAAACAGCTGTGAAAGCGCACCTTTCCACTTTTCTCGTCCGCATTTGTACTTCACATTTGCTTCCCCAAAAACCGTACCTTAAAGTGAATATTAGCTTGGCTTAATTGATGTTAGGCTAAAAGTGAGGAGACAACATTAGTCTCACTTCCATGGCCAAAGGTTAATCGAGCAAATTAGCCTTTATGTTTACACTGTGTTCCTGACGAAAAGAATAGGATGAGAGAGACAGATTAGGGAAAAGTGGGCGAAGAACCACGCTCTTGCTAGAGAGAGAGATATTTATTCTCTACTCCAAGATGAGTTTACGACATACTTGGCAGAGTAATACTTCTGAACTTGTATTTATAGTACTGTATTATGTTACTTATAAACAACGTAGTTTTAAGAGTTGAAAATAAAAGCATCCTTAGAACTGGATCCTTATCGATAATAATCCTGACACTTTGCCAGTTGAAAAAAAAAAGAACTCTAGACAAAAGTATATTAACCACAACCTTGCAAGTGCTTTCTGCAAATGTTGTATCTGGATTATTGAAATAATGCATAATTGTTTATATACTTGTAATTCATATCAGTGTCGTGAATGAAGCTTATATTGAGCTTTTTTATATTTATATTTGTTTCGATGTTAAAAGCTTTTAGATTATATTGTCCGTTCGTTAACAACAAAGTGAATCGTACTAATGATGCGATCGCAAGAAGAGAAGGAAACGTTTTTTCCTTATTAGCTGGGAATCTCGTAGCTTTTCTCTCTCTATCTCTGTGCATGATGTTTGAGGGTTTTACCTTGAAAACTCTTGACTCTGTCTTTGGAACCCACTTCATAGTGTTACGAAAAATTTAGAATATCGTTTTTAGTTTTTGCCTTTTTAGGACTTTTTGAAGCTGGCTAGCATTTAAACAACTATGCTTTGAAAGTGTGTAAAACAATCCTTAATCTGTAACCTCTTCCCTGGTGCAAAGAGCAAAGCAACCCGGGATGCGGTTGATCGAAACCAGGGGATGACTTCAGAGTTCTTCAGATATTTAATGTTTGTAGCACTCAAGTCCATCACATCGGTATTATGGCCTCAGTTGGGGACCCGCATTAGTGATGATGTGAACGGCGCTAACCAATCACAGGATCGCGCTGTGATTGAACGGATTCGGCCCCGATTGACTTTGCATACGTATTGGCTTGTAAATGCAGCCCAGCGCCTAGGGTAGGTGTTGTAATAGACGTCTTCGATATAGCACCCCCGGACGAACGCTGAATGCCTCACGGGGTAAAACACAAGACCTCTTTCCGTACAGGAGAACCGGGGATGAGTCCTTCTGGTCGTGATGCGGCTAGAGAGAGAGAGAGAGAGAGAGAGAGAGAGAGAGAGAGAGAGAGAGAGATTTTGAGTTACTTCAAGGATTTATAGTGTATGATATTATGTAGAATATACGCCTGGCGTTTTGATTCCAAAGAATTTCGAACGTATTGGGAATCTGGAAATATAAAATTATAATTTCTCTTTTTCAGACAGCGAAAATAGTGATTACTTTCAATACAAGAGTGGCAAACTCTGATTAACTTCATTATAGCGAACAAATTTTTTCACTACTACACCTTGGTTCTCTTTCGGTAGATCCAGTCACATATTTCATTTGGGAAACTTAAGTATTTGTCTTTTCCTTGTATTCGAAAACATGTGTTGCAAGCAGTGTGGATAATTTTGTCGCTTTCATTTCCTATGCCTGTCCTTATTATTCTGTGCATTGATGTGTAACCATTTTCTTTTTTCTGTATGCAAAACCCGCTAATACTTGCATTAAATTGCTTGGTTTGTAACTGTGTGCATTGTATGTGTGTTTGGGCGCGAGTGTGTAGTGCACCGAGGGTGATGCCCCTGCCAACTGGGTAATCACAGCCGGGCGGTAGCTCTCTCAGTGATAAGGATCACAATCAGAGCCGCGGATTACAGGCTTATCAGCGTTCTGTAAGATGCAATTTGTCTAGTGAGAGTTTGAGATGATGTGGAGATTAAGGGGCTTAGTACCGAAAATCTCTCGATTCTGATTTGACTTTGACCCCATCGTGCGTTCTATTTGTGTCTCTTGCGGTAATGTACCCCATCCTCGTTGTTTCTGTTTCTGCTGTCTTTTCGTTTTTGTAATTTGAGTCGAATTTCTGTCGATCCATTTCCGTTGCTGTCAGCGACTGTTTTTGAAAGGTGGTGTTCTGTTGGTATTGTTCGGGCTCTAACAAAGTACGTTCTTTTCTACTTTATAATTTCTCCTCTCTCTCTCTCTCTCTCTCTCTCTCTCTCTCTCTCTCTCTCTCTCTCTCTCTCTCTCTCTCTCTCTGCAGTCTGCCTTTTCCATTTAATATAGTTTATGATTTATTGTCACGACACTGTGGACCCTCGTGAAAACTCTTGTAATGTTTCTCTTCATGTTTTTCGTGGTGGCAAGGATTCGTGATGAGTCCGATTCGAGACCTGTTGATAATGGTTATATAGGTTAATGGGAGTTTCCTAATGGAGGTTAATGGGCGTTTCCCAATGGAGGGCCTACAGATCTCAGATGGGTTTTCAGTTGAACTGGGAATTTCATATTAAAGAAGAATGTAATTTGTCGGTAAGATTTTTCTTTTTCGTTTTTTCGAAAGGGCAACGTAAATGAAGAATGGATTTTTATTGGTTTTGTTGTTGGGTGATAGTGGTGTCTTTGTTGTTGTTCAGGTGTTGTTAGTGGTTTTATGAAGTGCTTAAATCCCTCTCAAGTGATCTTCTAATACAAAGTTACTGTTGTGGCTTTATTGAAATGACGTTGACTACCCGAACATTTGGTTTAGGAGCTTGTCTCTGTGATCGTCAACGTGTAATTCTCTTCTTCTGTTTCGAGATGGTGTATCGCATCATTCTAATCGGTTTTTCCAAACCGGTCACAAGTGATTCACCAAAAGTTTTTTATCCAGTAATAATTGTGAAAATAATAGACCTTTATAGCAAGGGGTTTCTCATTTGTGAACTTTCTACTCTTGAAATTAAATTAACCAATCCCTTTGACAGGTGGTATGCAGAAGGAATGAAGTTTTAATTTACCAGTCACTTCTTCAGCAGGAATCTTTGTTGAGACATTGAATTGCAGATAACCGGAATTACTTTTTGGTGGAGATATTGGGACCTGCGCTGAGTTACGGTTCTGCGAGATTGCTTCAGTGCTGGTATCGTCTGTTTATGAGATTCATCTTTACTTATAAGGAGGCTGTGAGATCCGGTCATTTGTTTGTATTGCAATCTTAAGATATTGTGTTTCATCCACTGTTGATTAGATCCTGATGGCTGGGGCTTTTCCGCTTTCCACTAAGTTGCAAAATAACTGTTGTTCTTTTACCTCACGACAACATTTCTCTTTTATATCATTATTTAATTGATGGGTAACAAAAACGTATGATAATAATCACAAAAGTTGAATGTTAGGTTTTAGATCCTCACGTACGATAGTGCTTGGCGAATTTAGTAAATTCATAATCTGGGGATGATAGAGCTTTCTTAATTTTTAGATTTAAGCTCTCCGAATTTATAAAATGAAAAAAATCTTTAATCCCATTAGCAGTAAAAAATAGCTGGAGAATTTTTCCATTTCAAGTAATTTCAGATTGGTCTTTGTAAGGAACAACCGGTATGATCTAAACATATGCATATTTGAGACGCATTTCTTATAGTCAGTAAAACTTTCAGGTTTCTTGGCAAAGAAATTTTAGAGATTTAACTATTAGCTAATGGGTATTCTCAGAAGCAATGATTATTTTATAAGACCTCTGACCATTAAAAGGTGAAAATAAGGCTGTACTGAAATGTCGAAATGAACATTCCGTTAATGAGATGAATAGAATGGTTTTATATACATTTATACATACACAACCACGCATACATACATATTACACACACACACACACACACATATATATATATATATATACACTTACCTACACACACATACATACAGTACATACTCGTACATACATACATACATACGTACATATATATATATATATATATATATATATATATATATATATATATATATATATATATACTATACTCTGAAGGGACTATCTCAAAAAGACTATTACATTTTTATTTTATGGCGATTGTAGAATTAACCTCGTTCTGGCGGAAGCATCTTTTAAAAATATTCACAGGAAACAGAGAGTTTATAGATTTTCAACTGCTTGTCTGTTATCTGTCAAAAGTTTTTCCGGAAATTCGACATCCAAGTTTAGATTTTTCGAGTCGAGAGGTAACTATTTATGAACCAAATGAATTATACCTATATAGGGACCTTATAAGGCTCTTTCGTTGTGTGTTGGTCAAATACCCCATTTTGGATTTGCTTAAAAGATATGATAACTTTACATATTTTGCAAAGATTTGGTTTTGAACGGTTTCATTGTATGTTCATTCACTGAAAACTGGATACGCCAAAAGTAACTGTTACCAAAGAGTAGAAATAGTTGCCTAATACCTGATTGTGAAGACAGAAATTTATGTATGTATAATATGTGTACCACTAACTGTGGTGTAAATATGTATTTAGGTAGGTTCCTACTTTAAGATCCTTTAGAATATTGTATTTGACTGAAACTGAACTTGAATTTGATCTGTACCTTTTGAAATCTTTGCGAGATGTATTTCAGACTGAGAATACGAATGAAATTTGAGTTCGAATAAAATATATTTTATTTCGATGTGCACTGTCTTTCATATTAAGTTCAGAGGTAAACGTTTCGTAACGATTTATAATATGTTTTATTGATATTACATCACCCTTTAAATACTATTTTAAATTTCGAAGTAGGGTAACTATTTTAGGATTAATTTCTTTATTCTTCACGTGTGAATTGGTACTGTGGCTTGATCTTCCATCACAAATTTCAGTTATGGAAATAAATCCTCTGTTTTCCCTGCATGCCAGCCTTTGAACATGTCATCCAGCCACTTAGATGACTAAATTTAATTGTTTCATTGTCGTATCCGAATACCATTGGTAGAACTTTAATAAAAAAAGAAAACGTCACTATATACGACAACGGGACAGTGTACAAAATTCCATGTGGGTGTAATAAATTTTATAGTGGACAATCGCCAAAAACTGTTGAAAAACAGATAGCACAACATAACTAAGGCATTGCTACGGATCAGAAAAACGATGCCATTTGTAACCACTGTAGAGCCTGTGTTTATCCAATTCATTGGTGTAAATGAAAAATCTTATTCAGAAACGGTAATTTCATTTAAAGAAATGTAATAGAAACAGCCTGTATACAATATAGTGAGAGCAGTAACTTTGATAGCAGTATGGGTTTATCCAAAACAGATCTGCTCTTTTCTGCATGTTATGAAAAATAAGTACAAATTATGTAGTATATTGACTTACGTAATCACACAATTACCTATTTAGTCTTATTAGGTTGGTAAACTTTTCGGTTGGACGAATATGTACTAGACAGTTGTATATTTTGTTGTCTTTTTAATAGCTGTAAACACCATTTACCATATTTACTTGTTTTTATTTCATGCAATTCTTTAAGTCAAATGGAAATGTATGTCCGTTATATATTTTCCTTAAACTGGTTAGTCAATAAAGGTCCCCGAAAGAGGCCTGATGGAGGATTAAACTGTTGGGAAAAATTAAGATCTTAAAGTTATTTCCTTTCGTTATATGTGATTTCTCCTTCGTTTTCATTTTGGAGGTTAAATATTTTATCTTCATGACTGGGAAGAATGCTACCAGGCTATTACATTCATGCATATGCATATATATATATATATATATATATATATATATATATATATATATATATATATATATATATACACACAGTATATAACTCAATAACAAAATCTGTAACTTGAATAACAGAAGATCTAGATGAGCAAAGGATTAATATCTAGGGGAAGAACACCAAAGTGCAAAAGTTCTATGCATACAGACAGACATATATATATATATATATATATATATATATATATATATATATATATATATATATATATATATATATATATATTGTGTGTGTATGTATCTATATATATATATATATATATATATATATATATATATATATATATATGCTGTACATGTATGTTGTTTTGCACCATGGCATGGTGTTATTCAAACTATAGGTTTTTACGTTGAGATGTAAAAAATAGTAAATTTACGTGAATTATTTTATTGAGACTAAATGACGCTGTAAACTTTTCCGATATAACAGCAGCCCGCTGAAAAGGTATGATATTTATTTCTTGATGCATACTAGAAAATAAAGCGAAAAGGATTGGAAAGAAAGCTCTTGAATTATTTCATATTCATTGCAATTCACGTCATATTTAATGTAAATCTAAATACTTCAGAGCCGACATTAACAGGTTTCAAATAGGAGGGATGGTCAGGACCCCGATTGTGCAATCACAATTAGGAGTTTTTATTACGGCATTCATCAGCGTTTTCATTGAACGTTTTATTTCAGGATGGTTTTTCGTGTTCTTTTTTTATGGCCGCTTTCTTCTGTGCTGCATTTTATACTATTGGCAGCTGAAATACTGACAAAGTTTTGTTTAACTGGTGTTATTTTTTCCTTATTTTATTGCGTTGCATATCCATAAAAAAGTTATTTTTATGGTATATCGTATATACGTGATGCGAATTAGGTTCAACTTTCTATTTTGTTCTTTTGTCGATGTACTTTAATTTTGCTTGTGAATGAGTATTTTTTTTTACATTTTTTTTTTTTACTTTTAATTTCATGAAGGAACGCATTATGGTTTCTCTGGGTGTGTCTTGTTTTTGAAATCTTCATAGGAAGAAAATGATGGTAAGGTTTACTGAAATGTCAAGCTTTAAAAAAAATTTCAAGGGTATTTAGGAAATTGCAAGTGGAATCACCTATTCCGGTAAAAATTGGCCGTAAAAGTGTAGTAATTCTACAGTTCAGAATTTATTGTTTATTCTATTACACTGCAGTGAGATTTCCGAAAACAGCAAATTTTATCCTATTTTTACAGGTTATCATCAAATCAAATGAGTTTTTGTTTTAGCATGGTTCTAAAAGTTTCAGCATGGGTCCTAGATATAATGTCCAGTGTTTCATTTGATATTTATAATGAAAGAACATTATTCACTTATAATTACAGTTTTTAGTTCGTGATTAGTGAAATATAAACCGCCTCCTTCACTTTAATTATGCATAAATTTTTTATCAGAAGATTTTGGTCCAGAAGCTCTTCAATTTAATCGGCAGTTCATTTAAAAAGTCCTCATTTAAAATGTCTTGTTCTCTAAAGAACAAGTGTGATTGGATGTTCCATCGGAATGTTATTTCTACAAATGAATTTACGGTTAGGGTTGGTAATGCGCCTTGCTGTCAGTGTATAAAATAATTGTTTATGAAGCAAAAACGATTGTAACCAAGTTTACGTAATATGATCTTAAGTGCAGATGTTTAGATAAATCTTCCCTTAAATTATGGTATGAATCCAGCGCCGGTATATTGGTTAGATGTGCTTTTATGTAATTTATACCTTTGAAGTAGAAAATTTGCGCGATTTAGTGATGTCTATCTGCAAAATTCAAGACATCGAATCCATAGCAACCCCTCTGAATACGGATTCGACCTCCGTTGTTACTGCTATTCCTACCATCGCCATCCATGATATCCTACTCCCTTCCCTTCTGCTTCTAGCCACTAGACATCCATCATTCCCCTTCCCCCTAGACATCCCATCATTCCCCTTCCCCCGTTACCGAACAGTTCTATTGATGTCCACCTCACGAATTGAGCATTACGTGCCAAAATGAATTAACATTTAATGTGATGTTAGGAGAGTTACTAAGTCACTCCGTTCCGGTCGCGCATAACGTCCCTCATTACACAGAAGTACTGACTCATATATGGACGCATGTGAATGGCTTTGAGCGCCGGTGACTGTTCAACGAGACGATAATTACGCTGCCTGGCCATCAAGTACATTTCCATATCTAATGCTTCATCTATGCAATAAGGGCCATGGGGTGCCACGTGATGTATTGGACCACCGCACTAATAAACAAATCTCGCGTCTTCACCTAAAGCTTATTTCGTGTTGGAAGCGGGAGTTTCTCCGGATGGATGCTTCTCTCTCTCTCTCTCTCTCTCTCTCTCTCTCTCTCTCTTTCTGTGGAAGTCATACGCCATACGAAGTATAGCATTTTTAGCTGCTCTTTTTTTTTATTGTTACAGAGATTAACCACAAAAGTTATACTGTTGCAATGCATCGTTGTCATGACTTATTTCGATTCCCATTTGTGTTGTAAGAGCAGTGCCACAGAACGCGTGTTCACGCAGTTTTTCGTGATATTTTCATTGTCTGTTTGCAAAGTAGGTTTTAGAAATGAAAATTTGCATATTTAAATTTCAATTTTTCGATATATATAACTAAAGAAATGAATGGTAGCTTATTTTGTTTGTGTACTTTTTTATTGTCATATAGACTAATTCATAGTCACGAATTAGATCTGAGTGCATTAAATATTTTATGCATTTCAAACCTCCTTAGATGATCAGAAGAAGTCACTTCACACATTTTATCATTCATTCCTCGTCTTATATTTTACCGATGCGTTCCACCCACCATCCCCGACTCATCCTCCATGCACCCTTCACTCAAGGGAGCAGTCCTCCCCATCCCCTTCCACGCCCACATCTAAACCCACCTCAGGACGAGAGCCGCCCGCCAAACCTCCGCCCAAAAAGTTTCTGTAATATAAAGCCTGCCCACCTCTAATGTAACCCGCTGAAAACAATAGGGGTTCAGTTCGTGCGGGGTCAAGCTGGGTCATAGAAAATGGTTGTAGGTCACAGAAAATGAGGGAACACTCTAAGAGGTGGGAGAGGAAGAAGGAAAGGTTCTTTTTCATCTTCCCAAGTGGATGATGGGAAAGAAGAGGATGATGATAATGATGATGGGAAGATTTGGAGGATAAAATGGAAAGGAAAGCAAAGATAATACTTACGGGAAACAAAAATGGATACCTCGTTGTATAGTTTTATATATGTATATATACATATATGTGTTTGTGCATACACATATAAATGTACATGCAAATATACGCACTGGCACTGTAATCTAACAGTTTTTTTTTATATTAAGAAGCCGCCTATGAAAACAAAATTATCACAAAATACCATATATTTCAACATATCAGGACTTCGGTGATGGGGCATTTAGCTCACATTTGCCAGGTCTGTGGGTCGCTTCTGGCTCACGGAACTATCAGTCTACCGAGCTGTTGATGAGTACCAACATCTGTTCGGGCAAAGAAAAAAATGTGTCGGGCGGGCGCACTCGCTCCCAAAGACTTGCTGAGAAACATGTAGGTAGTAACCCTCCACCGCCACCTCCTCCGGAGGAAAAGGTGAATAATTGAAATATATACATACATACATACAAACACACACAATATATATATATATATATATATATATATATATATATATATATATATATATATATATATATATATATATATATCTCTCTTCTATATATCAAGCATCCTTTTTATTCATACTACAGAACGCACTAAAAGTCAATTTTAGAGTCAGTTATAGTTATTTTTATTATTAGATTAGTAAATGCAGTACGTAGATAACAAATTTATTACCAGATCGTCTCACAGTATGGAATATGAATAATTTATAGTCAGGTTTTCTACCCAGTGCCAGTGAAATATTTATGGAACGTTAGAATGTTATACGTAATTTTTGTGTCAAGCCTTGCAGTATTATAGGGAACATGCTGGCGAGTTTTTTTTTAGGTGAAATCTAATACGATCAGTGTAAGGCTGAAGACGAGTTAGCTTAGGCAATTCCTTCTCCGTCTCTTCCTCCTCTCTGTCATCGCATCCCCTCCCCCTCCTGCCTTGCTCCTTTCTCCTCCCAGTCCCTCCTTCCCTCCCTTTCTCTCAAGGTAAGCTATTTGGACTCTGGGATAAATGCTTATAATCAGTGTCTGCTTCCACTTTCTCACACTCCGGGAATGGAAGGTTAGATTTTTCATTTTCTTGACTCCTAATGATTGCCAGGGATTTCAGTGGGGGATGCGACTTGTGCAGTCTTTGGGGATTTTGTTTTCTCTTTGCTTCTCTCCAGGCACTTGAGCAAGTCGTGCCCTCATTACGTTTATTCCTCAATGCCACGACTGCAGTTTCTGGAATTGCCTCTCGAGTAATTTTCGTCATTAATTATTTGGACGTTCGTTTCTTCGTATTTATTTGTGAAATATATGTTTAGCGTCCTTCCTAGTAACAGTATAAATATATTCATGATTGCATGTATATCACCAGCGAATAAATAATAAAATTAGGCAGTTCTTACTATTTCAAATAGAATTAGTTGCTATATCATATAATTCACTCAACATGTTATTTGATGGTATTCAAGCGAAGCGTGGAGGTAAAGTCCCTAAGAGTTTTTAGAATTTTCTGTTTTGCGAAGTGTTTGTTCTTGCAAATGGAAAACCATGTTAAAGTGAAGTTCGAGATTATGTAAGAAAAAAAATAATGCACACACACAAGGCAAGCTAAAGCATAATTCGTGGCCAAGTGTTCACAGTGAAATGAAGAATTAAAGTGCACTGCTGATTGATGTCAAGAGGCAGTTTGAGGAACCAAATATTGATTATACATGTACTCACACACACACACACACACACACACACACACACACACACACACCCAAACAGGTAGTGAAAATTAGAGCTGTTAATGACTGGACAACTCCAGTACAGCATGTCAGTGTTGTTATTCAAACGCGATTCATAATTTTTAAAATACCTAATGTTTTAGTTTTCTGTAAAAGAAAACTATTGAGATGGCTTTGTCTGTCCAAAACTTAGTGAGATGGCTTTGTCTGTTCGTCCCCACTTTTTCTGTCCACCCCCAGATCTTAAAATTACAAAGCTAGAGGGCTGCAAATTGGTATGTTGATCATCCACCCTTCAATCGTCAAACATTTCAAATTGCAGTCCTCTAGCCTCAGTAGTTTTTATTTTATTTAAGGTTAAGGTTAGCCATGGATCGTGCGTCTGGCAGCGCTTTCCGGAGGCGTCGCCGACGCACCTTCACTTGACCGCATCTGGGGAGCAATTGAGCGCTGCCCGGTCGCAGCTGAAAGTTTCATACAGCATTATACGCTGTACAGAAAGCTCGATTGCGCCAAAGAAACTTCGGCTGATTTTTACTTGTTTCTCTTTGTTATGACTGTTGCTTACTCTGTTGCTATGTGGTATGTAAACCACTGGAATGTCATTAAACCTTAAGGAGTTAAGGTTGAATGATATCCCAGTGGTTTGTAGACTTAAAGATTTTGACAGTGAAACAAGGGAATATTGACACTGAACCTCGTAATCAAACAAAACAATGGCCATATAGATGGTTTATTTTTAATACAGTGAGTTCTGTTGTACTTTGGAGTATTTTCTTCGGGTATATGATTGGAATTTAAGTCATTTCAGTTATCATACCAACCAGAAATCAAATTTTCTTTTATATTTTTTTCTTTTGTGGGCCAACATCTGAAATTAAAGGTATATAATAACTTGGTATTTTATTTCAGCAATGAATGAACCATAAATTTTGTAATTTGGTCCTTTTCTTGTTTTTCTGTCACAGTTTTTGAATATTGTCTGACGTTCAGCCGTTTAAGGAAGAAATCATGGATAATGTATAGAAACTGTCTCCTGTAATCACCACGGAAAATTTGAGACGCCATTTGAGTTAGAGCAGAAGGTGCTGGTCACTATTATGTGCACCACTGCTTTGTGCAGGCCTATATTTGCGCACTGTTTTAACAAAGTATCATTTTTCATTAATTTGCAGTAAATATACGCGAATGTATATCAACTCTATTTTGCTTCAGTGCAGTGCACAGTATCAGGTATAAAAATTTCATGTGAGCTTATCGTGCCTTCAGAAATCCAAAAGTCCATGAGGATTTGTATTTAGATGATGATCGTTAAAATGGTTTTTCGATATTGCACTAATGTAAACATTATCAGATTTAATTATGTCCATTACGTGTGCTCCTCGGAGAGCTGTTAATCAGCTCAGAGGTCTGGTTAAACTAAAGTATGCTTAACTTTAACTTTATATTTCATTTGATGGTCACTGGCTTATATCCCTGACTTTCATTTTTGTATTTATATTGTATGCAGGTTAAGCGTCCTGTATTCTTCTATAATGATTTCACCAATTAATCAATGTGTACTGTCGTGATACTGGAAATGGCATACATAAGACATATAAATTACGCTGCATTGATTATCTTCCCGTACCATATATTTGTCATTATAATTTCATTGCTCCTTTTATCTTTGACTTGAAGTTAAAGTTGGTTTCGAGAAAAAGTAAACTTACCGGGCAAAGATTTCCCGCCAAGGTAAAAGGAAAACGGAGAGGACGACCCCCTTCTGCGAGCTATACCTGCGGTGACCTGTTGGAGCTATTGCCGTTGTCCGTGGCGTGTGTTATCACCAAAAGCCACCGCTTAACGCTAAAGCCACGACCTCTCGACCTCTAACACTTGCAGACAACTCACCCTCATTGTTTAGGGCTTGTAGTCGTTATGTATATCACACGAGTCCTGTAGGGAAAAAGGTCACCTTCCTTCATTCCGAGGCCCGTGGGGCCCACATTCCTATGAGTAAGTCTCTCTCTCTCTCTCTCTCTCTCTCTCTCTCTCTCTCTCTCTCTCTCTCTCTCTCTCTCTCTCTCTCTCTCTCTCTCTCTTATCCTATTTTCTGTCTGCCTCTTTTTTGTTGTAAGGCGTTTCTTAATAATTAAAGTTTTATCTACTGTTTTTGTTTTTTGTCGTAGAAAACCTTGAGAATCCTTTTTCCGTTATTAAACATCCACTCCAACCATTATTTTGCTTTTATCATCACCAGAGAATTTACCATATAGTGCGTAGATTTTCATGCTTTGGATATTAACTTTAGATGAATTCGACTGGTTTAATACAATTATTTAGCATGTCAAGTACAAGGCCCTTTTATTTTTATTAGAAAATCAGGTTTTTTTGTTCCAAGGTCATTAACAAGCCTGCAAGTAAGCATTCTGACTTAATCTAAATAACCTTACCACTAGCTTTTATTGCTTTTTACGTTAATGAAATTTTCAAGTGTTAGTATTCTATTCTCTCTTATCACAGCTTGGTACGTCGTCTTATCACCAACATTTCCGTAAACACGGTATAGGTCCCTTGTGCTTTAAAAGCCACAATCGTTAGCCTTCAGAAAATGTGCAGTTTCTAACAGTACAGAGCCGTTCTGTATTTTCTTTCTTTTCAAGTGTCGGGAATTTATTGTCAGATTTTAGGTTTGGGTCTTCTTTACAATATTACACATCTACAGCAGTTACTTGGCCAAACTCAGCTATCTTCAAAAGTTGCTTGACCACGTATGTAAAACTTATTTTCACTTCCTGCGCTGAGATGGAAACTATTACCACGAAAGGAAACGAAGTGTGTTGTAAAATACCTCCCTTAGTGAAGTAAAACTGATGAAAATTATTTGAAAGTTGCAGTAAATTTTCAACAACTCTGATTTTTCCAAGCTTGAAAAAAGTTGAAGATATTAAATTACATTTTATTTTTCATAAAGTATGTGTATTAGCGAAAAAGATAGGCTAATTTCAGAATCTCTCTCTCTCTCTCTCTCTCTCTCTCTCTCTCTCTCTCTCTCTCTCTCTCTCTCTCTCTCTCTTATTATGATGTAAAAAGAATTGGTAGCACACCTGAGCTTACGCACTGGCAATCAATTTTACGAGGTTCGTGTTGTTACCCTTCTTTGGTGCCGGGCATTAATCTAAACATATTTTCTCGTTCGTTTATAATAATCCGTATCGGTGCGCGATCTCTGAACGCTTATGTCGAAGCAGTACACACGAAGCGGCACTGTGTTCTGTCAGCGCATAATCTGTAACCAAATGTACGCTCTTGTCAAGCAACATTTATATAATATCAACAATACTCTGGTATTGTGCCTTAATAGGAAAGGAGGTGGGCGGAACCGCCCTTTGATTCTGCGGCTGAGAACTATTTCGTTTTGTACTGGAGATAACGTCCTTGGAGTGCACGCGCGCGCGGACACACACACACACACACACACACACACACACACACACACACACACACACAAAACTATAATGTTCGGGAAGGATTAATACACTTCACTGAAGTGTTTTCTCATTCTCCTCTGTTATATGTTTCTTATCGATGTTATATGTTGAGGATTTGTCATCTTCACCAGCAACAGCACATAATGTCTCTCTGTTCATCTATTTTTCTTTCTCGAGAAGAGTGCCAGTAGTTTGTTCATTACATTGTAAGATTGGTTTCCTATTGTATCAGTGTCACCTGTATCTGGGTTTAGTTTACAGTTTGAACATGAATAAATTATCTTAACCTTGAGTTATGTAACATAAGTATGCTATGCAGAGATTAGATAAGGTGTTTAGTCTTAAATTTTATTTAAGCTTCAATAATGTAAATTTCATGCTGTGCTACACCAAGACCAGAGACAAGTCTGATTTTCATGGTGCGCTTGAAATGTCAAGATTAGTCCTTTTATAGATTGTGTTATAGAACTTTTAGTGTTGCAGCCGTGCGTTTGCTCCAAAATTAAACCTGTCGTATAATGTTCATTTGTAGTAAGGGACTTTTCGTTTACGTCATCTGAATTTAATTTTCATTTCCCCCTATGGCAAAGTTATATATACATAACAGGTAAATAGACACATATAAAAAATGGGGACTAGAATTTTTACAAAATGTCTGATTTTCTTATAATGTTCATCTATTTGGAATTGTTTTGATATGATAATATTACTTTTGACGATATTTTTTATCAAGAAGAAAGTTTTAAGTAAATTACATAATATTACATAATTAGTGAGTTTTATGACGTTATGTTTTATTATGAAGAGAATTTTTTAATATAGTGATATTGCTTATACCATATTCCGATTGCGTCGGGAGCCGTAGCCTCTTAATACCACTAGAGCAGTAGAAGAACGCGTTTGAATGTAGTCGGTGGGCATTTCAGGGATCTAGTTTTCTTTTTTACAAGTTCGTTATTTCCCTTTGCCGACTAAGGACATTCAGCAAGAAATTCTGTAAGTTTGGGATCTGTTGCAGCCCCATCAGTGATGACGGTTTACGTTTCCTCCTTGAAAAAATGTCTTTAACCCAATCCCTTGAGTATAATCTAATCGCACGCAATACAGATACCAGAATTTCACTGAAGGTCTTCAGGAATTGATGAGTATATATGTATATATAAATTCTCAAACAGAAATTATAATATTAACTATGAAACAAAACTACGGGGGAAAAATCAGGTGGATCTTCGGCGCACTAAATTGGAATTCAGCACCTTTATATCTGCTAATCAACTAAGTTTCTCATGTTAGCTAATGAATGGAAATTGTTAACTAACCGGAAGGACTTTGATGAGTCACTTCATTGGGCCTTTGAGGCTAAAGTATCGTCAATTTTCTCCTGACACCTGTTATTCTGAGCCCCTGCTCACCACACTGTCTCTTTGTTCAAGATGATTGGTGTTTAAAAAAAAAACCTAGCTGTGGTTTTCTTGCTAATTTTTAAAACACTGTCATAGGTTTTTCTCACAAACAGTACATCTCATCTGTTATGATTTCTAAATGGCAATTTTCAAGACGGGCGGGATTCATGCAGTTCCTTGCCTGTTTCAATTGGGTGTATTAGTGCTAAATGCAACAATTACAGACCCATCTCCATCTTTACGGTGTATGTTATCCTTAATCCTTAATCTTGGTATCTTGAATCAAGGTTTCTTCTTGACTATCAGTTTCCATACAGTAAGCTTTTTTTTAGTGCTGCCATTAATTCGGTTAACCATAAGGTTCTTATTTAATGTTTACACGATATGTTTATTTGTAGTAAAGGATTCCTTTATTCAGGCAGCTACTCCGCGCCACAGAAATACGAGTATTACTGAGATTATGAAGAAAATATCCTCTTATATTTTTATTGAAATTTTGCTGTTTGCATAAATGCAATAAAATGGTGATGATTCAGTGTTCAACCAGAATACTCTTATCAGTCTAATGCAGCACTGGCATCTGTTGATTTATACGTCATACCTCCGGGAATGTAGGTTGCAGTGATGTATAAAATGATTGTCACATTTTCATATTATGCTGTTTGTTGAAGATCCCCTTACATAGGTACTTAAGTTACTATTAAGCTCTATTGTTTGTGAGGTTTATTCATTTATACATCTGTTTTTAATAGTGATAAAGAAATAAATTCATTAAAAAAAATTTCCTCTCAGCTTTACCTAGCATATTTTTGTTGTATGTATTTGTTACAGCAAAGTGTAATCTTGAATATCTTGGCAGAAATTATGAACTAAAGTAACTTGTATACAAACCTTAATTTATTCATCATTTTGCAGATCTGTCAGAAAAAACAATAGTGTTAAATATGAATCTTTTATGTCATGCATATGTCAATGTTTACTTGCTTTAATCTTTCAAGCATTCACATTGGCCAGTATTCGTATGTATCTTTAAATCCAATGGTAATTCATTTGCTGTTGAATCTTATAAATTAAAACATTTTTTTTTTGCATTTTTTGTTGCATCTCAACCTCCTATGCGATTTTTTTGCTGTTGATTTTTCAAGCTATATGTACTAAGTAAGTCTACGCCAAGTGTTTGTTCTAGTATTTCAAAGAAACGACAAATTCAGATTCTTGGTGACGAGTAATGGTGATCAAAACAAAATATGCATTAGGCTGTCTTTGCTGGAATACGTTATATTCATTTCGGTTTACCAACATGTCTCTTCATATATAGTTCCGCGATTTCGTCGTGGATATCTTTTTTAGCAACTGTTTGTGCTGTGTGTATGTTATTTCTGTGTAAGGGTTGACGTTGAATTGGTGACCGAGAATATGCAGTTTCCATGAATTTGATTCCTAAAATCTAAAAAGACCAAGAATGTGCTATATATGTGTTAGAGCTTATATTGCTCTGATGACCAGGAATATACCGTTTCCATGAATATGGTACGTTAGGGATCGTATCCGACTAACTATTCAAGAAGGTGCTCATAAAATATCAGTAACTCATATATTCATGTTTATAAAAAACTGATGCACAAACACGATTTGGTTGTACGGCCGAATTGTGAAAAAAATCTAGTCTTTGCTTTCTTGTCATAATGTGAAAATAGTAACTTTTATGCTGTTAGTGGATTTTCTGAGCAAACAATGACAAAAAGACAGAAAGACAACGTTGGTTTTATAGATTATGTACTCTTAGATTAGCTGTTTTTTTTTTTGTGAGTTATTGAATAAAACTGGGTGTTTTGTAAACACTCTGACTCAGAATTATGTTCTGCGAAAGTTTTTTCCTAATTGCTTTCAATTTCCCTTTTTCAGACAGAACCTTGATGACGCTCGGATGGAAAGTACATTGAAGGTGTTCCTCGTACCATACCATACAATAAGGTGAAATTTTGGCTTATCCTACAAGGTTTCGTTGAATTGTACAGGTATGCACAGATAAAGTACAAAAGGAAACTATTAATTTTTATATATGGTATTAAGCAAAGCTTGGGCGGCACAGTTTTCCATACGGAAATTTCTTTTGCTTTCCCATCGAAAAGAGAGTGGAAAATAAAACTAAATAAATAAACTGATAAAAAGCAAATAGGATAGATAAATGTTTTTTGAATTGTCCATTAACTTACGCGTTTTTATTTTTCCTTTAGGCCAGTACTTAGATATTCTGTAGAATATTCTATGTCTTATTGCATGCCTTCAGGGTAAAATGCTACACTAGGCTTGGACATTTTGCTTAATAATAGGAAATTTGTATATTTGTTCCTTGTTCATTTTATTCTATCAGTCATTTTGGGGCCAAAAGGATGGTCATGACAACGTGAATAAAAGTTCAGCAGCATTTCATTATTTTAACTGTCATTATTATTAACTGTCATTATTATTATTTCTAAGAATACTAGCTCTTGCCTTTCCAACTCTGCATTATTGTTGCTTTCCGTCCTGTCTTTCCTAAGGCAACCTGCAGCTGCCCCTCCTACGCTCACATACACACACCCTTGGGTCTCTCTTTCTTGAGCCAGATTTGGTTTCTCTCGACATCTCTCTCCCTTTGGTTCCCCAGGTGGGATGGGGTTCCCTGTGGGGTCGGAGAAGCGTGACCCCGGGACAGCTTAGTAGGGTTTATTAGAACGTGATGAACATAAGTTTAATGCTTGTCGTTCCCAGCGGGAAGGCCACGGACTTAGAATCGCTGCAGGAGAGCCTACTCCTACTCCACCTCCTCCTCTTCAGGCTCTCAATCCCAAGGGCAACCAATTCTCAGCTCTCTCTCTCTCTCTCTCTCTCTCTCTCTCTCTCTCTCTCTCTCTCTCTCTCTCTCTCTCTCTCTCTCTCTCAAATTGTCCCTTTCAGGACCTTTAGCCTATTCAGTGAAGAAGTCTAAAGAGAAATTGAGCAGCGGATAATGGAAATGAAGCATTTGAAACTTGGATTGAGATTTCTTAGCGTGATAGTGGTTTTCATTTAAGAATTCCTGTCCAGTGGTATGATGCAAAATATACGTTTATCCTTGAAAGTTGATTTGTCCTGGATTTTATTTAGGCTTAAACAGCCCCCAAGTTTCTCCTTTTGAACATGAACTTTCTCTAAGACAAGTCTTTCGTTGTAAAAAAAAAAAAGTATATCGTGTATCTTGACTTTGTACACCTCTCCACTAGTCGGTCAACTTGTTCCTTTATGCTAGATTTTTTCATCAAGTGACCTAATAGGACGCGCTCCAGTGAGCTGAACGAATGAATAGGATTAACTAAAAGTTGGATAATGAAATGAGGATTGTGTGTTTCGATTTACTTTTGCATGTTTCAGATATTTGCATTTTTTACCCATTTATTCGCTGTTGTTAGCATATATCAGTTACGTATTTAGAATAAAGTCTCTGTTCATTTATTTCTCTTTATTTTTACTGGATTTCGTTTTATGTTTTCCTTCCTTGTCTAAGTTCGTAAGAGATAAAACAGATGTCCCCTTTGTGTTGTGAGAAATCGTTCAAATAAAAAAATGGCGAAACCTCTCAAAACCCATCACCAAAACCCCACGAAGTCAGAAACCGACAAATCTTGGATTAACGTTAAAATATATACCTGCAGATCGAGGTTAACAAATGACCGATAATCTTTTGCATACAGAAAAAAAAAATCTCTCCGGAGAATAACACTGAAGAGCTTTTCCAGCTGAATTGGCTGGCGTCTGGGGTGGGCTGGCCATTTCTATAGAGACCACCAAAATTCCCGGAGGAGTCGTCCGTTGTGCAGAGGTTTAAGAAAGGCTTGAGAAGTCAATAGTTAAACCAACCCAAGTCGCCGTGATTAGAATAAATAAGCGATCGCCCGACGCCTTTACGTCTTATCAAAAGAGAAAGAGAAGAAGTGGAAGGAAAAGAAAAATTGTTTCGACGAGTTTCTGTAGTGTTAAGCATATTCTCGGCCTTTGAAGAATGCCCATTGCAAGCAATTAGCGAAGGTTCCTGGCATATTTCTTTTTTATGTATGTATGTATGTATGTATGTATGTATGTATGTATGTATGTATTATTATTATTATTATTATTATTATTATTATTATTATTATTATTATTATTATTATTCACGTAACTTTTATACTTTCCAAGTTTTTAATTTTGAGTGTGAGTTAAGTTTGTTAAATCAAGAGGTCAGACTTCGTTGTTTATGTGTGTTTAAGGAAATTTTCTGCCGCCTAGAAAACGTGTTGGTGAATGTTTTATTTTACGTATGAAGAACAAAGTTAACTAAATGAAACAGATTAATGGTTTCAACAAATTTTCTTCCTTTTTTATATTTTACACTGTCAAATTCTTGCCGAAAAATTTTCAGAATCAGTTTTGCTTTTGTAAGCTTACTTTTTGAGATGTAATTTCAAGTCTGATTTCATTCTTGATATGTGTGTGTGTGTGTATCAACTATGAATATTACTTTCGTTATTAGCTCGGTTTTTTCTGCAGATGATTTTGTATCACATAGTTCGGCACATAAGAGCATCTATGAAAATTATAATTTTTTGCCCTCGTAATTTTTTTAACGTTTTAGTTATATTTTAATTTGTTTTTAGCGGTGTAAGGGTTATCGAGACCGTCTCATGTTCTTATCTTCTCCCTTTTTTTCTGTCATCCTCTGCAATTAATCCATTACATGCAAAAGATAAGGTGACCAGATTTAGGCAGATAAGGCCTTGAGAATATCTCTTATCGAGGTAAACCCTCACCGGCCTTTTCTGGTATGATTTTTCGTTTCTTTTGTGGTTTATTTTCCCTACAAGACTCTCTCTCTCTCTCTCTCTCTCTCTCTCTCTCTCTGGAAGAAAAGGTGAGGGGGAGATGAAGGTAAGATTACCGTGGATTCATCATACTATGAGGCTGTATCACCACACTATCGTCTCACAAGTAATAGGACTTGCCTCTAGCCACTCCCCCCGGCCCCCCCTCCCCCTTCTCGAAACGACTACGCCTTCAAGTATATCATCTCGCAGACTCACGAAGTTGCTTCGTGAGGATGGGTTTTTATTTTTGTTTATTGCATTGCATTTCTTACTCGCTTTATTTCATCCAAGGGGAAAAAATATTGTGCGGCCAACTTTAATCCTGAGTGCACTTACAGTGCAGTTTTGGCTAATGATACCTGACCTACGATCTTGATTTGCCCTTTGGAGAGAGGGGATAATTAATTTTTTTTTTCTGGAGGCTTTGAAAGAACCTAGGAAACTGCATCGCAAGAACTTAGGTATGGCCAACGTGAAAACCGTCACAACTGTAATACGACGTGTTTGCAAAACATTTTTGTGATTATTGTTATGGATTTTCTGTGGTTTCTATTAGGACCATGTAGTTTAAATCAAGTCCTTTATTATTATTGTTATTTTTGTTGCTCTTGATATCGTCACTTCGGCAAGTAAGAGCATGAAAGCCATAAGAATATGTCTGTCGTTAGTAAAGATAATTAGTAATTTCTATCACAGTGGTTAACATTGTATCTTTGGGCCTTTTCGAGAACTTACCAAGTAAGCAGATCATGAACGAGTCTTTCTTGAGGGCTTTTGCCGGAAATTCATTTTTTGTGGGGACCTGGGAGCGTTCATCTTTGGTAGCCATCCTTGTCGAGCACAAGGGCCAGTTTGTCGTAACCTCCTGCTGGTTCGGGTAATGAGGCGTGAGATATACACCATTTGGTCTTGCTCATTACGAGTAAAATTGCCTCCGCCATGTGTCTTGAGAAATTGCTATTGATTGATTGCCTCTCCCTATCGCAATTTCCGATCGCCTTTCGATGGTCTCGTAACACAGTTTATTCGACTCTTTTTAAAGTGATGATTTAAGTTACACAGTATATTTTTTTTTATTTCTTTTTGCTCTCCTCCCATATCTTGCTTTTTACTCCTGAAGGAAATTTCCCCTATTTTTTTGGTGTACTGTAATCCTCTTTCTTGTTAGTTTTTTTTTTTTTTTTCAGGGAGAGTCAGGTTCTGAGGTACCACCGCTTTTTTCCTCTCATTTATTATTTCTCTTTTTCGGTATTTAAGGAAAGGTAATGAAAGTATTGCATTCTCGTTGATTTTCGCGTTTGTGTGTGTGTGTGTGTGTGTGTGTGTGTGTGTGTGTGTGAGAAATAAGTATATCGTAGTTTAACCAGACCACTGAGCTGATTACCAGCTCCTAGGACTGGCCGAAGAGTTAGATTTATTTTACATGGCTAATAACCAATTGGTTATCTAGCAGCAGGACCTACAGCTTATTGTGGAATCCGAACCACATTTTGAGAAATGTTCTATCACCAGAAATAAATTCCTCTTATTCTTCATTGGCCGGTCGATTCGAACTCGCGGCCAGCCAGAGTCTAGCTGAGAACGGAACCCACTCCCAACGAGGAACCAGAGAGAGAGAGAGAGAGAGAGAGAGAGAGAGAAGGCTTTAAACACCAAGTGTGCGCCTACGGAAATACAGAAGTATCAGTAACGAGGTAAAACATAAGCACGAATTAAAAGCAATTACAATATTATGAAGGAATTGCATGCTCACGAAGAAGGAAAGAAACGAGAACTTGAAAGTTTATCTGTTTGCTATTTCTTGTAAAAATTGTCTTGATATAATAGAAATATAGTAACGAAACTTTCACCGAATTCAAAATCATACTAGGTTTAATTGATGTTGTCTTTAGGATAAGAAATGTAATAGGTCTTGCATTGTTTGAAATAACAGTCATGAATACATTTACGCTAGTAATTATATTCTTTGCTGATGTTACCCTAAGTATCAGTGCTTAAAGATAAGAAAATGCCCAAATTTCAGACAAAAAAAAAAAAAAAAAGAATATTGGGTTAATTGCCACCGAAAGCGTGAACTAAATAAGCGTGTCAGCGGAACACTCCATTGCCAAGGATAACAGCGCATTTGCTTTCTTAATCACTGATGCTTAGGATAACCACAGCCAAATATTTATTTACTAGCGTCCTGTACTTGGTGTTTGTTTTTGTAATTAGTTGATATAGAGTTTTCTCATGAATATACAATAGTTGTCACGCATATTGTTTACCAGACCATTCAAAAAAGACACTGCAATTTCAGGAAAAATTTCATCTTAAGAAAAATGTCCCGACTTAATACTACTACCATATGATGAATGTCGTATATATATATATGTGTATATATATATATATATATATATATATATATATATATATATATATATATATATATTATATGTGTGTGTGTATGTGTTTGCATCTATATATGCACGTGCGTGACTGTGCGAATGCAAAAAATATGTTTTATATATTGTACATGGAATCTTATGAATATGTAAATTTTGACAGTGTACCGTCTAGGAGACTGAAGAAGAAATAAAGTTATTGCTATGAAATGAAAGTGCCTTTGTCGTTCGTGAGCACGTGCATATATACGATTAAGAAATTTAACTTTTAGTTATATTTGAATCTAAGTTCCTGTAACCTTATTTTATGCCCAATTTTCACTGAATTCCACGATCACATTTAGATCTTTGTTCATTTTCGTGATGTACATGATTTCATGTCTTTAAATTTAACCCATCCCGTAATAACTATTGCTCTTTCTACACGAGCAGAGAGAGAGAGAGAGAGAGAGAGAGAGAGAGAGAGAGAGAGAGAGAGAGAGAGAGAGAGAGGAAATGTCTTATAAATGGTTTCAGTAAAGTGGTTGAGTTGAAGAGATGAAATCACCTTGTCGAAGCCCTCCTGTTTTGACTTATACATTTTGAAGGAGCAGTGAATGCGTGAGCTTAGTATCTCTCTCTCTCTCTCTGTACATACATACATACATACATACATACATACATATTATACATATATATATAAATATATATATGTATATATATATAGTATATATATATATATATATATATATATATATATATATATATATATATATATATATATATATATATATATATATATATGAAAAATAAGAAGGCCCATAAAACACTATTTTAAACATTGAAACCATATATTTCGGGCACTTGTTTCTGTGCCCTGTTCCTGGTAGAATATGGACAGGTGAAAGTTACAATGGTATATATACAAAAACATGAAGGTGTGGCCTTGGGCCTCCGATGTTAAGGAGGGTGGCGTTTTCTTATTGACCAAATTCCCTAGTGGTTTTTGGCCTCATAGCTCCCCGTTTGGCGATGGATCTGGCGGTCGCGTTTCTTGGGTCATCTTCTTCAAAGGGTTGCGAGGATTAAGGTGTCAATGGCGTCCGATTTCCAATGTCCTCCTGACAGGTTCATGTTGGTTTGATTGATGATAGCAGATTCCAGCATCTTTCCTACGAAATACAGGGCATGTCATTAGCACAGAGTGGGGCGGGTTGGTTTTCAGAGTAGCTGTCCGTGAATAACCTATCATCAATCAAACCAACAATAGCTCACATTAACACAGCAATCCTCGCACCCCAATACGCGACCGCCAGTATTGGGAGATTTTAAGGAACACCTTTCATGTTTTTGTATCTCTTCTCAATACCTGTCCCCCAAGCACAGAAACAATGCCCAGCATTTGACTCCTATTCTAGATTCGTATTACACTAATATTATTACAGGGGACATTCCAGTTATAAGTATATATATATATATATATATATATACTACCACCATATACAAGCGAGAGAGAGAGAGAGAGAGAGAGAGAGAGAGAGCACAGAGTAACTTGAGCTCACTAAGTCAACAGAGATTGGGAAATTTTAAGAACACGCCTGTGTGTCCAACTTTGTCCTATTCTAGATTCAGGCCCAGGGTCTCCAGTTGCAGCCAGACGCTACCACCAAGCTACAAGCGAGAGAGAAAATAAAAAATACCGAAAATAAAAATCCGACTGAATGCCACACAAGACGGTCTTAATGAGACAACAAGATCGTAATGTTAGTAACCGGGAACAGCCGTAGTATTGTGGACTGGGAACACCCATAGGAAGAACCCAGTTACAAGGCACCATAATTACGTGCATGTGTCTGATATCAATTTTCCTGAGAGAACTGTTAAACCTCGGCACAAAGTCTTGTTGTTAATTATCATAAAAGTCTGAAGGGACGAGTTTCCAAAAGACGAGGTGGGGTTCTCGTGCTTAGTTATTTTATTTGATTTTATTTCTATTGAAAATTCCTTTGTTAATCATGTCTTCGGAGCAGGGAATAAATTCGTATCACTCAAGTGCGTAGTGTTAGCATGAAGGATAATTATTCAAATCAGAATTATTAATATTTGTTTGCTAAGATAATTGCTATTTGAAAAAGGTTTTTGAACTAGGGCCATTGTAGTATACTAAAGACAAAGAACGCCCCATATTGTTTAGCTCTCTCTCTCTCTCTCTCTCTCTCTCTCTCTCTCTCTCTCTCTCTCTCTCTCTCTCTCTCTCTCTCTCTTTCTCTTCTCTATATATATATATATATATATATATATATATATATATATATGCATATACATACATATACATACATATACATACATATACATATACACACACACACACACACACGCACACGCACACGCTAGAATCTCCGCCACTCAAAACTAGTGAAGGAAAGTAGAACTTATGTTCTGTTCACTCTTCTATTTATATTTTTAATGGTAATGATAGCTTTTAAGTGTGAACTGATGAAGTCTAAACTGAATTTTCCATTTATGAAAATGTATTAATATATTGGGTATTATACGTTTCTTAAAAATAAGAGGAATACCCTATCCTTTCATGAATTCGTACCATAAATCATATATAGTTGAACGTTGTACAGTAGTTATAACATCAAATGATTCTTAATAATTACCTGCAGTCTAAGAGGTTATATGAAGTTCCAGAAAATCATCTGATTGCATTCGATATAAAGGCAGAATAAGAAATATTTTTATCCAGGCTCCACTGCATTTCGGTATATGGCCGTTGTTGTATAATACATGGAGAGAAATGTGTTGTTTGGAGAACGTTACCTTGCTGTTCCTGTATTTTTCAGTCTGTGCCATCTCTGTTTACTGATGAGATTTCTCCATGTTTACGCTTTCACATTAAATACCTACCCGTGCCAATTTTAATAACCTTACCTTGAAGTCTCCATTGTTCAACTTCTTTCCAAATGTTTTCTTGGCTATTAATTGTATTGGTAATGAAATGAAATGCAGTATGCTTTAAATAGCTGATATATTGGAATAGTCTGAGGATTTTCTGAAATTTCACACGAATCTTAACATTGGTGAAACGTTTGAAAACATTTGAATCATAGATTAAAATCTCTCTCTCTCTCTCTCTCTCTCTCTCTCTCTCTCTCTCTCTCTCTCTCTCTCTCTCTCTCTCTCTCTCTGTCCAAGACGATCAAAAAATATCTAATTCTCTTTTCCAGTCATTAGAATCATGTTATTTTCAAGATGACTAAAGAATTTCTTTCTGTTTATCTTAAAGTACCAAGGATCAGGAACTTTTAACATTTTGTATGTCTTTTTTTTTTATAAAGTTAAGCTACAAACAAATGAGGAATATTGTTTCCGGTTGCTTATTTTACAGTGAACTGCAGCAGTGCTTATGAAGTTTTTGCGCAAGTATGTGGGGGTTTGTGCGTGCCCACTCCCCCCTCTTGGACCCCCTCCCCACTTCGAGCCCCCTCGCATGCCTTTCCGTTGCATTTTCTATTAAATTAGCAACCGTATCTCTTATGCATGTACGTATCCCGTGAAGAAAACTGCTTTCGGTTCAAGAGTGGTTCGCTATTTTCTGATATACGTGCTCGGCTCAAAGGTCAGAAATTATAAATTCACTCTCTCTGTTGTGGAAGATTATCGATTGCGGAGCTGATATCGCTGTGAAAAGAAAAAAAAATAGCGATTGATTTATTGGGAACATCGTGAATGATTTTGGTATTGATAATGAGTAAATCATTCGATGCTTTCTATCGTTGTTGTAATTTGGCCTGGTAGTGAATATTATTGGCTGATGAATAAATGGGTTTGTGAAGCGTTGTACAGTATATATTTATGGTGTTTTAAATGCTGAATAGCTTTCAGTAAAAGTTTTTTTGCATTTTGAAAGACATAGTTTTATGTTTCCAGCGGAATTTGATTAATTTTATTTGAAGGCGATTGCATGAGTGTTTAGTAAGTTCATTTTTGTTTTTACCAACTGCCATTTCTTTTGATTTAAGTAGTTTATATATTCGACGATACTTATGTTTGCTAATGAAATTACCAATATATATATATATATATATATATATATATATATATATATATATATATATATATATACATATATATATATATATATATATATATATATATATATATATATATATATAATATTTATATATGTATATGTACGTGTATATGTATATATATATATATATATACTAAAGGTATATTGCTCATGTAATAATAATAATAATAATATTAATAATAATTTAATAATAATATAAATAATAATAATAATAATAATAACCGAAACCAAATAGAATATCAAGACATCCTTTCAGAACATTCTTAGTGGCAATATTTTCAGTAATGCATAAGTTTTTACTATCAGACATAGTATAAAATATATATATATATATATATATATATATATATATATATATATATATATATATATATATATATATATATATATATATATATATATATATATATATATATATATATATATATATATATATATATATATATATCTTCTTCTTCTTCGTTTAACGTGCTTTTTCTCATTTTCATGTATGGGAGTAAGCACGATGCCTTCTTTGAAGGACTTTGATTTGGCGTTGGGGTGAGCCGTAGCCTCGATTGGCTGCCCTGCCTGACATCGCTTAGCATGTGTATATGTATCGTGCCAAATCCCCAGCTCCCTTTCTCCCAGCAGCGAGGAGATGTGGCAGCTAGGCCGACAGTTCGAGACGTGTGGGCGTCTGTTATGTTTTTTAGATGTTGGGTGGCTTTGTTTGTGTGTGTATTAGTCTGTAACACCCATTTGCTTTCAGCAAACCTATCCGTTGATTATGTACATAATCCCAGGGTGTCTACACGGATAGCCAAAGTGCCTGCCTGCTCTGACCCGGTCGGCTCTTGATTTGAACCCGCGACACAGACTTTGTATGAAGTCGAGGTCTGCTGCTCTACACGACCGAGCCATTGAGGCTCCATATATATATATATATATATATATATATATATATATATATATATATATATATATATACATATACATATATATATATATATATATATATATATATATATATATATATATATATATATATATATATATATATATATATATTGTGTATTGGTGGGGATGTAACTTGTTTACACCACGTATGAGGTGATATATAGTTTGTTTTTTCATTCTAAAATTTATTATTATTATTATTATTGCATGATGATGATTGTATGCCAAATGCAAATTAGGATAATTCACTGCCTCGTGTAACCTGTGCCTGAAGACGAAAAACAAGGGAGAATGCTATAGGAATTAAGGGATACAGGGGCAGGTAGAAAATTCCATAACTGGAAGACAAAGTGGGAAAACTGCCGTGGAACAGATTGGTTCAGGATGAGCTATATAAATGAATTAAACACTTTTTACGTTTATTTACTCTGTTAACCCAGGCTAGGATCCTGTAAGTGAACTTTTTTCCTGGAACATGAGACATTGAAACCCCGACAAGTATAGGTTTAATTCATCCAGAGTCAAGCTTCACGAGAATAATAAAAAAGGGCATTAGGAAAAGATTTTACTGTCATGTATTCCGGTCTTACAAATGTTCATATATCAGAATAGACGCTGTACCAAATTTTTTGACTAAGGAAGTGAACAACGAAGTAATGACAGTGATATTATTTTCAAATTCTGCTTTTACTCAGATTGAATGCAATTGATCACATCCACTAAAACCTTTGCCATTCGCTGACACGTGAAAAGGAAATCATCTGCTTCCTTTTCGTGTTTTTGCTTGTTATTTTTACATTAAAGAATCAGCGTTTATCTGAATCACAGATGAATATTAAATTATTTTATATGTTCATTATTAAATCATTCTTGTAGGTGACCGGTGTGTGTTTCAGAGGACCTTCATTTTATGATGGCTCCCAAACATTTTCTGTAATTCGCTAATGATATATTTGAAACTTTGCGTTCAAGACAGAACTATTTTTTTTTATCGAGTGTTTATAGCAAAACATGAGCAATTGCCGTAAATCTTCCAGGCACTTTTTCCTCAATTTTTAGATTTCACATCTAATTTATGTTTATAAGAGGTCAGAGGAGGTCAGATTTTCCATGAAAGGTTAACATTTACCTAGTATATATATATATATATATATAATATATATATATATATATATATATATATATATATATATATATATATACATACATATATATATATACATACATATATACATATATATATATATATATATATATATATATATATATATATATATATATGTGTGTGTGTGTGTGTGTGTGTGTGAGCAGGGCCGTTACTGTATGGTGTAATGCTAGATTAACGTTTTCTAGGTCCATGGATGGCAATTAGCCTGTCACCCATCAGTCTACCCAGCTTTAATTGGGTATCAGCCATGCTGAGGTCAAGAAAAAAGTACTTAGAACTAGCGTCTTTATCCTTAGAAACTGACAGAAAAATACACACACACACTCATAGAGAGAGAGGGAGAGAGAGAGAGTAAAAATAGTCTGGAACGATTAGCGAGTTATTAGTCTCTCTCTCTCTCTCTCTCTCTCTCTCTCTCTCTCTCTCTCTCTCTCTCTCTCTCTCTCTCTCTCTCTCTCTTCATGAGGTGTCCAGGGGAGTGTCAGTGAAGGGTCACCCGTGAATTACCATCCCCTGACAGCATTATATCATTTGCCGAAGCCTAATTGCTCTCTTTGAAGGCAAGCCGGTGCAGTCAGGCACTTTCATCTCTTGTACTTATTAGGCTTTACTGACATCTCAGGAAGACCCATCGCCAGTCACATGCGACTGCCCCACGCATTATATTATTTTTTTTTTTTTACCGTGTCAGAGGTTTTATTCTCATGAGAAAAAAGAAGAGAACATGCATGTTGATTTGCAATGAAGATTATGCAGATCATAGGGTTTGAGTTCAGTGCAGGTTTCTTCTTTCCTTAATTTTTTGGGCGTAGGTAAATATTTGTAACTTTGGTAATTTATATAAAAAACTCTTCATTTTTTAAATTAAAATACATCTTTATTTTAAGTTGTGAATGACTGTAAAATTTATTTCAGTCGTATTTTCACAATTCCTATAAATTAAGTCTTGTTTCATAGCTTTTGTTTTAACCACTTTCTGAAAAATTCTTTGGTAGAAGAATTCTTTGGTCTTTTCTCTTTTGTTTGAGACGACTGGGATGTGGTGGGATGGTGGTGGAGGATGGCCACTTTTGTGTATTTTCCTATCGGCAAACCTGTCAGGCCAGTGGTATATTGGTTTATAGCAAACAGATAAGAAGTAGTAGCGTAATGGTTTAGTAAAAATAAGACTAAATTGATGAAGTATATGTCTAAAGGATATTTTTCGAAAATATCATAAAAGTAATCCAGTCGGAATAATTTTGAATAACATATGGAATGAAAAGTCGTTGAAGAAATTGAAAAATACAGATATCCTGAAAGTCACTGAATAAAAGACTGCAAGTTACGGCATTTGCTCTTCCAAAAATCACGAAGCCAAATATATTTTAACTATTGTTATTGTTGTGCAACTACCTTTCTTTATCAATTTTTTGTAAATTTGTGCCGAAAAGCTTAAAAGCTTTCCTAAATATCTTTAGTTCAGAATATTAAGAAGAAATTAAAATGCCTATAAACTGTCGCCAATTCTGTCTCAGAGGAATTAGGATTAGGGTAAAGCTTGCAGAATTTAAAGATTTCATGAAAACAGTTGAAGTTCTTCACAAGTAAGGTTCCTAAGTGATCGGCTGTAATGCTGATGAAAATCCTTCCTAGAATAGTGATTTAAGGGAAATTTAAGTAAAAGTTCAGATATCGCATAAAGGAATGAACATGACTCTAGAAAATGGACGTTTGGGCAATTCAGTTCATGAAGGGTATGGCTGGAAAACAGACTTGCTACAAGGGTTGAATTTCGTTCATTCTTGCAGATGCTGTTCGAAATTTGCGCTACAGCATTTATCTGTTGTTCAACAGCATTTTCAGTGTAGTTCTATAGGAAAATTTACAAATCATTTATTAAATTCGTGACGAATATTTCTTTAACTCATAAAAGCTAGGTTTAATCGCTGCAATGTTGAAAAAAAAGTACATGATATACAAGTTTTCTAATGATTCTTGTACTGAAAACAACAAATGTGTTGCTGTTTATCCCTGAATGATTTATATCTATAATTGGATAGATTGATACTAGTTGAATTTTTTATAGCTTTTTGCCACTATTGATGAGATGATTACTCGTCTCTTCCATATTGTGAAGTCATTTTATACATGTTTCCTGATTTTCACTAACTGTTTGCCAGGTCTATTACTGAAAACTCTGTGATGATTAAACACTCTAGTTGAAGCTCATTCGATCAATTTTACAGTTTTTTTAATTGTGCATATGCTTTCATAAAAATTGAGATTTATTTCTTTCTGTATCTTAATCCAATAAAGCCTTTACAAAGGACGTGCAATCCATACACTTCATTGTCTTGCTTTTGTTAATATTTATAGTATAATGCTTTTGTTAATATTTATAGTATAATGGTTTGAACACCTTTATTTTATTTTGTTTTATTTTGTTTTATTTTACTGACATCTTATTTCCCAAACGTAATAAAAAATCAGCAACGCCAGCCATTTCTTGTCACCATTCATTATATTTTACTGCCCTTCAGAATGTGTGCATCACCTCTCAGAGCTTCCTCATTCCTCTCTCTTTGCATGGTCTCTATTAAAGTTTACTGCTTTGTAGTTCTCAACGATTCCTAGGACATTTTTCAGATTTTATCCTTGTCTGAACTGACTTAGTTATTTTCATTTCTCTGTCAAAGTATAGAGATGACCGTACCATATATATTTCACCCATATGAATGATTCGTTTTGTATTGATGCAATTACACAATTTACATCGGCTTGCTCCATCTGTCATTTCATGGCTCCTTTTAAGTATTTTATTTTCCATCACTTGTCATTATGTGAAATCCTATATTGATACGTTTTCATGTCACGTGAGCTGACATATACATGCCAGGCTTTGCAGGATTTTTAAATTATGCGGTTAATATTATTAATCTGTGGAATGGAAAGAAACGTTTAATTCATGTTGATCGCATATAAAAATTCTAAACATTTCTGATTCATTTCTCATATATACGAACATTTTTCAGTTATCTTCATTTCATCAGCTAAAATTTATTTTGAATTTCTAAAGCTCCATCTTCTTTTAAACTTGTAATTTAAAAAGAAATATATTAATTCAGAAATTACCAGACTTAAGTTGTTTTAAGTTTTTTCTGATGTCACTTTTAATTTTATATGAAGACTTTGACAAGTATTTACAGTAATATTATTGTTCAGTTTTGTGCTGTGTATATATACAGTTTTACTGAGGACAATAATTTATTTATTTATTTCTTTATTTATTTATAAAATTCTGGTGCCATCATTTTGAAATCTTCTTCTGTTAAAAGAAAAAACTCCTTCCGGATAGCTCAGAATCAAGTATTTGTCATATACCCTCCTAAAGCCTTTTCCTCTCCTAATCACCGTCTCTCTCTCTTCTCTCTCTCTCTCTCTCTCTCTCTCTCTCTCTCTCTCTCTCTCTCTCTCTCTCTCTCTCTCTCAGTTAGGTGATAATGTGCTAGCATTATTGCTTGAAATATATCAATGACATAATGTGATAGTTATTCTTCACAGATCATATTTCTGTGGGATTAGAAAAAACTGTTATATTTGCAAGGAAAAAATAATCCCGATTAAGAATAGATTGAGATGATTTGTGAAGGGTAAAGATGTGTTAACATTTTTTTTAGATAATAATTACCCTATCATATACCTACACTTTAGCTTACTTGATTAACAAGTATTATGTGCTTGGTTTATCGGGTATCATGAGACTGTATGAAAGCGATAAGGAGCAAATTGCGCCGTGTTTACTTTAAATAAGCGCACAGTATACGAGATCTTTTGGCCGGTGATGAAATGCAGCGTCTATCATCGTTGAGAAATTGTTGGTTTTTGCAATTGGCTATTTATCTTCAGTGTCGTAAACGAAGCTCTTACAAAACTAGTGTTGATACAAATTTGAATGTTACTTGTAAGGGGATGGTGAATGCTTTTGAATATTTTTGGTGTTCTCAGGCCTGTGGTCCGTATGGAAATGAAGGTAAAACATCCATTTATTTTACAAATGCATCGATATGGCTAAAGTGAAACCGCGGATAGGTGTCGATGTCTGAGCACTGTGATCATCGCCCTAAATTAGCAGGTATGCTGTACAGAGGAAGGTCCCCTCTCAACCTCCATTTAGTCAACCCGGAGATAAATGACTCGACTGCTTTTACTCGTTTTCCAGATTATATAAAGCTGGTTTTTCATGACCGGTGTTTCCTCTCGAGGATGATAAGCGGTCGTTTGTAATCATAATTATAATAAGTTGTTGACCCCGATCATCCGCATAATAATGAAGTCTTCTTCTTCTTCTTCCAGGTTCATACGATAGGAAAGGATGAACTCTGAAACCGTGACTCGGCAGGAATAATAGACATTTTGAGCAAATTAACCGCTATTCTCCTTCCTCCTTTCGTAAGAGAGAAATTCCATTTTAAGTCGGGCGAATTCCGTCTTTTCTTTGGCAATATGCATACGCTCTCACGCACGCTCCTAATTCATTTTTCTAAAATCGGCTAATCTAGCAAATGCGCAGACGGGTTTTCTTCTTGGTCATTTGAAAGGATAATTCTTGCTTTCTCATTACTTGAGAACATATTAAACGATTACAGTATCAGTATCTTACATAATTATGGTTTCATCTGCATACCACCTTTTCCTCCCCCTTCTCTCTCTCTCTCTCTCTCTCTCTCTCTCTCTCTCTCTCTCTCTCTCTCTCTCTCTTCGTACGCACAAATTCATCCTTTTGTCAGTATATCTTGAAACTATATAAATATATATATATATATATATATATAATATATATATATATATATATATATATATATATATATATATATATATATATGTTTAATTTACTCAATTGAACTAGAGCAGCGTTCATACAATGAATAAAGAGAGAGCGTGAGAGCTCTGCAGACTTTGACAGAAAACGACATAAGTTTTACATTCATGTAAATCATAAGCCACAAAATACACTTTCTTACAGGACGTTGATTTTCGTCGTATTTAAGAAATTGAGGGGTAAACTTTTAATTCGGCTTCATTGATCCTGTAGTAGTGACTCCAGGTAACTCACATTCAGCCAGTGTAATCCATAAACTTTGACTTTGTATGGGGGAACTTTGTCTGTTACGTTTACACACCTAGATTTTAGAGGGAAGCAAGCATTGCATAATTTACTTTTATTTATACAATTTGCGATTTTTCTTTATGTTGCTTTATTTAGTCCAGAAAAATGTTGAAGTACTGAATCGTGCAGCTTATCGGTAGCTTTTCTCAAATGTTCTGCTAAAAATATTACTGAAATACTTATAAAGTCATTTTCATATATTACGGAGCCTGTACTTGCTCAACTAGCACTTTGATTTTGGTCGTAGTACAGTATAATGGTTATTCATTTTCATGGATAATGTAAAGTTTTGAAAGGTCTGCGTGAATAGTTTGTATTCATGTTTTAATACTGTTTTTTTTTTCACTAGCCTTTCCTTGATTCCCAAGAGCCACTGGGAAAGTTCGTCTGAAGATGTTGATAAGATTCGTTTCAAGTACTATAGTGTGATTAATAACTGTAGACTTTTATGTTGTATCGACGACTCTTGATATTTTACTGGAACTAACTGAAGGAGAAAATGAATTCCGGATGTTAGTAAAAGGATACTATGACAAAGGTAATTTACTGATAATAAAACATGAAAAAGTGAGGCGTAGAATTCCGAAAAGCTCTTGGAGTGGCGATAGGGCTTACGGAAATTCCGTGCAAAAGAGAATTGCATGAGAATCTTATTTAGAAATGCCAGAATAAATTTGTCTAGTATCTGTTTCATGTGGAAGTGAGACAAGTATGAGTTTAAATCAGATTATTTATAGCAACTTGAACGCTTTGCTTATATTAATATATTTTTTTTTTATTCCGGGTAGGATATTTTGAGTGTGAGACTGGTAACCTTTCGCTTTGGTAAATACAAGGTATTTAAATTGAAAGAGGTAGCTTTTTGGGTGCTCTTCCATAGGGGACAATTGCTCTTTAGATGGATTATTTGTATAGACATATTAGTGCACTATTGAGAGTTCAAATATGAATGATTTAAAATGCAACTCATAAACACATCATGCTACTTTATTTTGGATACTGGAATATAAACTTTGGTAATGAGTGTCCAATTGGAGTAAAAGTAACGACCAGTTAAATACTGCTCTGAGGGAGGAGTAGAAGAGGATGAGAAATGAGGGAGGTGTAGAACCGAAGTATAAGTGTTCATGGTCATATAGATGGCATAAGGCACCACTTACTTGAAAATCGACTAAATAGCTGGCGGAGCAGTTTGATAAACCTGCGTCTATCCTCCCCAGAGGCTTGCATATACCAGGTAAGGTGATTCTTAAAATGATGTTTGCGTATGTTCTCTGATAAGCGAAATTGAAATGCTTTTTCGAGGACCCGTCAAAGAAGCTGTCATATTGCCAGCATTTATCGCTTGGGAGGGTGAGGGATGCGGTCAGGTTTGATGTGATGGGCGAGAGTTTAGGAGCTTAGCCCCCATAAAACTAGGGTACAGAGATTACTTTGCATGCGTCGCGCAGCCTTGGGTGAGTCAAAGTTAAGAGGGTTAGATTTGGGTGCAATAGAGCCGTGTCCAAAGAGGATTATTAGTACATTCTTGAAGACGTTATCTGTAGGACAGCAAGCGATAAAGGAAAGCGCTTGGGAGGGCTTAATAGGGCTTAGGTCAACGAGGGCACCTTCATACTCGTTACTTCAAATCTGATTGAATCGTTGACTTTTTGCTTGCTTGTTGTGTGAGATAGGCCATGAGGATGATTGCATGTTGTTCACAATTTTGTTCAGGGAGGTCATACGTCTGGTGTTGCAATTATTGATGTTTTATCTATGATAATGGTTAACAAGACTTCCCACTTGAATACATTGTCATCCTGAAATCTTATTTGCTTAAGTGGGTCTTGTCAGCCGTTTCAAGATGATAATGTAGAGGTTGGGAAGTTCTTGGGGTGACTGAATGAATTAACTGACATTTTGTTCATTTAATCTTATCTCGAAGGGCCAATGCGGAGCAACAGCCTCACTTATGTACCCTGTTCGTACTCAGCTGGAGATTTTTTGGGAAATCTGATCCTTGTGAATTTACGATTTATCATCGCCCTTTTCTTCGGGTTTCCGATAGCATCTCTGATGACTTGCAACACCGGGGGAATTTGAAACACGTAGTCGTCTTGTTTTAGAATTAGGTCCATCTTTATTTAGACGCGAATTTTTCTCCTGAAATGTTTTGGCTCTCTGTTAGTGCTTTTCAATGAAACGCCAGATAGATGACATGAAATATTATTAGGTATTTTGCTTGCTAATTCTATATGTGTTCAGCTCCATTTTACGTTTAATTATCAATAGATGTTTTTTTTTTCTCTCTCTGTGTTGTCTCATTTCCAAGATTTTGTAAAGCGAGTTTTTGACAGTTTTGATGGGTATGTTGGCAGACTACGCGAATTGCATATAACGAATATAGGCGGAAGGAAATTCAAATTGATAAATATATGATGTCTGATATAAGTAAAGAAATATATGGCTGGTTCTGTATTGAATTTGAATGATAATTATGGAAATATTTGGGAATAATTTACGATTTCCTTGTAGTCACTGAGTTAAGAATAATTATATGATTGTTGCTCTTGTTTCCATCATTCGCAGATACAGGAACGATTTGAAAATTAGAGCTAAAAGCGTTGCATAAAATTCTAGAAAGTTTTCTTCCGCCCATTCTTTGTGGATAAGAAAAATCTTTCTGAAACTTGGTTATAAATAAGATTATTGCCATTTCTACATTTTGCTCAGATCGATATTGTTATTTGGTAGTTATGCTTTTACCACATGTTAAATTCTTAAAATTTCTTAAAATGTCGTGAGAAAGTAGAAAATTGCAGGAGCACGTTTTCCGGCATCTTTTAACATTTTGCCGCCAGACTTTGAACAATTAGCAAATATATTTTTTATATTTATGTACAGTGGAAACTGCTTATGTTCGCTGCAGTGAAAACGTGCCATGGAGAATCTACGTAACTAAAAATTTTTGTTACCAGTTCTAATTTGTGGCTCCAATTTATGGAAGTTAATCAGTTAGTTATTGACTGCTTGGTTTGTACGGTGGCAGGATGCTATATGATGCCAGAAATTGTGGTCGTGTGACCCGTCTTTATTGGTTTACATACCAATGAAATATCAATCAAATTAAATTCCAATTGGTTTACATGATTATATCAAGATTGATTTGTATAATTTGTGGACTTTATCAGACTTTGCCCTCTTGGATTTCAATTTCAGTCTGTTCTTTAAGTGCCGTAGTTTCTAATATAATGATTTAGCAAAGTATTGTTTAAGTTGTGAAGGTTAGTATCATACATAATGAACACCGGCTGACATTGATCTTGAATAGTCTAAGCCATTGTTGATTGGGTTTTGGTTAGTTGCCATGAACGCACCTCTCACTTCTCTCTTACTACTAATTTTATCATCTGCGAACTTTAATTTAATTGTCTTACTTTGCAGTTTAATCAACCCTTTTTAGAATGAAAATACTGCACTTGGAATTAGAATTAACTTCCGCCATTATGTTCTCATGTTTGCGCCTACGCGCCTGCATGCACGTGGGGAGGAGAGAGAGAGAGAGAGAGAGAGAGAGAGAGAGACTTATTGTGGAGTTACAGTTATATATGCAGATCTGTCAAGTTGCCGTCGGTTCTAGGCTGGCTTTAGCCCAAATTTTTAATGCTACTTGGTGATACGGAAGTAAGTAGCTGACCATGTCTGGCTGGCATTACTTTGTAAGCGAATATTGAAACTCTCTTTATTCATTTATTTAGATTAGGAACGAGTTCCCTAGACTCTCCGATTTATTTTTAATGTATCTTGTTGACTATGAAACTTTTCGTAGAGTAAGCTTTTGTTTCTCATATAATATGTTGATTTATAAAGAATTTTATACTTGGTTCATTTTATATGTAGCTGAATATGTAATTTTTGTGTATTTTCCGTAGGCTAAACATGCCATTTTTCAGCTTGTATGCGGTACGTATGGAAAAAATGTCATAATGTTTTCGTCTTTTTCACTTATTCATAGCGATTTTGTCTCCTACTTATTATGACAGATGATTATCAGATTCGGGGTATACGCATTTTGGAATATGATCTTGAGTATGGCCGTTTGACAAGGTTTTTCATGTATTCCTTTACCTTTTTTCTCCCCTCTCCTTGCTTGATTCATTCTTGCCTCGGTTATTCATAAATGCCGTCATACTTGCCATCTACATACGCTGAAAATAGAATTGTCAAGTTTCGCTTCCTATGATATTCGTAATTTGACCTCCAACCGTTTAGACCGTTACGATCCGCAAGAATAAAGGCACTGCTTCGATTTGCTTGGTGGTATGCACACGGTATGCATACGTACATACATACAAGCGTACATACATACATATATATATATATGTAATGTATGTGTATATATATATAATTTATGTACACTTATACATATATATTATTTTAAACACTTTGGGATATTGTTATTTTCACATTACGCATAACTAGTGTAGCGTATTCGTAAGAATTTTACAAAAATTCACGACTTAATCATTTTTCTCACTCATCCACTTCCTGTTTTAGTTCAATTCATATTTATATATAATTCAAGTCATTCTTCCTTAAGCATATATTGGGTCAATAGATGTGGAAAGAGAGAGAGAGAGAGAGAATATAACAGAGGCTCGCTTTTTCATAAGTTATGTGGCTATGCTGTCTTCTCAATCGCTATTATTCATGCCGAAGGGAATATTTATGATAGCATTAGCTAATATCACAATGGAACTAATTAACCTTTCTGTTAATATATCTCTATCATATGTCATTCTCAGGAGATGTTATAATAATAATGATAAAAAGAAGAAAATAATAAAACTATCATCTGAAAGAGTGTTATTATTATTATTATTATTATTATTATTATTATTATTATTATTATTATTATTATTATTATTATTATTATTATTATTATTTCTCTTAAATATTTGAGGCAAAACTTTTACTTTATGAAAGGAAAAGAGAAAAGTAGAATATCAAAATATATGAGCTTACGAAGTGAATGTCGGGCTGAATTGTCTGCATAGTTTCTGCAGAGAGAGGATGGTTGAAAGGCAATGAAATGTAGATAAAGTGAAGGCATGGTTGAAAGGTTAGCACAGGTGAGGTTGTGAATGAAAATGTTTTGAGGATCTTTCGTCATGCAAGGATTCTAGGGAAGGGCGAGTTAGTAAAAGGTTACAATAATAATATAGCTTTTGGTAGGCACGAAGGAAGCAATGAAAAGCGGATAGCGTTTGGGTATTAAAGGCAGAAATGTTTCTATAGAATGTCGGACAGATTCCGGAAGTGCGAGCGTGCTCACAACAGATGAAAACAGATCAGGTCAGTGCAGGGAGGCATGCCATGCTATTGATGAAACTTCCGGTTTGGTGTGTAATTGTAATAATCAAAATGCCCTCTTAACTGTATGGGTGTTTTAGCTGTCTTTGCGATTCTGTAAGTTTTATCTCTTCTTTATTTACCCAGAGGCTTCGTCCTGGATTCAGCATTCAAGCGGGTGAATATGGTAGTGACCTGAGAGATGGAATATTAACATGGGCATTTATTATTTACTGCGGTGTCGTGTGCTAATATTAACATGGGCATTTATTACATACTGCGGTGTCGTGTGCTGTGCAGAAATGAAAAGTTACCAGAACTCGCTGTGCGGAAGAAGTGAAATCTGTGCCGTACGATGAATGAAAAGAGGATGCACAGCCAGTGATGTCAAGCTGCAAACTGGGCCATTAGTGATGCTGGCGGAATCATCATTTGTGCAAGTCGTAGGTAAGGATTAAAGCTAAGAACGTAATGTTTACTAATTTGTTTGGTCCTTTGTTGCTGCTGCGAGGTAATGATGGCTAAGGTACAAAGAGAACGGGTTTAACTCATCTGTTTGATTATGCAGAAGCTTCTCTTCCATGAGTCCTCAGAAGAACCTGGAATTGAGAACATGACCTGACTGAATAATGATGGACCAGATGTTACAGCGCTCGAACATTATTTTGCTTTTTCTCTCTTGCATTTTTGCTCTTACGGTTGTCTCTTTGTTTGTTGCATGTATCCATTTGTTCACCCTGCCATCTTTTCCTGGTTTTGCTCGCTTCGTATTTTATTTTCCTTGTTACCTTGCGGTTACTGTTGAAACTTTTCTTTAGGTGCACTTTCATCTGTTATTGTAAATTGCCTTTGTAATATATTCAGAGATGATCTAAATATTTTCTGATTCTGGTCACCTGCTCTTTGATACCAGGTGAAACAATGCTTTGCAAGATCAGCTTGTGTGAAGAATCGGATATCGAGTGTTTTCTCATTGTTTTTTGGATTAAGTATACTACATTTTATATATTACCCAAAGATACAGAGAAAATACCGAAAAAATTATGTCAAGTCATTCGATGTGCGAGAGAGATAAACAAAATTTGATCTTACTGGCCATACTGTAGTTTTTGTTCTTTGTCGCCCTCTTGCGATGTTTTAAAGCAATATAAGAGGTGTATTTGTTCTAAAATAAGAAAGTATCTGGGCCTTAACTACATTTTATCCAAGAACGTATTTTCGGGGTAAACTCTATTGTTTAATGAATGTTTTAATGAATGTTGAGGTATAAACCTCCTTAGCCAGAATTTGGAAACTGTTTTGGAACAGTAGAAGTAATAGTTATATTACTGTTGAGAATTGCAAGCTTATGTGAAGAATATTTTCACTATTTTTTATTATGCAGGACGAGCGATATACAATTACTAGTTATTTCACGTACATGGTATGCACCTCTCCGATTTTTGGTATGCATGATGACTGTTATTATAGATACTGTATTATGAATGCTTGTTTGAAATACTATGCCGGATATATCTATTTATACTGGTATTACAGTTAGTTGAATTCTTAGTTACGATAATATAGTAGGCTATAGTTGTATTGTAGGTCTTTATACACCGTGATTTCTTTTTATATCATTGTTACCTGGTGATTGCAAAAATCAGAACCTTTTTAACGCAAGTTGGTTTCCGGATGCATTGCTTCGTCTTTAGATGAAATTCGAAGAGCATTTGGTCTTCTAATGGTGGCTTGAATATTTCCATCCTATCGAGTGAAGGTGCAGAATAAAACAAATGATAGAAGTAACACATTACCGTAACGGTACGTTCCATAAATACGTACATATAAGAAGATGCCTGAGACTGTCAACGACTGTCAACAAAGTTGAATCATCATATAATGTTTAATCTTTGTTCTTGGTACTGACTGAAGTGCATTGGGAATAGTCTAGCTACCCCATTCGAGATCAGATTCGTCATCGTCGTGTCCTTGACCATAAAAATTCCCCGTTAGGGCACAAGAGCAGCCGGTGGTAAAACGCAACCTTAAAAGCGTTTCGTGCCCAAATGTAGCTCTTTCCATCACGAAAAAGAGTGAATGAAAATCAGTACACGAAAATCAATCTGAAGACAGACTGATGATGAGACAAGGATGGACGATGATTCCGACTTGGAAACCTCATCTCTGAGGGTTTTCGTAAGTGATTAGAAACCCATCAGTTCCTGTGATGAACGTATCTGAACGAACCCTCATTACAAGGTTGGCGGGGTTGTTCACCTGTCAATCAGTCTGACAGGGCATAGAGTTTAAGTCTCTCATACAAGCAGGGTGGGAAAGAAATGGGTGGGGGAGAGGACAGGTCTTGATACAGAGAATTTATAGCTTTTATTCTGTTGTTTTGGTCATTGTTTCCGAAAAGGTTGATTTTCTCATCTTTTTTAATGTTCCGCTCTTTTCATGAAACAAATTCTTGGAAGAAAACGGTCAACTGGTACGAACCAGCGATGTTAAATCAGAAGAAAGATTCAAGTTTTTGGGAGTTGATAATTTGTGCTTCACCTCTCTCTCTCTCTCTCTCTCTCTCTCTCTCTCTCTCTCTCTCTCTCTCTCTCTCTCTCTCTCTCTCTCATACTTTCGTACTCTTGAGATTAATTATGTATTTAGCACTCGGATACGTTTATACAGCCTTACAAATTGGTTCGTGTGTTAGAAGCACGAAGGTGGAGGGAACCGCCGCTTCCTCAAAGGATTCTGTCACGTTATGAAAGCATTTATTGCTTTCAGCCTTGGGAGACTTTTCTTAGCTTGTTACTGATCAGAATAACATAAGGTTGACATCAAATAAGTGCAATGAGAGAAGCAAGGATGAATTTGTAGACCTAAATTCCTTGTAGGAAACCGCTATTTTGCAGGACTTTTAAGCTTTCTTTGCTGCATCGCTTTGCTTCCATTTTGTCTGGCAGTCTGTCCGAAAGCTATGTAATTTTGTGATTTGTGGAGACAGCATCATGAAAACAGTCATGATATAATTGCGAGCCATTGCGCCTTATATGTAGACACAAAAGCGGACGGTTGGGCAACAGCAATGCCAGTACCACTGTCAGTTTATACTTTCGTCCTAGAATTATATAAATATGTTCTTCTGTGGTGTATCCTTTCCCTTTAACTAACCCAAGAATTAATTTTATTGGAATTGATTTGCTGCAGACGTGGCACCTTGCATATGTTGCTCTGGAGCAAGTCGCTTCTACTCATATGTGCAGCACTTCTTAAGATGATATATGGACATACCTTTTTACCATCGCTACCTCATTAATTTCGTCCGTGTTTTGAGCTTATAAAATCCTGGCATCGTAAAACAGTGGCCATCATATTTTTAGATTTCCCATAGCCGTTCTGAGTGTCTCATAGCTAAGATCCTTACTTTTGCCTCCCATCATTTCAAGATATTCACAGATCTTATTTTTTACGTCTCAACTTTTTTTCGTAACTTTATGTATTAGTGTCCCACAGACTCTTCATATTTCTTCGGTTCCATTGCAGATATGTGATTTACAATCTTCTTCGTTTCTCTCTTCTTCATGGGATGATTTGGAATCTTTCCTAGTGGTTTCAGTTTTTTTGAATATTTACAAGATTCTACTTGTAAATATTTACAAGTAGAATCTCTCACCATTCTAGGATGAATGTTCATAACTTCTTAATTTTTTTATTGAAATAAGACCTCCAAGTATATTGTGAAAGGAAACCTATTACATTTCACAATTTCAGGTTTAGTATAGGATTATATCGCATTTTTTTATACAGCAATTTTCGAGCAAAATCGTCTTTTACAAGTCGAGATTAGACAGCTTCCACCTCTTGAGGATTTTTTTTTTTCTGTACTTAGTTTTAAGCCATACTTCCAAGTGTAAGGATGTGTGGAAATGTTTAGACGCCCATCTTTTTAACAACCAAGAACCTAACTTCTCTCTTTCGTTCTGATAATAGGCCACGTATCGTTTTTGCTAGCCGTCCCTTCAACTTTCATTTTTCTTAAATGTGTGGTAGTTTGCCTACGCTGCCTCTCTTTCATCTGCACGTAAATCATTAATTGTTGCTATCTAAGCTGTAATGTAGCAAAATAGCGAGTATGAAAGTCTGTCATTTACACCCTACCTCAACATTTTTGCAAATCTTGCTTTCTGGCATGATTAAAATGGATTTTGTTAGGAAACAAACGATTTGGTTGGAATGAATAGGAAATTGGAAGCAAAGTGGCAGATTTACTGTTTTCTAGTCTCCCATTTATCCCAGTGTTTATAAATTTGTTCTTTTATACTTTTGTATTTGATGTTTGCTTAAGTCTTACTTGAAACCAAGTATGAAAGCTGAACAAAGTTTCAAGATGACTTTTGATCTCAGACGTTACTTAGTTCCGAAATTCTGATGAAATAGATACTAATCGTAGGTAATCTAAATATGCCATCAAAATTCAACATTATCTGTTCATACTGATTCCTGCTTGTTAAATTCAAGATTATTTATAACTACAAATTTGTTTTTATAGTGTATGCTATTCAATAAATAAATAGTCATGTTTTACATAACTTATCGATGATAGAAACCAGTCATAATACAATAAGTAAACTGCAAGGCATTCATTAGTCTTATAGTTGAAGGGGCCTGATAAAATGTCAATTTTGCTACTGAAAAAAAAAGAATAAGAATTGAAGTTCCAGAACCATGTAACCTGCCTTATTTTGAGATGTAGTTTTATGATCATTCATGGAAAGAGTGCCATTGACAGCCCATGCCCATTTCGACCACTTAACCGTGAAAAGAAATATTTGCATGTGTTCATACTTACTTACATTCGTAAAACATTCTGGTTGCAAATAATTTAATAGTTTATCCTGTTTGTATCTGCTTAAGATGGCAGTCACGAAGATTGGTAATTTTCTTTAGGCAAATTCCCCTCTTTTTCTCTTTCATGACTTGTATTGTGATGGGTCATTTGTCCTTGTAACAGCAGGACCATATTTAGGTATTTCAATTAACTTGAAAGGTTCATTTCATTTCGTGTTCTTGTGTGATTTTAGCAGTCTCTTGAAATTTTCAGCCTCATGTTTGGTTTCGTGGAATATTGTTATTATCATTATTAATAAGTTACAAAGGCCTAGATATATTTCTTATTTTGGTTTATCAATTATTTAAGTGGCCACTTATTTTTGTCTTTTGTTTATAGCATCTTCTTCCTTCCACTATAAGCTATGCTTGCGTGTGCAAGTGTGTGTATAATATATATATATATATATATATATATATATATATATATATATATATATATATATATATATATATATATATATATAATATATATATATATATATATATATATATATATATATATATATATATATATATATATATATATATATATATATAATATATATATATATATATATATATATATATATATATATATATATATATATATATATATATATATATATATATATATATATATATATAAAGGCACCATACCAAATCTGACATTTATGGGAAATAGTTCGATATCATAATCATATGGCCGATTAATAAATTCCATGAATTTTTGCTGATGCCAACGAAAGTTTTTAATCGTTAGCAGGCTAGAGAAAGCTCCTGTAAATATATTAAGATTTTGTGATAGTCAGTGGCAGATAATAATTGATCATCATTCATAAGGTAAATTTCTTGATCTTGAACTTGAGTCTGTCACCAGATTGCTCGATTCTGATCAACTTGTATGTTTGAAGCTTTTGCTGTTATGGAAGAGATAAGGAATCTGCAGGTGCAGTGCGGTTATATTTGAAACCAAATGAATGTTGTGTTAGTAATATCATCATAAAATCATTCAATTTTGCCAAAGAAATGAAGGCTGTGTAGGTGTGTGCTTAGTTTTTAAATTTTTTTGGGAGCAGCTGAAAATTATGATTCTTATAGCTTAATTAAATAAATAAATGTGGTCAGACGTACTTACTGTAAGCAACAGAATACTGAACTACTATCCTACTTGCTGTGTTTAAATCAGTCTGTATGAGTTTGCTCTCTTACAACTGATTTTGGGATCAAGAGGTAACGCGAGATTGGCCACAGCTCCAATATCGGATTAGAAGGGCAGAGTCATCTGTGTTCCTGTAGTCTGATTTTCAATCTCTTATCTACTTTCATATCTTAGAGCTTTTGCGGCTAAGTTTATGTTATACAGGGGCGTCATTTCAGACTTTTGATGAGGAGGGTGGGGGGAGGAGCAAAGGCGGTTTGGCGAGCGAAGCGAGCCTAATCACCTGGGTTTTTTTAAATTTTGAGCTATTTTATGTGCTTTTTGAAGCACATAAAATAGATAGATAGATAGAAAGATATAACTTGATGTGATGACATTTGAATTTCGGTAGGAATAATGGAAAACCAGCTGCTGTTACTTCTTGTAGCTTGGTGGGGTGAGGGGGGCAAGTTGAGGCTGGGGAGTGGGCATCTTGAGTCTTGGGGGGGGCAGTTGCCCCCCAGCCCCCCCTAAATGACGCCCCTGATGTTATATATCTTTATATATCTGCCTATAAACACCATGTTCATTTGTACTGCTTTTACTTTTATCTCGACCTCGAGTGCATTAGATGGGATTGTGGAACTGAACGTTAATGATTTTACTGGTGTGGCTTGCTATTTCTGTTATAATAGTAATGTTAAACATACAGGTATATGCGCATTAATTAATGCAGACGTAGGAATTATAAGTACAGGGGTAGATTAACGAAGCAGGCGAAGAATAGAGTAGTATTATAATTTAATTGACTAACGACAGTTTGCCAAAGATCAAGTATTACAAAGACTTTAGAATGCGGCGGAGTCGACAAATATGCTTTGAATATGTGCAAATAAAGAGCTACCTTGGAGGTTTGGTCATTATCCCAGATTAACTGAGGAGAAATAAAATTTCCATCTTGGAAAGTTGATAGATCATCCTAATAATGAAGTAAAACTTCTAACGATGTTAATTTGTTATTTTAGACAAAAATGTTTAAATCGATCAAAGTACTGGTTATCGTATTCATAAATTACAAAAAAAAAATATATATATAATTCTCGTGTTAAAGCCTCTAGTGATTTGAAACATAGATACTTAAATTTGTTCATGTAAAATATTCTACGTATTTTAACAGAGAATTCTACTGATAGTTTTTTTTTCAAGGACTTGTTATAGTTACAAGTTTAGCGTGGGTCAGTAGGGAAAAAACGCGTTTAGCGTTTAGAGTCCTATAGAGTTTTCTTTATTATGTCCGTTTGAATTTAATTTCGTCTTCCTATTTCTTCTTACAATCTTTTCCTCCACGAAACTTATATTTATTATTATTATTATTATTATTATTATTATTATTATTATTATTATTATTATTATTATTATTATTATTATTATTATTATTGAGCAAGCTGCAAACCTAGTATGAAAAGCAACGCTTTCCGGGAAAAAAATACAGAATTAGAGAAAATAAGCTATAAGATACAGATTTAGAGATAAACTATAAAATAAAATTGACAAAGAAAAAATATCTAACAAACAACAAACCATGAAATGAGATAGACATGAGATTGAATGACAAAAAAAATATATGCATGACGTTTGATCTTGAGGATTTATTTCGTCGAATTTAACACAGTTTAGCGGTGCATTCACACTTTCAGTCCATTGGTACGTTTACCTTTAATGTATTAATCTTTCCTTCCGCATTGTTCCTCTGTGGTTATTGTCTAATGCCTTCATGTACCACTTCAATCCAATAAGACTGCGGTATGTACTGCATTCCTATCTGTGCCTCAGTTATCCTATAGTCCTCTCCCCCTGCCCCTCCTCAAGGTGATGGCTAAACATGAGGAATTGACTTGAGGTCACACTGGTAATGGCCAAGTCATAATAACAGGCGCAGTCGTCACGATTCCACTCGATACCTCAATTACGAAGGCTAGCGATCGTAACTTGATCGTTCGTATTATAATAAAAAGAAATCGAAAGGAGACCTGTTCCTCTCTCAAGTGATAGGAAAAGGACGACGACGACTATAATGACAGCGATGTCTTCACTGAAACAGACCCTCCCCTTCCCCCGCCTTTCTATATAGAAAAAGGAAAGTAAAAATTGATAGGAATTAGCTTTCGGTGCCAATGGAAATGATAAGCCCCAGAGGCAGTCATTCCTAGGTTTTCTTTTGAATTGCTGTTGAAAGTCACACCCCTTCAAGTGGCCAGAAGCCACTTTCTCTTCTTGTCATGTTTCTCCTTATTGTAATTTTATTTTTTTGTTGAAATAAAAATCATAGCGTGATAAGTTGAGAGAGAGAGAGAGAGAGAGAGAGAGAGAGAGAGAGAGAGATCACATAGGAACTTTTAATAGGACATTTTCAGGCGCCTTATATAGAACAGAAGAAAAACAGTAAGATGTAGAATGTCAGCTGAATAAGATTCCACACTCGGAAGCGCAAAGAGAGAGAGAGAGAGAGAGAGAGAGAGAGAGAGAGAGATCACGGTAAAGAAGAACATTTTGAATAACGACATTTTCAGACGTATTAACAGATCACGAGAAGGAAAGGTGGGATTTAAACATGGAATAAGAGCGCACACTCGGAAGTGCAGAGAGAGAGAGGAGAGAGAGGAAAGAAATATGTTCCAACTGATATATTTATACCTTCCTGGCACCCATCCCCCCTTCCCCGATCGTCCCATCCAACCGCCTTCATTGCTATTGATCTTCGTGCTGTGCGTGTAACGGGCTGGATTGATTTCGTGATTTCGTGAGTCAACAGGTCGAATTTCGATGTCTCGCACGAACCTTTAGGCTTTTCGGCGATGATACCAGAGATTATGTCAGCTGTTGAGGGAGGGAGAGAAAGGAGGGACGGGGCTTGGGGATAGGAGGGAAGGGGTAAAGGGTGTGTGAAGAGGAAGGAGGAAGAAGAAGCCGAGAAGATGTGCATGAAATGACAGTCGTTGGTTAGTGAGAGTGATGGACCTTCGGTTTAACCTTGATTGACGGGTACGAGCGTCCACACTGAATGAGTGACAGCTGCGCTACTTTGATATTCATGGTATGCGGCTATATGCAATGCTATTGCTTCTCTCTCTCTCTCTCTCTCTCTCTCTCTCTCTCTCTCTATATATATATATATATATATATATATATATATATATATATATATATATATATATATATATATATATATACTATATATCTTTCTATATATATATATATATATATATGACTTTCAAAGAGAAATTTTTAATACTTAATTAATGGAGATTAACTACTACAAAGGAATTTGCTGCTGAGGTAGCTTGTTAATAGAAGTAAAATACACGACAAAAGATATTCTCTAAATTGTTATGCTTCATACGCAGTTTTCGTATTATTTTAAATACATATTGATGTAATATAAAAGTATAGTAGACCACCAGTTATAATAAGTCCCAGTTAGCAATGTTATATATATATATATATATATATATATATATATATATATATATATATATATATATATATATATATATATATATATATACTGTATACACAGACACACATCTGAATTTCTTGACAGTTTTAGTGTTATCTCGTTTGAAACTTTGTGAAGCAAATGGAGCTTTTATAGGCTTGGAAAACCTGCAATGCGTGTTTACATGTTAAAATATATATATATATATATATATATATATATATATATAATATATATATATATATATATATATATATATATATATATATATATATGTATATATATATATATATATAGCAAATATGTAAATATAGAGTATATATATATGCATATATATCAATATAAATATATATGCACATGAATATGCATATGCATATGTGTATATATGTATGTATATAATGTATATGTATGTATATAATGCATATGCAAATAAAGGATATAATAAAATTACTCATCCTTTGTTCTTGGAGTGATGAGCGTGGTAGGTAATCAGTATAGCCCAATCACTTGAGAGGGTTTGCTTTCATACTGTCAGTTGGGAGAATCGGCGTTGCATGTTGTTTCGTAGACTTTTCCTTCGACGTCTGATTGACAACTTAGATTTTGCGTTTTATCTCAGCTGCTGAAATGCTTTTATCTCGTTTGACTTAATCATAAGCTAGAATGATTCGTGAATTTGTGCTGTCAGGCAGCAAAGCAGGCCATCGCTGATTATAATTTGCTTGCAGTGTGGTTTGCCATGCTTCCTTCAGCTCTCATTTAGAATGGCGAAGGGAATGAAACTCGTGCGTCTGGCTTTGCTAAAAAATTCTTACATATTTTTCCCAATTTCTTTTTTTCATTATTTTAGTTGTAGCTCCATTTTTTTATATTACTGGCGTGCGTTTTATTAATCCTTTTCATGTTTTGCATCATTGCTCTAAAACTGCTACTATTAAAGTTGTTAATGAAAATATAGTAGTTTCTTTTGTTATTAATGTTGTCGATAATCCCTAAAGACATACTACTGATCATGTTGTTTTTGTTGTTTTTTATGGCCTGCAGTTGTAGCAGCTTCTACCAGTTAGCACTCAGATGAAGGTAATTTTGTTTCTTAAGCAGTGGAACGGATAGTGTTATCACATATCCATATTGCGGTCTTCGGTGATTACCTTGTTGAGATTTAATATTACTCAAGTTTTTTGCTTTTTTATAGTTTACGTTTGTTATACTTTTTATATTGTGGAACAGAAGTGACTATTTGATACCTTTACTTTCTATATTGTATGCACAATATAGAATAGCTTACCATAATAATATCCTTAACGTCGGAATGATAACCGCAAGGCGTTATTATACCAACTGGTAGGCAGCAGTTAGTAACACCTTTAAAACTGTTTAAAAACACACATGTATATATATATATATATATATATATATATATATATATATATATATATATATATATATATATATATATATATATATATATATAGATATTAAAGGAATGAAATTCGTTTTAGTATCCAGCTCATTATACCTCGGGAATAAATTACAAGTGGAATTATAATAGATAAGTCTTCGTCAATGGCAGGGTTCGAACCACTGCTAGGTTTAGAAACAACGAAAGTCTGTCTGTCATTGTTTCTAAACCAGGCAACATTCGAATCTTACCGGTAACGAAGTACTTATCAGTTATAATTCCACTTGGTGTAAGTTATTCCTGAGGTATGGTGAACTGGATATTGAACTATAGTTGTGAATGTAAAAGTCACTCGTGTATAAGTGACAAATTGTGTATGTATATATATATATATATATATATATATATATATATATATATATATATATATATATATATATATATATATATATATGTATATAATATAAAATATATATATATATATATATATATATATATATATATATATATATATATATATATATATATATATATATGTATAATCATGAAACTACAATATAAGCAATATCAAATTCACGCTACCTCAGGAATATCTCCGATGGAGAATTGTCGCCGAAGGAATTTATATAAGTGATAAATGAATTGGTATCGTCTATGGAGTCGCTGAATAGGTATCGTGTCAAGGGTTCGTGTCCCGACGATACCAGTTCATTTATCACTTATATAAATTCCCGGCGACAATTCTCCATCGGAGATATTCCCGAGGTAACAGTGTGAATTTGATGATAAGCGACATTTGTAGCTTCATGATTGTATATAAATCACGGTGTGATAAAAATTTCATATATATATATATATATATATATATATATATATATATATATATATATATATATATATATAGATATATATATAATAATAGAGAGAGAGAGAGAGAGAGAGAGAGAGAGAGAGAGAGAGAGAGCATCATGATATTTTCTTTTGAACGACAGCACCGGATAGTTGTTGTTCTGCAACAAGAAGTAACCGTTGGATCCTTAAGTAAAGTTTTCTTGGTTCACAGCCTCAGAATTGTTCACCCTTATGCTAAATATGTGGACACCTTCTCCCCCTAAGGAAATTTGGAATAATTTTGTAAGAAGATTGTAAGTTAATGTTTTTACCAAGGCTTTTTTGAAATTGTCCTATCTGATGAAATTATTTAATTTTAAGCGTAATTTTCTGGAATGCGTATGTTTGGTTTTCATTATGTTTTTTCTACAGGTTGGATTTCGTTATAGCTCCTTCAACGCTTAAGTTATTGTTATATTTTCACAGGGAAGTGGCTTCCTCAAGAGAGAGATATTTTCAAAGCACTGGCACTTACAAGAAAATGTAATTAATATTTAATCGTGGGGTACAAGGTCCTTTTAAAAATCATGAGTTTTTTTCTGTTTAAGATGATTCTACAAAAAAATAAATGTTGCTGCCTGATACAATGTAGAGGAAATTTAGTTTTGTAGTTATAAGTGACAATGAAATAAGTACTACATACTTTCGTATCACAGCCGAAAAATTATATCCTCGTGTACAAAAAACTTGAATTTTTTGTCTATGATATGCAATAGTAGACTGTTCTAACGTACTTAACCACCCTCCCCCCCTTTTCTCTGCGTAGAAGCAGTGTCCGAAAAAACACGTCTGATTCTTTCCTTCAAGCTGACGTTCTATCAGTTCTGCTGCTGCAACATTTACCAGTTAGAGTAAACTCTCTCTCTCTCTCTCTCTCTCTCTCTCTCTCTCTCTCTCTCTCTCTCTCTCTCTCTCTCTCTCTCTCTCTCTCTCATTTTAGTGAATAATTTCATGTTATCTATACAGTTTTTCTTGCTCCAGAATCTCAGTTTCATTTGAATTGCAAATCCATGTTTTCATACACATGCCCTATGGGTGAGCAGTGAATAAATGAATTTTCGAAAACTGCCAGACTTGCTAAGGAGAACATAAGCGCCAGTATTTCAAAAAAATTATATATATATACGATTTGAATGTATTTGAATTTTGTATCAGTTCAAGTTGATTCTTAATGAAAATAAAAAGTTATGGAGAGAGAGAGAGAGAGAGAGAGAGAGAGAGAGAGAGAGAGAGAGAGAGAGAGAGAGAGAGATTGTTTTTAATCTCTCCTCTTTCTCTGTCTCACTCTGGGTTAATTGTATCAGCACTTTTTTGGTGTAGTGTAAATCTTATTAATGCAAGTAAACCTTTTGTTTTCGCTTATCTCATTAGCAATAGTAGATAGTACGTTTATCGACATCTACAAAATACAATGAATTTTGAAACTGTACTAAATTATTGGTTCATATTTATCCATTTATGTCTCTTCAGTGTGGTGCAAATTTGCTGCGAAAATTACTTCAAAAGGGAAAACAGAAAATGTGTAAGAAAGCTGCTTCGCTCGGTGCCTTATAGGATTCTAAAATTTTGGATGAAGTCTTTGGTTTTGTTTTGAAGTGAACCAAAGTTCGTTACATATAATGTACCTATAATGACAGGACATGTAAAATATGTCCATAAGAGCTGTGAACACAATTCACAAGTTTGGTGTGACGTCACCCCTTGCTAGTCAACTGGAATGCTATTCCAATGAAATAAACAAGTTTCCTGACGTTTATCATGCATGCTTATAGAATTTTCTATTAGATTAGATACCTGCTTACGCACTTGTCCCGGATAACTTTCTTCACACTCCGCAGTGCTAATCACTTGTCGCACGTAAGACTAAATTTTAATTATACAATGCTTTCTAAAATTTGGCTCGATGGAATGTTAAGCATCAATTACTGCTTCTGTTATAGTTTGTGATGTCCCTGTTGAGAGGTTATTGGTTGCTGTCAAATCCGTAAAATTCGTTAGGTATTCAGGTTACGCAGTGTTAGGTCTTCGATATAATGACTGTAAGTCCCTCTGCATATACATGACAGTAAATGAAGCGGGAATGTTCAAAATATTTTCAAGTGTCGTAATAGCACTCGCGCTGTGCATCCATATTGATTTTCATTTGAGAAGTATTCGTATTTTTTGTTTGTTTGATTGATGTAATTGGAAGAACATTGAGGGTGAGTACCTTAGAGTGATTTTACACAACCGTTAAAACTTGAGTACGATGCATATAATATTGGAATGGTAGTTAGCAATTCTTATGAAAAGTCATCTACATTTCTTACTGAATTTTCTTACTGAATTGCTTTCTGTTTATTTGCTTTTCTCTTTGTACTTTCATTTAGAAGCTTGCAAAAAAATTTTGTACAGTGATAGATTTTTAGCCTAATATTTTTCCATCCTTTTTATTTTGAATTTAACTTATCAGTATCAAGACTGGTAGCGCCTAAGCAATAAATACTAGAATTCTAAACACATGAGGATCTTTTCGTATTTGTTCAAGTCTTATCGTACATGTTGATGATTTTTTAGTTTCCTTAAAAAGGAATATCAAACTTCAAAGTACGAAAATTGTGATGTATGTTTTCTTATGCTTTTTGATATTTAGCGCGCGCACACACACATATATGTTTTTATATATGTATATATACATATATTTATATATAGGTACTATACATATATATATATATATATATATATATATATATAATATATATATATATATATATATATATATATATATATATATATATATATATATATATATATATATATATATATATATATATATATCATGAACGGATCGACAGGATTCATATATAAAAAAATACACAGTGAAACTGGATAACAAACAGAGGTCTTGTGTCTCTCTGCTGAGGGTAATCATGAAGGTAGAGTATAGTGTATGTTGGTTGTCTGTTTTCTTTAGTTCTTTGCAGGAGGACAGTAGTTTTCCCTCCGTCCGTCTTGACTATCAGATCTTTCTTTTGTCTGCTTTTGAGTGTCTGTCACGCTGACCTCGTCATTGCGACTCCAACAAACAGGGATTTCGTCTGTCTACTTGTCCATCAGTATGTCCCACTTACCTTGTTATATAAGGGGATTGCCAAAAGGTGAAATTCCACATTTTAAAGATTTTGTGCACAGCTTTATCTTTGCTGTACTGGAGAGGTAGGGATTTCATGTTTGGCATTCGTACTTCATCAATGAAGCTCTTGTAGATGACACAAAGGTGTGTGAAATTGTATAATGAGGGCATTCATGATTTCAAAAACACGTTCTTCATAAAGATAATGGTTATTACGTACCTGTGAAAGTACCATAATGGTGTTTTCTCCAATATTTCGTTGATAAGAGTAGCCGTAGAGAGGAATTAGGGATGGCTAGGTTATGGACACGTTTGTTATTTAGTAATATTTTTAGAGTGACTCTTTATTGTCATCATTCTCATTCATTTAGGTTTATTTTTACAGTTAGTTTTTGGTGACATTTATTTTTTTTTTTTTGTGACCCAGACAATGGGTTTCACAAGGACTTAGAAAAATAGATATAGGAGGTGAACGTTGATGCAGTTCAAGCTCGAGACCTCACGTCATGCGCTGATGTCATTGGCAACATTGTTATCATTCATGACGGAACCCATCACCCTGAGCCGTAATGGGTTCATGATCCTGCCTACCACAAGTGTGGCGATGGCATCCCGAGAATCACCCTTTGGAAGATGAACTTGATAGTTGATGACTTGTTAGAAATTATTTTATTTTCATCTTAATTTTGGTGACTGTTTTTTGTTGATTATGTGCCTTTTATACACAATAATACATATATATATAATTACATATGTATATATATAATACACACACACACACACATATATATATATATATATATATATATATATATATATATATATATATGGGTGTTAGTATGTGTATGTGAAATACATTTATGCATACATGAATGGTTATATGAATGCATGTATGCGTATGAATTAGAGGTTGATCAGTGCACTATTTGTAGGAGTGTACGACATATGGTTAAGGAGCTTTTGTGTTGGTGTATGAATCGGTTATGCTGTGGAAGTTTCCTACATAGGGGGTTTATCCAGGATTTAGCCATTAAAGTGTGACTGTGGAGGTGGATGCTGGCTTGTTGTCTTTTGGGAGCCAACCTGTGTTATGGGAAAAGGCTAAATGTTGAAAGAAAAGTATAATGTAGTTTATGTGTGCGTGCTGCGCGTTTATAACGAATGAGCTTTGCCTTGTTACAAGTTTTTTTAACTTGTTAAGTACTTACTCTCTACTTGTTAAGAATAAACCTTTTAGTTTTTTAGTACATCTTATAGGATCACTGTTAATTTGTTGAAGTAGATCATGAATCTTTATGTGGTAACCATATTTTAAATTGGTTTCGATCACAGGAATTGATTCTGTAAAATGGAGTCATTCCGTCTTTGCACTCAAATTGTACTTATAATATTATGGAAATGTAAGTATACCGTAATGTTTGCGGTAAAGTTCATGTTTTCTTCTAACTGTTCTTAGCATTTTTAATAAGACGGGAACCTACCCCTGTCAAGTAGACGATCTGCTAGAGTAATGTTTTTCTGATCCGTTGAAAATGTTGCTTGAACTTATGTGGCCGGGTTTTTCGATTTTATCGTTGCTGTACGAGGTTGCGAAGCAAGAGATAGTCTGGAGGGAACTTCACTCATATTATGGAATCGAGAAGCTAAAAGATCACTGTGGTCATTGTGTATGCATAGGCCAGGTGAGAGACCATGAATATGTCCAATCAGTAAAGTGAATGTATGTCACGGGAGTTCAGGATCATCCCCTATTTGGTACACAGCATACAAATCCGTTCCAGAGGTGTTAAAAGATTGGCAACTTCTTCCTCTCACATTTAAAGAAAATTGAGTGGCTGAAGCCAATTAAAGGAGCGTTAACTACGGAATGGTCAGTACCATCTCATTTTCAAAAGACCAAACTGCATGTCACTTGAACAAAGGAAAATCCACAAACATCCCTGCCATGACAAGCCTACGCTTACTAAAAACTTATCACCAACAACTCACCAGTTGGTCACATTAAATAAACAAGCATCACTGACTTTACTAACAAATTTATGGTTAAATAAATCTAAGCCATCAGTAATGGTAATCTGGACATAGTTCATGCTCATAAGATAAATCCAAGAAAACCAAGAAAACCTTGACAGTGGACATAACTTCCCAAGAAGACATCACTATTACCTTTTGTTTATTATTTGCATACCAGCTATGAAAATGCAAATGTCTACACCCGCGGTGGATGTATAAGGACTGAAAAAGGAAATATCTAGGACCTTATTAAATTAATTTTTTTTTATTATTTATGGTACTTTTTTAAACAGTCCCACTCTACTATTTTCTCATTTAGAAGAGGGCGTTGTGGAAAGTAATAATGTTGAAATGTACAGAGCATGAGAACCTTAACTTGATATTTTACGTGAAAAATTTGGAATAAATCCCTTTTTGGGTCTCTTGAACGAAATTCTCGGCTCCTTAGAGTTTTCTTAAAAAATTTTATACTGCAACAAAATGATCAGGTGAATATTGGCACGGTTAACAAATATTCTTTCAAAAAATGCAGAGGAATTTTCACCCTCAAAAACTATTGAAGTTCCTCAGCTATGCTCAAAGCGTTGAGCAACAAGTCACAATCTGCGTACTGGATCTGATGGACAGTTTTAAACTGGTCTACCAGGGAATATGCTGAAATATTATTCAAGATGTGGTTCACTCTCTAAATTTTATGAGCTTAATTGCGATTTCCAGAAAAAATTTCATAGCCCAGATAGCGTGGGTCTGGTAGCCTTGCTGTCCGTCAACTTATCATAAGATCATTCTAGGTATTTTTGTGGTAATGGAAGCACTTCACCTTTATGGGAGTTAAGTCTTCGCAAATTACAGACCTATCGGGGATTTTTTTTATATTGCTTCAAACTTAACAGAAGTGACAGATTAAAATACCTAAGAACCGGAAATCGGTGTTTTTTTTTTCCATTACCTGCAAAAATCTTGTAAAGATCCTTGGAAATCTGAAATTCAGTTTACCATTTTTTTCTGTATATCATTTTATCCTGTAATATTTTTCATTTGGATCGAAAGCCGTTTGATCATTTGATTCCACGAAGCCTCATTTCTCCTCTCTCTCTCTCTCTCTCTCTACCTCTCTCTCTCTCCTCGGCTGCATGTATTTAACGTGTTTCGTTGGGCTGTGTAATGGATAAAAATAGGTACATAGCTTAGACGTACACACTTAACTGCTGTTTCTGCGCGATGGAAGAAATTCTTCCAGCTTGAAAAGATTGGCAAACAAGTACTTCGTTTCGTCGTGGCCAGACATATTTCACAATTTCACACTTGAGATCTTCTAAATGTGAAAACATCCTAATAAATTTTGTTTTCTTTTCTTTTTCGACTGTGAAATCATAAGTCTATTAAGAAAGCCCTTATAATTGCATCGCCACTAAATAAAAACCCTAGTCGTAAATCTTGTTAATAAGAATAATTGCTAATCATTTGTCAAGGCAGTCCATCATCTGAGAAGCCTATGCCAATCATGCTTCCAATCATCTGATTATAGCAGCCGTAGGAGGCAGCAACAGTTGGTTGACGCCTGTTCTTGATCAGGTACAGGTGAGAGAATTATTACCACCAAACACTAGACTTCTAATACCCGGCAATAACGTTATTAAACTATAAAATCACTGGTGATGATGGTGTTAATGGTGTCATAATGTTTAATGGAACACCGAAGGTATGCCCTGTCGACATAAAACAAATTCGTTCATCTTCAGCATCTCTTAATTAAGCGTGCTCCAGATATTACATTGAAAGGTAATTTTTTGGGGATGAGATAATTCAAGTGTTGCTGGTAATTCACAATCATAAAGATAAGAAATGACCATAACGAGGAGAACCGTAGTGATGGTGACAGACACATTTTACTAAGAGTTCCTTTCAAGGTCTTTGAACCTTGAAGATGACGACAACTTATTTAAAATTAGTGAAGGGGCTGCTGGGTAGTCAGTTCCTCTCACCCAGCTAAAAATAGTAAAGTGATAGTTGAGCAGTCTCTCTCACTCTCTCCCTGTACAGTGATTTATATTTTTGTACCTTTTACCTTAATGAATTTTTGTTTACTTTCTGTTATTTATGATCACTATTGATTAACCTTATATATATTGTGTATACATTGGAATTTTTCCCGATTGTCACTGAATTTAAATTTTTGCTCTGAAGAACTCGCTGGCATTTTGTTATACTGACTGAAGATAGTGTTGAATAATAATTTTGAGTTATAGATTTTTACATCTTGAATGTATACTTGTCTTGTTTCTCTGTACAGTAATTTTTATCTTACATATCTTCACATTATCCTTCAATTTGAACTTTGTTCTTCGTACTGTTCATTGGAGAAGGGACTTCGGTGCTTTGCATTGTTGCAGGGTTTTGTTCATTCTCTTGCCGTGCAATGTAGCTTGTTTTGTTTCTTTCGAGAGTTCTTGCTGTCATGTTTTTGGTTCTTCTCTTACTTCATAGTGTTGATTTAGATTTGCAGTTTCATGCTTTTGATTGTTCATTGCTCCCAAGTTTGGGTGATAGTTCTAAATTTATGAAGATTACTAGTGGAGCTAGTAAAAGTAAAGCTCTGATAATTTCCTTTAGGCAATGGTACCATAGTTATCCGTCTAAGATTCCCCCCAGTGTTCTTTAAATAGCTCATCTTTCTTTTTGGCATCATGTATATGAAAAAGTATTTATCCTACTCTACAAAACACAACTTGTATACATATATTTATTTTGTCCATGATTAACATATAAAATCATAAACAGGAAAACGCACAGGAAGACGCAGAATGTTCATGTTATATTTATTAGCGCTTGCGATGCTTTTGTAAAAATCACGTAAATATAGTCGCCATTTTTAAAGGGATAGGTACGCGATAGTAGACTGCTGGGCCCTGATTTTTCTTTTCCCTGTTGGAAGGAAGTGGACCTGACATAACTCCCGAACGGCCTGTGAGGGTGATGTTCAAGTAATGATTAATGAACGTAATAGAGTTTGCGTGTATGTATGAACGCAAACATTTGTTCCATAGTAGTGTCTAGAGGTGTTTGTGGGTATGTTTATTTTGCTGTGAAGCGATTTTTGCAAGGAAAGTCGTTCTAATGTTTTTTGCCTTTAGTCTATAATCCCCTTGAACGAGCATCTGCGATATCAAATTCACTCTGAAATGCTCATTCATTGGAGAGACAAGACGACTTAAGCTGATTGCAGTCGTGATGTGGAGATCTGTGTTCATCTCTGCTACTGCGATCAGATTGAGGTCTGAGCAGTAGTGCCTCTCAGATTCAGGCACACTCGTGGAATCGCAATGACCTTCCGCGGAAGGCTGGAGAGATAAATCTATAGAAAGTTAGGATAATTGTAATGAGGACAGGTTTTGAAACCTTGATGTAAAACCGGGTACGCTGCTTGGTCAGCAACTGAAGGAGTGAGTGGGATTGGGAGTGGGAGTGGGTGAGGAGGAAAAGAGGGGTAACGGGCCTTGCACCCCCGAGACGCAGATGGACCGTGCTAATGAGGTAACAGAGACAGAGAATAATGACAATAATAATGGGTAAAGAAGAAAGACGAGAAGTTCAGAGAAGATTTTTTGCAAGACTTTCATATTTGTTTATTATTTCTACTCACCATATGTTGCTAACATGCGAGCATTATGGCTAATAAAACTTCCTTACATTGGTCATCTAATATCCAAATAGATTTAGTCAGGTCATGCACACATAAAACAAACAGACGACTGGGACACACTATATATATATATATTTATATATATATATATATATATATATATATATATATATATATATATATATATATATATATATATATATATATATACACAAGCACACGCAAATGATACTTGTGCAAGCATTTTACTAATGATCCATATTAATAGCGTTAATAGCGTTTTGGCTGTCACTGTGGTCCTTGAACCGGATTCTTCCAAAAGCTGTAATATGTGAAAATAAGATTATTTTCATAATTTTTCCTTTATTTTTAATCATTTGTTTATTTTTTAATTTGCATCTTATTAGATACAGATTTTTCCTTTTGTTGTTGAGATATAAAAAGGATCACTATTTCGCTCGTACCTAGGTCAAATGGTTGGTAATGGTATTGGAGGCTGTTTGAACTCTAATGATATTTATTCTGCTCAATGGACATATGCTGCAAAGGTAAACGTTTGTTTCTGTCGGGCTGCTAATAATTTTAAATCAAAATATGAGCGCAGAAATTTATGGAAGGTAAAGTATTTAGTGTCTGTGTTCTGTGTTGTGATGAATTCCTGTGACGTAGCAGCGATGCTTTCTAATGGCCATAGATTACAGAAGAATGCCATTAGCCCGCCTCCTGCGTTAGCTATGGCGTCACAATTATTGGAAATTGTGAGTAATGTGCTTAGCTTGGAAAAAAAAACGTATATTTTCTGTTATTACAGTTTTCACTCTCTTACCTGTACTAGGCGGTACGAAACATTAGCGAGGGATTCAAAAATAAAAAGTTATCTGTGTTCTCACTGTAAGCATCGAAGATGTCTACTGTTCTTTACGTTCCTTATGGTTATCAAACCAGTGAAATAAGTGTCTTTAGTTTAACTCAACCTGAGATATGTGTTAAGAGAGACAGGCTTTCTTTGTGACTAGTAGATGGTTATTTTTAATCAGAAGTTCCGCTAAGTTCTGTCGCTTTATCTGTACTTATACCTTAATATCTGCTGGTTTTTTAATAAATTTTCATGCACCTCATTGGCACTAGTTGGTTTAGTATTTAAAGTCCTGAAGAGGAAATACAGTAATATTCTTTATTTCCTTCTTCCATGCATTTGCCACAAAGAACGAAAAAGATTTTTTCTCTTTATTTCTATTTTTTCTATTTGTTTCTATTTTTTCAATTTGTGTCATAATATTTATCAATTGAAGGACTGTGTTACTTTTATGAATTCGGCTTTAAAGCAACCCCCAAAAAAAAAGCCAGGATACAAATGGTATTTTGTTACGAGTGCGAGTTTAAGATACATTCTTATTCCTAGGAAGGCGTTTATTTCATTACTTGATAATAGTTATTGTCACATTTTTTAAACATTAGTTTGTTGCAGTTGAGAAGTGGTTGAAGCTAGATAGTTTGGCTCATACTCCTAGAAAGCAGGAGTATGAAACAATTCTGAAGTAACGGAAATGCAGTAAGACCGGGGAGCTTTCAGTTAAATTTTTTTTTTTACTAATATGAAGTACAGTTTTATCTTTCCTGAGCTACATGATCAACGATAACGTGACCGGGAAATTTTATGTTGTTTACATGATATTAATGTTGCAAATATGGAGTTTTCATAAAGAGAGTTTGAATAAAAGAAAGAACACACGTAACCATCGTTGATGAAAAAGCAATGCCACAAAGCACAAGCGAGGGAGAAGAAGAGTCTGTGAAGAGATGAATTTTAAGTGGCCAGTGAAAGGCGGTTTTAGAGGGAGACAACGTAAAAAAAAATCGAGTTATGATTAGAAGCAAGAGAAGGCTTCTTGCGACCTAAGCAAATGGACCCCTCCATCTTGTCCGTGTTAGAGAAGCTCATACTTTAATGGAAATGGTTTGTGCTTTTGCTTGCTTTTTATTTCTTTTTTCTTAGCTCCATAATGAATACCTACAGCGTGTGCATGTGTCTAAAAAAGGAAATCGTACTGGCGTATAATAGCTTAATTGCTGTCTGTGTAAATATGAGTGTAATTGTATATAATTGTTTAATTAGTACAGCCATGGACTTGACATACTCTTCGTGCGTCTGATAGACTAGTGCATTACGTTGGGAGTTGTAAACGAGGCGTTGCAAGCTTTTATCACAGATTATGTATCTGACTAGCAAGTATATGTTTTCAACTTTTCTTTCGTGGTCGAGGCTATTTGTTCATTTGTTAATTATTGTGAGGTTATTTTGCACAGGGGTGAAAATAATCCTCAGAGAGACCACCACAGCCATGCTCTGTCCATCCTCATTCCCCATTCTTCCTCACTTCCCTTTCCTCCCCTCCTACCCCTTCCTTCTCTTCTCTCCTCTCTCCTACTCTCTTTCCTCCTTTCCTCTCCCTACCTCCCTTAACGTCCCTCCACCTTCTTCCCTCCTTCCCTAACGCATTATTGTCGGTCGACATGCCATGTGTTGTTGGGGAATCATCGTCTTCATGTGCTGTGGTTCAAGCCAAGGTCATTTTGGCAGAATGCCTGGTGTTGCATAAATTGCTTTCGATTGAGCTATATTACATTGGATTTCATTTTTCATCTCCATTTTTTTTACATAATTTTATTGAAAATGTATTTTAACAGTAAAATTCCGTTAAAGAGGTCAACACTATTTTGACAGTTTTTCATATGTTCTTTCATAATTCATCGTCAATCAAGTTAACTGTATGAGTTAATCATTTACCTTCATTGATTACAGTAACTGTAATACTTCTACTAAATGTTTGATCATTTCTGTTCAAAGACGTTTACAAGATTCCCAAAAGTGAATTAGCATTATAACACTTTTTTTTAAACTCCATATTTTTCTTTATATCCTAGAACTGGTCGCGCTGCGCTGCATATTTTCAAATATTTTTACGTCTTGTAAATGTGTCATCACCAGTTTAATATCTGACTTGCACGATTTTGTCCTTAATCCCCTTCCCTGAGGTCTGTGTGTCTGATGATTACAATTAGACTGATCAATGTGGCAGTTGGCCAAGGATGGGACACGGTTGCTCAGGAAATGCTTCCTCTAGAAAATAGAGGAAACAGATGAAGGAGTCATACCTTTCACGGGATGAGTCCCATTAAAATCACTTTTGCTGAAGTGCTAATAGGCATCAAGATTTTTTTTTTTTTTTTGGTTGCTTATGGCTTTGATAACTCAGGTGGTGTAAATTACACCTGACCGGCAAATGGTGAAATTCCGTCTTCTACTGCAATGACGTTGACAAACTTTCATATATTCTGTACCGTGATTTTATGATTAATTCTCTTATGACTGTTGTTATTTTATGGGCGTGAGAATGGATACTAAAGTGTGATAAATAGTTAATTCGTTTTGACAGAGCATGTTAAAATTTTTCATTAAAACATTAAGAGATCCGTTGTTTCGCTAGTTGTTTCTAAAATTGCTAAGTATTCTCTTAATCATGTTTTATTGGGTGATGATATGTACAGTAATATTTCTTGGTTTTCCTTTTTTATTGACGAATTTTTTTCCTACTTTTGCTCTTTTTATGTGAACGTGGTGCTCGCTGTAAGATCTGATATATTTTGTTAATTTTCCTCTTTTCAATTTTGTTCTCATTTTTTCTCAAAGCAAATTGGCAAATTGTCAGTCGAGGATACGCTTTATCCATATTTTGATGACTAATGTGATCCATTGGTATCCTATCCTTTAAATCGCTTGTTAATTCACAACATTCCAGTTAATCGTGGGAGATGATAAATGGATGGTAAAGTAGGCTGTATCCTCAGTTTGCCGATGTTACTTATTCATTGGAAGGCGGCTGTACATCTGGCTTTAATTGCTTGCAATTATACAACGCTAACCCTCAGATGAACTTTTATGCTGCAGGGTAACAAAACGAGAAAATCAAAGTAAAAGCGATATTCTTTGCTGTAGGTAAGTGAAGAATTTATGAAGTAATATAAGGGATTCAGAACGCGAAGGCAAATTTATTGCTTGACAAAATATTCCCTGAAAATCTTTTTAATTATTTTAGTGAATAGTGTACTTATTTAATTTTGTATATGGATGTCTACATACATAGCTGTCTCTCCCTACATACGAGTATGTACATATTCAATGCATGTATATAAACTAACTCATGACAGCTCATCAATCAAGATTAGCAAAATAACATAGGACATGTTTGCAACAAGAACAACGAGAAAATAATAACAGCAGTGATAAACCGAAGTTTCTCTTACGTTTTCTATCTAGGTCTCACCCCGTGGGTAGGTAGGTAGGTAGGCAGAGAGAGAGAGAGAGAGAGAGAGAGATCAATACGTCCGGACACACAGTACAGTGACATAGCCTATCAACCCCCAGATATTGTTTCAAGTTATTTCCAATCAGTCTTTGTATTTAAAACTCGCCCTTTGTTTCCTCTTTAGTAAACAATCTGCAAACATGGACTGTACCTTACGGAACGTTTCCCAAAGGTTATATAAGTATTAAACAGGTTTTCCTGTTTTTTAGGCTTAACATATTCATATTGGTAATTACTGAAGGAAGAAGGGAAGCATAACAAATAACAGAAAACATCGACTCCAGAGTTATAAATAAAAACTAGCTATGTATATGTGTGTGTGTGCGTGCGTGCATGTGTGCGGTGTGCGTGGGTGTGTGTATGTGCGTGTTTCTGCGTGCGTGCGTGTACACACCCACACCAACGCGGCGTTTCCTATATATACATATATGTATATTTATATATATACTGTATATATATGTATGTATGTTTGTATGTATCACTTACACACGCGTGAATTTTTTTATATTAACAAATATTAGACTACTAATGCCGTTTTATATCGAAGTCATTGTACTTTCAGAATAACTTACAACTGTACTGCTTGTATGCATCGCTTTCATGATGAATGGAATAGAATATCTGAGTTTATCATCTACAAAAATATTTGTCAGGACCAGTTTTCTTGCTCAAACGGTTTACAAGTTTAGTTAGTTCTCTGTGGTTTCTACTTATAAAAACTGATTGAAACTACTTCTCTTAGAAGTCACTATAGTAAAGGTATAATAATAGTCAGCATATTTGAAATATTATCAGTATTCTATCACACCTGCAATATTGAAGAATTACAGGTCCATACCCGGGAACAATTATTAAGGGTGCTTATTCTCGCAAATACATGGTGCTAAGGCCTTTCCCATTACCATCTAAATCTAGATTTAGAGTTTTATTAGTTTCTAGCAAGAAACAAACAAATATCTTACACCAGTTTCTTTGTTTTTATGGTACCAGTACTCGTCTGTCAAGTTAAAGTGCACCTTAAAGCTATTTCAACTCGCCCTTGTATTGTGTTCCACGGGTTCTTCTTTAAGGTCCATTTATTTTTATTTCCTTTCATTTTCCCTCGGGAGATACTATTTCCCAATGAGGGTGACCATGCTTTTAAAGAGCAGCTCCTCTGCCTCACCACCTCGGGCACCTGGTCGACCTCTGAGTCTGAAATATCATAAAAATCATAATTACAACTAAATACCACCTTTAGTAGAGCTGTACCCTGTGAGACCGCAATTCCCTCCCACATCTTGTTCACGAGGTCGTTAAGTCTAGTTTGCAAGAGCTCTCGATAATTGTAATTATATTAGCGATGTTAATGCGTTATCGTGATCTGTATTGTTGTCATTGTAATTATTGTGAGAGTGGTTTTGGATCAGTTGCAGTCCGTTGATATACAGTATATATACACACACACACACATATATATATATATATATATATATATATATATATATATATATATACACACATATATATATATATATATATATATATATATATATATATATATATATATATATGTGTGTGTGTGTGTGTGTGTATATATGCTGGCGTTATAAATTTCGAATATTTTAGATTAGCATATAAACAGATTAACAGCAAACATGTAATTGTAATTAAAAAATACACAAACTTGAATGTTATTTATATGACACGACAAGCTCGTAGAGAGGTAATTTTTTGAATAACTGTGATGTACTTGGCTCTTACCAGAACCTCTGATAATTACGTAGCTTCATATGAACACGAGTCTTCAACTGACTCGCCTTCATTTTAATCTTCGATTTAGCTGATGGAACGCCTGTAGTGAATTGCGACCAGGTACGTGGTACTGACTTTGTTGCTGCAGTCAGTGGCGACGTTATACTGGTTATAATAACAGTGTATTTGGCTAAGTGTGTTTGCGAGCAAACTAAACATAAAGAGACTCAGCATATATTAGCAGCTGTGGTTCTTACTGTTGTTGTCTTTTCATGTGCACTTCGGGGTATAGACCTCGTTTGGTGGTGGCTGTTGATGGGGCCGATAGAAGTTTTTGTGAACTATGAACTCCTTCACACATTGGTTCTGTTTTGATATAAAAAGAAATTGCTTCTTCCACACACACACACACACACACACACACACACACACACACACACACACACACACACACATATATATATATATATATATATATATATATATATATATATATATATATATATATATATATATATACATAAACTTGAATATTATTTATATGATACGAAAGGCTCGTAGAGAGGTAAGTTTTGAATAATTGTGATGTACTTGGTTCTTACCAAAACCTCTGATCATTAGGTAGCTTCATATGAACACGAGTCATCAACTGACTCGCTTTCATTTTACATATTTGAACATATAAAACACACATACATACACACGCATATATATATGTATGTATGTATATATATATATATATATATATATATATATATATATATATATATATATATATGTATATACGTATGTGTATATACATACAGTATGTGTGTGTGTGTGTTTATCACTACAGAAATGACATCTCTTAAACTAACTAGTTGCAATGTACGGAATGATGAAATAAAGCCTGATGATTGAGAATTGGAAGTCATACAGGTGTACTAAAGAAAAGTAATAGTTTTCTTTAGTACAGAAGCAATGCAGTATAGCCTGTTGTTATGAAAGTATCCTGCATGTTTATTCATGTTCGGTTAACTGTAGAAAAGAATTTTCAAAATACTTAGAGATGGACAAACTGGTTTTAGAAAAGGTAGTGACTGCACAGACCAAATATTTGTGGTAGCACATAATGTGCATTAATGATGGACTATAAAAATCTCATTTAGATGACTTTTGCTTATTACGAGAAGGCATTTGACAGCGTTCAGTCAAATATGTAAAGTTAATTGAAATTATCATGAAGGGAGTAGCAGTAAAGTTATTGTTGGTGGGGTTTTGTCAAGTGAATTTGCAGTAAACAGTGGGGTTCAAGAGAGGAATGCTATTTCACTTTTGCTGTTCGCCCTTCTCATAGGTTTTATAATACAAAAAGGCTTTGACCGAAGTAAAGATAAAAATTTTGTAGATTTAGAGTATTCACATGATACAGTGCTTGCTTAACATATCGTATCTATAAGATTGGGCTAAAATTAAATATAAGAAGGAACAGAAGTAATGAGGGTAGAGTCATCACCATGTGACCAGATGGTTGTGGGTTGAGAAAGGATTAATGATGTTGAATCATTCACATATTTAGGAAATATGATTTCCCATAGGGGTTCTCTTTAGTTGGAATTTAGTGAAGGACTGAAAAAACATACCAGACAGTGGGCAGGCTGAATAAGATTTGAAAATTAAAGTGAAAAATATTGTATACGGAAGTAATATATGAAAGTTTAGAACGATCTCTATTACTGTACGGACACTAATCATGGTATTACAATGAAACTATATCTCAAAGATTTTTTTTTTATTTCAGGAATAAAGCAGTAAGACGAATAACAGTTAAAAAGTAGAATATAGTTAAAAAATTATATATGCCATAATGGAAATTACAGAAGTTCCATATGTTTATGAGAAAATTATGAAAAGGAGGTGCAGATATTTTGTACATGTTCTTTGCTCTGTCCCAGGGAAGATTTTATTAGCCGCAATGGGCTCTCAACTTCTTAATTTTCTCGCAGGTTTTGGAGACTTGTGGAATCCATGCTTATCCAGAATGTGTGAAGAAGTCGATAAGTTTAGAGTTCATTGTGGCTATTACAAATAAATAAATACATAAATATTACAAATATATAAATATATGGGTAAATGTGACCATTAGACAATCTCTCTCTCTCTCTCTCTCTCTCTCTCTCTCTCTCTCTCTATATATATATATATATATATATATATATATATATATATACATATATATATATATACACACATATATATATATATATATATATATATATATATATATATATATATAGAGAGAGAGAGAGAGAGAGAGAAGAGAGAGAAAGAGAGAGAGAGAGAGAGAATCTAATGTTACAAGGTATAAATGCACCTGTAATAGCCACAGTGTCTTTGATTTCATCATACTTCTTTAATGCGCGTGGATTCGGATATCATCAAGGGAGCTGAGGTTCACTTGTTTTTTCTTTATATTGAAGAGAGAAGTGGAGATGTCACTGTGGTCATTATTAACTCACACATACATACATTGCATTGTAGGGTCCCACACGGCCCCACACACCGTCCATCTTACCTGGCTGGCTAATCTCCTCACAACGAGCATCTCTGCGCGCCAAGCGCACGCATACAAGAAACAGCAGATGTCACACATCCCTTGTACATATATTATCATTCATATTATTGTTATGTCAAATGTATCATTCTTAGCAAAAGCATTACAATGTCAGCATTCCAGCTATATGTATCATAACTTCATTCGTGTCGTGTATATTGATATACGTGCATCTTTCCATCCTTTGTTTTGTACTCTGACCTCTTTTTTGTTCGCCTCGCGTCAGGTACTACATTTCCGCTTGCAAGAGCTATTGATTTGTCTGTCTGATGTTTGAATAAATTAGTAAGTTTGAGGACGCAGCCTCTTACTCACGCCTTCGCTACATTGGTGACCACGGAGATGACCAGCTCAGCCAGCCCCTACGATGCCAGCCTCTCCAGTGACACCATCTCTGCCATCTCCATACTTCCGCCCCCATTCACTCCCCATAACCCAGAAGCTTGGTTCTTCAGGGCGGAGACAATCTTCCGATTGAAGAAAATTATCTCCTCGGCACACAAAGCAGATGCTGTCCTCGAATTCCTGCCAGACGACGTTTTCAAGCAAGTCGCAGGATGGCTCACAGAACTGCAAACCCCTGTCACCTACGAATCACTGAAGGATCGGCTGAAGTCATCCTTCAACATGCCACCTGCTCTAAGAGCCAAGAAATTCCTGAACAACATTTGGGCAGCCATAGGAGACAAGTGGCCACCGCATGTCTACAAGCAATTGCGGCGGCTCATAACACTACCCACTGCAAACTGCCAATCCGAGTCAACCCTGGACCTTGTGAGAGAGGTCCTTCTCACAAAACTGCCTGGCCAAACAGTGGTGGCCATGCCCAAGGCCTCCACCATGCCGACTGAAGAATTCATAAAATTGGCGACGCAGTACACATGGCCCACAAGACAGCGGAGCCCACCCAGCCACCCATAGCAGCAGCAGCATGATGGTCCCAGCAGCCAACCAACACGGAATCCTACAGCAACCCAGAGAGACTGGCCACCCCAATCCACAAACAGAGCTTTCCCAAACAACTCAACAAGGGGAAGACCAGACAGAAAAGAGACGAACCACCAGAGGGAAAGTGCTTTTTCCATTGGAAATTTGGAAAAAGGCACGCAGATGTAACATTAGCTGCCTGTTTTCCAAAAAACATGCAAGAAGGTTGCAACAACTAAATGTCAGCGGTGAGCAAACCGGTTGCTTCGTAAGAGAAGCTGCTCTTGCTTACCGCTGTCATTCTTCCAGATATGACGCAAGGGCCCCATGTGTTCCTTTGTCAGGGATGAAAGGTCGAACACAGAATTCCTCGTGGACACTGGGGCATGCAAATCATTTGTGCCAGCCAGCCAACATGAACGACTCTACCCTGCCCCACCCACTAACCTCCACGTACCCACTGCCAGTGGAGCGCCACTCACGATGTACAGGAAGCGAAATTTGATTGTGTCATTCAATGGGAAAGACTACAGTTGGACCTTCATCACAGCAGACATGACACCAGCACTTTTAGGAGCAGGCTTCCTAAAAGCACACAACCTGCTAGTGGACGTAGCATCAAAACAACTGATCCCAAAAACAGCTCCATTATCATCTCCTCAACAGCTGTGCAAGCAACCCACCATCACTTCATCACCACAACAGCAGAGACGACAAACAGGCTGTATCGCAGCAGCTACCCCACCGCCAGAGATATGCCGGCTTCTACAAGACTACCAAGAGGCTTTCAAAGATGGTCTGCAGCATGACTTAACCAAACCAGCAAAACACAGCATCCAGCACCATACAGAAACAGAAGTCCCCCCAGTCCACGCATGCTTCAGACGGTCAGCCCCAGAGAAACTAGCCTATGCTAAACAAGTGTTCAGGGAAATGGAGAATGCAGGAATATGCCAAAAAGCCCCAAGCCCATGGGCATCCCCCCTCCACATGGTGGCGAAACCAAATGGAACATGGCGCCTGTGCGGAGACTAACAGCAGCAAAACATCTAAACGAAGCCAGGTAGATACCTGTTGCTGAACATAGCAGATATGACCAACCAAATGAACGGAGCAAAGATTTTCACCAAAATAGATCTGCTGAAGAGATACTTCCAAGTTCCAATAGTGGAGGAGGATATAGAAAAGACCACGATCATCACCTCCTTCGGCATCTACACATTCAACTACAGCTGTTTCAGCCTTCGGAACACAGGGGAAACCTTCCAAAGAGTTATGGACGAACTGCTGGGTGACCTTCCCTTCTGCATGGTCTATGTTGATGACATCCTCATATTTAGCCCCAACCTCAAGCAACATCTTAAGGACGACAAAAGGGTGCTTTAGATCTTTAAAGAAAACAGACTTGTATTGAGGGAAGACAAGTGCAAATGTGCAAAGAAAACGGTGGAATTCCTAGGACATCAAATAAGCCCAGATGGCATTAAACCCCTCCCAGACAAAGTAAAAGCATTTACCAACTTCAAAAACCAACAATAATCAAAGCAGTACAAGAATTTTCAGGGCTAATCAACTGTTATCATAGAGCATGACGCAGATTATGGTCGTCGGCCATTGGCGTTCTTCAGTAAGAAGTTAATGTCAGCGGAACAAAAGTTGGAGAAAGGAGTTCCCTTGGGTCTTACTGGGCCTGAGAACATCACCAGATGCAGCATTCAATGCATATCCAGCAGAAGCCCGGTACGGCCAATCATTAACATTGCCAGCAGCTGTCTTTCAACATCCAATGAGCCCAACATCCCCATCTAACACCCCCAAAGCATTAGAACGAATAATGCCAGCCAAGGCAACTTATCACATGGCCAGAAAAGTGTACATCCCAACAAACTGCAGAATGCAAAATGTGCGTTCATATGGGTAGACTCACACAAACCCCCCCCCCCCTCCCCAGCCTACTCGGGACAATAGCGTGTCATCCAGAGAAGACACAAAGCCTGCCAAATGACAGTGGATGGCAGAACCACATGGGTCTCTATCGACTGCCTAAAGCCAGCATACCTCCCAGACACCAGCCTACAATCGTAGGTCTCTCCAAGGTGGGGAGTCCTGTAAGGTCCCACACGCACCCACACACCGTCCATCCTACCTGGCTGGCTAATCTCCCCACAGCGAGCATCTCTGCGTGCCAAGCACATGCATACAAGAAACACAGTAGATGTCACGTATCCTTTGTACATATATTTTCATTCATATTATTGCTATGTTAAATGTATCTTCTTAGCACAAGCATTACAATGTCAGCATTCCAGCTATATGTATCATAACTTCATTACGTGCGTCTTTCCATCCTCTGTTTAGTACTCTGACCTCTGTTTTGTTCGCCTCGTGTCAGGCACTACATTTCAGCTTGCAAGAGCTAATGGCCTTTCTGTTTGATGTTTGAAAAAATAAGTAAGTTTGTAGATGCAGCCTCTTACTCACGCCTTCATACAATATATTATATAATATATATATATATATATATATATATATATATATATATATATATATATATATATATATATATATATATATATATATATATATATATATATATATATATATATATATATA
>NC_089791.1:12368375-12370875 GCF_040412425.1 Macrobrachium rosenbergii
GTCTACGAACACATATGCGATGAGCAGTTTCTTGACAAATTCAGGTTCTACAATTATCAGTTATTGCTAAAAGGAGAGATGGTAAATGAAGTTAGTGATTATTATTATTATTATTATTATTATTATTATTATTATTATTAATGCTGCTATTGTTTTGTTCCTATTGTTTTAGTTGTAGACCATATAATAGCTTAATGCAGTAGTTTAGCGGCTGAGACAAAAATATTCAACCTCCCCAGTAATATGTATGTATTTTTCATTTTAAGAATTTCCGTTGAAGTCTCTCTCCTTCTCTCTGTCTCAAATTATCTACCCAGATAATGTTTTCTTTATGACTGCCTACATGTTCAGTATGTACGCACGCACGCTTCCCATTTGTGCCCGGTTTGAAAGCTTGAAGCTTAGCGTCCATCTAATATCTTTTTTGAGATCTTGCGTGAGGAATCTGGAGATTTTCTATTTCAGTTGTGCCGTTGTAATTAAGTATGTAGACCATGTGATTACCTTGCTGTCGTGACTTTCAATTATAGGCGTGCCCCAGAGATTATTGAGGGCAAATCCACAATCCCCTTTTTATGGCGAAGTTTTGTTGGTAATCACGAAGCAGCGATTGTCGTTTTGTGTTTTAGAAAAATTCTTGCTTTTTCGCTCGGAGCCTGGAAGAGGAAAGAGATTGGATTGAGGCAGGGGGGCGGGCGTTGGGCGAAGCTTTTAAAGTTCGAATGCTGCAAATTGCAATTTCAGCTCTTGGGGTCATATTACCCGTGAAAAGCTTCTCTCTCTCTCTCTCTCTCTCTCTCTCTCTCTCTCTCTCTCTCTCTCTCTCTCTCTCTCTCGTCCAGCTAATTGGTTCTGTTTTAATTGCAGAGTATTGCCGAGGAGTTTTGTGCACAACCATCGAGGTTTCGCAAGATCTTGGAGAAGAATTTAGTTCTTGCTGTTGTGTATAATTGTAACAGTATAATTCTAATTCTAATGAACTTGGATGTCAGTGGTTTTATACACACACATTTGTATATATATATATATATATATATATATATATATATATATATATATATATATATATATATATATATATACTTTACCTAAATATACACACACACACATATATATATATATATATATATATATATATATATATATATATATATATATATATATATATTTATTTATTTATAAACAGTAAGCTACAATATCCCTTAATATCAATTCGCTCTACCTCGGAATAATATATTTTCATATATATTAACCGAAGGGGAAATTTTTAGTTGATAATAAGTTCGTCGTCTCGTGGGCGTCGTGTAGTTTAAGGCGCGTCACTGTAGTCCTGAGTTCTTGTCTTCCGTGGTTCGAGCCCATGAGACGACGAACTAATTATCAACTAAAGAATTCCCCTTCGGTTAACTTTATATATGAAAATATATTACTCTGAGGTGGATGACTTGACATTAAAGGATGTTTGTAGTTTAATGTTTGTACAAGAATCATTTATGAGGTGATAAGAATTCATATATATATATATATATATATATATATATATATATATATATATATATATATATATATATATATATATATATATATATATATATATATATATATAAGGTAAGTGGGAAGGATTCAAACTGAAACAAAGAGAGACTCAGAGCTCCAGAACTTTTAGAAATTAGTAAAATGAACATAGATCGAAGAGTTCTTTAGCTATTCATGCAAACCGTAAGGTGTAAGAAAAATTAACAAGAACTGTTTGTATACGATGTACAAGGATTAAAAAATAAATTAAGACACAAATTTAATAAAAAAAAATATCAGAAAACTATAACGATACGACCGACATTTAAAGAAAACGCAATTAAATATTACAAGTTACGCTGATATATATATATATGTATATATATATTGTCACGAAATGATCAAGTACCTGGTTATTACACAAATATTAAAACCAAAAATTTACCTCACTTCAGCCAGATACCTGAAACCTCGTAACAATAATGTACGACTGAACACTCTGAAGGTAACAGAGATCCCTTAAAACTTGCTTAACACTTCTGAAAAATCAACCCTAAGTTTACTGCTATGGGTGAGGTAGCAACTGTTAATAAACAAATAAATTAGGGAAAAAGGGCATCACTCCATCAAACATTATAAATATTTCCCTGGTTCTGATTCACTTTGATAAAATCAAAGGAAAACGTTACAGATATATCACTTACCTTGTACACGCACAAATATCTCTAATCACTGATGGTCAAAATGAAACACTGTGCTTTTAAAACTTTAAACAAACAAAGTTATTTCTAAGTCCAAAGATATAATTAGAGTTCACAATCTCAAAAAGATTTACTATTACGTGATAACAATGTAAGATTTAATTAATTCTTAAACAAGTTTAATTCACAAAACTTTAATTTATCCAGAAATTAAGTTAACTGAGCAAAATTCAAACTATTAAGATTTATTTCAAATTTGAAAAAGAAATCTCAAGAAATGGAAG
>NC_089791.1:12373375-12388375 GCF_040412425.1 Macrobrachium rosenbergii
AAAAGTTAACCTCAAGACAGTCGTTAATTAGCCAAGGTCGCCAGTTAGGGTTATTAACCTTAACAAAGAATATTTGAGATGAATTTGATTTTTAAACGCTTGGTTCTTCCAAACATTCGGACCTTGAGGCATACAAAAGCACGAGATTTAACCTGATTTTGCTTACCCTAAATCCTAGGTATTTTACTGGAATAACGGGGGTTGAAGCTAACAATATAATAATTAGCTTAATCTAGACTTTGTAAACACATATACCCTAAGTGGCGGCTGAAGGAAGAAAACAAAGAAAAATGTGAAATACAGAAAAGTACTAGTCAATCGTGACTTCAACAAGAATCGGACTTACCGTGAATGTCGAGTCACTGCGCAAACTAGGACCTCAGGAGTCGTATTCTGGCAGTCTTCCCCATTCACTAATTAAGTTAGACGTAGGAGGAAAAGTAATAAAGAACAAAAGAATATCGTTCGCACGCACGCAGCGCGTCACCTGGTTCCGTGACCGCTGGGATCTCTCTCTGACCCGACTCGCTTCGTTCCCGCCAGAGGAGGGCTTATACCGCCCGGGCAATCCGACCTTGACAAAGGCATCGTCAGATGCATAGAATAAAGCTTAAGGGCCACCACAACTAGGGGGTCATTGAGCCGTAAACCCTCTCTGAGGCTTAGGTCCCTAATGCCCAGCATATTTTGTTTACAAACTTTCCAGCCTATAGCGCGCCATTTGTCTACTGCGGTGATTGTTATTTTTAAATTGCCTAGCCTACCGGCAGGCAGAGATGTTCTCTGTCGAGGTTAATTGGACTAATATTCCTACACCTAAATACATCGAGGGCGAACAGCAGTAATATTTATAAAAGCTCCCCCTTAAGAGGGCCTTCACTCCTTTTCGGGCGTGAAGGTCTATACTAAGCAAGCTGTTCGCCTCTCAGGTTACTCTCCTTCCCTTGAGCAGATTAGTCCTGGTTAGCCTACCTAGCTACAGAACTACCTAACCTAGATAGGACATGAGCTATAATCACTACTTAACCTAATTCTAATAGTACTAGAAGGTGCTCACGGTTTTATAGGCTACACTCCTACAATCCAAGATGTGTTTTAGACTAGCCTAGTGGTACATTCTATGATATTCCCTAGCCCTAACCCATCCCTAACCCGACCGTAGCACCAACATAAGAGTTAATATTTCAACTTAATTACAACATGGTTTATGTTTAATACAATTAAAATTTACTAGTTAATTCATGAGGGTTGCCTCATATGATAAATGGGTGCCTCACTGAGGTCTTAGGCCATGCGTGTCACTAGCATCGTGGCTCGTTTCACAATAGTTAAGATTTGAAATTGGTTAGGCTACTTACATGATTACTGCGGCTCGGTGGTAAGTGGAAGGAACAAGGTTACTAAATTGATGTACTGTACTTTAAGGTGGCCTAGGCTATGCACAATGAAAGGAAGAGATCACACTGGCTACCTTCTCTGGGCAGGGGCCAGGATCACTCTTTAGACGTTAGGGCACTGTGCCGAGGGCACTAGTGCCAGGATGAGCGTATAGCTCGGCAACTACTGGGCTCTCTTCCACCCCTTCTTCTTCTTCTTTGGTTTCCTCCAAGGCCTATCAGTAGCTGGGGCCTAGCAGGTGATGAGCACCGACTCTGGGGACAGGCCAGAAGGGCCAGCGTGCGAAGTCAGGGGCAACTGCAAAAGCAGCGGAGGACTCCTACTCCGGCTGCTGCGACAACCGAGCGAGAGCGATCTCGACTTCTGCATCAAAGGATGCCAGTTCCTGGTCTTCAAGGAAGGGGTACCATTCGATCCTCCAGGGTTCATCCTGGAGTCAAATTTGCAAAGAAGAATCTTGCAAAGATAAAGTTTCGGGTGCTGGAGGCTCTCCAGTCGCGATGATCAACTGCATGGGAATCCTAAATCTCGGAGGAGGATTCGCCTCATGATTTAGACCGGCGCAGGGGCCTTTTCCGTGGTAGCTCAACGTCCGGGACGGACGGAGTCTGGCACTGCTCAGTGCTCGCAAGTGGCACTGGCAGGCTGTTGGTCAGGCATGCCTGATGAGGGTCGGAGGTGCAGCACCTCGCGGACGACTTGTGTTTGGCTGCGGCAGAGATTCCTGCCCCAGCAGAGATCGTAACCTCTCGGTGAGTTTTGTTCGGGGGCGTCCGCTGGGCGTTGCTTGTTTGGGCAGCCCTCCCAATTTGTGGAGTGGTCTGCCCGCTTGCACGTCCTGCAGCGGTACTGCTCTCCTGAATCTCTCTTCGCGGAGGAGGACCCATGGTGGGCCAGCCTTCGCCGATTGGAGGGCTAGCCTGGAATAGGTTGGGTGGCGCCCCTTCCGCGGACCCACTTTGGTGGCGGAAGGTGGAGGTTTGTCATTATTGGGAGTTATAACTGGGGCCTCCGTGGAGGAGGTAACGTGGCTGCGGAGGCGTTGGTGACAGGCTTCGTAGAGAAGATCCCGACAACAAGAAGACCACTCCGGGCGAATTCCACCTACCACGCCAAGGCGGTGGGGTATCGTGCCCCAAGGTGTCATAACCTGGAGTTGGACAGTAGGAACGGTGATGGTGTGTGGCCCTCTATCCACTTCATTTCACCGGGTTTCTTCGTCAACCATGGCACCGGCTGGCACTTGGGCCCTAGTGATCAGGCTAATGTCTGCCGCCAGTATCTACTGTGACCGGGAAGGGTCACACTGGCTAGTGCTCTGAAGAGGGGCCACCAGATGAACTGGGTTTCCAGTCTCTCGGGTAAAGGGATCAGTGCGGACCAGCAGCAGAAAATGAAGTGCTGATTAGGTTGACAAATTTGGTGGTGGGGACATGATGTGGACAGGCCGGAGATCCAGCATAGTAGTGGCTAGCAGCCCCACAGGATCTGCATGGGCCTTTTGGATGGGCTCGGTGGCCTGCAGTAACTGTTGGAGGAGAGGGCTGAGGCGGATGAATCGGAGCGGAGTTCTGGCTGGTAGGGTTAGGCTGCTTATTAGTGCCGAGTTTGTATCGGCATTCAGCTTCAGCGTGGCCCCCTTCTTGCAATAGTTGCACAGGGTCTTGCTAGGCAGTCCATTCTTGGCGTAGTGGAGTTCGAGGAGGTAGGCGGAGGATGATTCGCTTCTGAGAGGTGCTATGCGACTGATTGAAGGTTTCCCACGAATCAGCCATGCGACAAGCTTCCATAAGTGTGGAGGGCTGTTTATCGTTAAGATATACTGCAAGGGCCCCTGGCACACATTGGAAAGGTCTTCTAGCATGGTCCGATTGAAAAGATCCTCAAGCGTCGTGCAGGCCAAATGAGTCGAACCAGCGCGTGCGGACTAGGTTTTGTGACATGCCCATTCCGTCCAAGACCAGCCAACTTCCTTGGCAAGACCTCGGAACCGTTGTCTCCATTTTTTCTGGGGTTATCTCGTAGGCCTTGGTAATGACTCTACGAACTTCGCCATGTTGCCTCTGGCTCTTCTCCAGTGAGCGGCTTTGCTGCCTTGGCTTTTCCCTCCATATGCTTGGCTAGTATTAGGCTCTCTCCGTCTCCGTGGTGCTGTAGTTATCAAAGAGCCTCGATCTCCTCCAGCCATGCTTCTGGCTTGTCCTCAGTCCACTTGGGGACTGAGAATTGATGCTCGAAATTGGAGCGTTTGATGCAGCAGGTGTAGGACTGGAGGCTTGATGGCTAGCCATAGCTTCGGCATTCTCCATTTTGCTCTCTCAAGCTCGAGCTCCTTCTCCTTTAGGGCTAACTCAGTTTCCTTGCAGGCTAACTCATGCTGTCTCCTTCTTTCTTCTCTTTCCTCTTCATATTGCCTTTGCTCCGGCTTCTTACACCTCATCTGTTCTTCTTCACCCTTTGTTCTTCCTCTCTCCAGGTCTTTCTTCCCTCCCACTTGGCCAAGTCGTCCACTTGCTCCTTAACCCAGGTGGTAAGTTCCGAGCCGGTGAGACCTGCCGCCGTTCCCAGCCCCAGGAAGGTTTTATAATGCTCTGCTGCCATGGTTCTGGTGGGAAGGGCGCCTAACCGGGTCGACGGGCGACGGCAGCGAGGAAGTGTCTCTTCAATGACGTGGCACCCTTTCAAGGTGGCACTGTAGTTGGGGTGTGCCGTGTACAGGTCACACTGGTGTCACTCAGTATCCCTAGGCACTGGTGCAGGTTAGGTTCCAGAAGAACCTTCTCTTCTGTGTTCCCTTTTTTGTTTTCTTTTAGTGGCAACTATGGTGCCAATGTGTTCCTAAGGGACCCTCTACTGGAGTCAACTAGGCTATATGGGAGGAAAGGCACTCTACACCCCTGCAGAGTGCAACAATCGAATGAGAGAGAGAAAGGAAGGTAAAAGAGAGAGAGAGAGAGAGAAAAGTAAGCTATTCAAGTATTGACAGTGCTGCAAATTATTGGCACTGTGGAATAAAGTGAATTTAGGTTTTTTTTTTTTTTTTTTCTTAAAGATCCTCGTGAGTGGCTGGTCCTGTACCGGCCCCAGTGCTGGCCCCTTCTTTTTCAGAGGGTGAAAACTACTGTTGCTTCGGTCTGGATAGCAGGCCTCACTCGTGACCGACAGTTTATCACTGTATCGTAATTACTCTTAACTTGTCCTCATCTATTGTGGGACAGAGGTGTTTCTTTTGTTTGGTTTATTGTATTCGAATTAATTAGCCTAGTGTCGGCCGTTCTTTCTTTGAAGAGGGTCACGTACACTTAGAGGTTAGGAATGCTTACTTGAATGAGAGAGAGAGAGAGAGAGAGAGAGAGAGAGAGAGAGAGAGAGAGAGATTTTCAATCAGCGAATTTCTTGCTGCTTGAGAACATGTAAACAAAAGATTTTATACATGCACAATGTGCATGGATCTTAATAAAATGATATAGATGCGTCGTCTTGGCTTCCTTAGGATTACTTTATTATCTTAATTTTCCCGGGAGCCGACGTCACAAAAGTTTATCGTAAAAATTTTAAATTTTCTTTATATGATTTTTATAGCAGGTATTCGTAGGAACTTGTTATGGTACTCCTAACTAAGGCCTATCTTTCCCTGCCTAAATTATCTTTTGGTTTTTTCTAGCTAAGATATTGCGAGGTGGGTTCGCTACGAAAAGCAAAAAAAAAAAGTATGCCCCAAGAGTGGCGGGGAGCAGAGTCGAGGTCACAATAACAAGGTCTTTGAGATGGCGGCCAAGGTCCCGTTAGGCCTAAATTTCAAAACAACCTCTGGCGGCGAAGGAACACCCAAAATGGCCGGTCCTCTATTTCAAACAAATTCACAACAACCGCGCGAACACGGCGGAGGAATCCAAGATGGCGGGTAATTTCTTTTTCAAACAAATTCAAAAACAACGCAACAAATGCAGGTATCCAGATTTTACTTTAAATATACCAATCATGCATAGCGTTTTACGTTACGGATGGAAAACTAAATTACCAACAACTTTGTGTCTTTTGTTATCGTATTCTCACCCGGACATTAAACAAAGAATGAAAAGAGAGATGCTGGCTTGCCTGCGTAAATTTACGTTGTTGAACTGAGAACCTTTATTTTAAATTACTATTTCAGTTCGTTTGCTACTTCACTGACACGGTTTTGAATGATTCCCACTATATGCAAACAATAACGATCGGAATTGCCGACGCGATTTCTAAATTACTTTGTGTACATGAAACAGGCTCCGCTTTTCCGGCCTTAAGATACGTTATGGACGACTTAACTCGATACTCGAACACAGTAAAAATGCCATTCATAAATTATGTCTCTCGTTATAAATTATGTCTCACTCTGTTTCTACACCCTTCCTACCTATGCTAATTCTCGCTACACTTGTTATTATAACTATTCTCTTTACTGCTTATTATTATGCCTGGTTCCTTGTTTGGAAGAATGAAAATGAGTTCGATATCTGACTTTTATTTTTGGAATTAATGTAATTTTAATTTCCTTTTCTCCAGATTCTTTCTCTAAAATGTACTTTAGATCCCTCATAAGGTCGCCAATGTTACGTGTAGGTCTTGGTTGATCATGTATTATTCAATTTACGTAATTTTTACGGCCCTGCAAACCAAGATTACACGTAACCTGCCACTTGAAGCCAAAAGTTAACCTCAAAGACAGTCGTTAATTAGCAAAAGGTCGCCAGTTAAGGGTTAACCTTAACAAAGAATATTTGAGATGAATTTGATTTTAAACGCAATGGTTCTTCCAAACATTCGACGCTGAGGCATACAAAAGCATCGAGATTTAACCTGATTTTGCTTACCCTAAATCCTAGGTATTTTTACTGGAATAACGGGGTTGAAGCTAACAATATAATAATTAGGCTTAATCTAGACTTTGTAAACACATATACCCTAAGTGGCGGCTGAAGGAAGAAAACAAAGAAAAATGTGAAATACAGAAAAGTACTAGTCAATCGTGAAGCTTCAACAAGAATCGGACTTACCTTGAATGTCGAGTCGCTCGCAAAACTAGGGACCTCAGGAGTCGTATTCTGGCAGTCTTCCCCAATTCACTAATTAAGTTAGACAAAGGAGGAAAAGTAATAAAAGAACAAAGAATATCGTTAGGACGCACGAAGCGTCTCCCTGGTTCCGTGACGCTGGGATCTCTCTGACCCGGACCTCGCTTGTTTCCGCCAGAGGAGGGCTTATACCGCTTCAGGCAATCCGACCTTGACAAAGGCATCGTCGAATGCATAGAATAAAGCTTAAGGGCCACCATAACTAGGGGGTCATTGAGCGTAAACCCTCTCTGAGGCTTAGGTCCTAATGCCTAGCATATTTTGTTTACAAACTTTCCAGCCTATCTGCCATTTGTCTACTGCGGTGATTGTTATTTTGAATTGCCTAGCCTACCGGCGGGACAGAGATTTCTCTGTCGAGGTTAATCGACTAATATTACTACACCTAAATACATCGAGGGTTAACAGCAGTAATATTTATAAAAAATAATATATATATATATATATATATATATATATATATATATATATATATATATATATATATATATATATATATATATATATCTGCATAACTTGTAGTATTTAATTGCGTTTTCTTTAAATGTTGGTCGTATTTTTATAGTTTTCTGATATTTTTATTAAATTTGTCTTAATTTTGTTTTTGAATCCTTGTACTTCGTATACAAAGAGTTCTTGTTACTTTTTCCTAAAGAATTCTTCGATCTGTGTTCGCTTTACTACGGAATTTCTAACAGTTCTGACTCCGGGTCTCTTTGTTTCAGTGTGAATCCTTCCCACTTACCTTATACGTCGTGAGTAATTCATAGCATTTACTCCCATGCCTTATTTAATGTCTTCACCATTGACTCTTGAACAGTTGATTTGCTCCAGTTTCTTTCGTAGATTTTTTTCCCTGACGATTTTATGTTCCAGTCCATTTTTTCTCATTTGGCAGCCTTCAGTGTTTTTTAAAAAATCATGTTGCCCAGTTTTATTCTTACAGTGGTACTTTTGGCTTTACCCCTTCCGAATTTTATTTAACGAAAAAGAACAAAAAGGGTAAACCCATCATATCTGTTAACATATATCTCAGCAATTTTATGTAGAAGAGGTGACAGTATCTGTTCCAAAGGTAAACTGTTATCTTGAGTATACTTTTTTGAACAAGGAATTCTTTGGCATGGTTTAAGTGGCTGCTGAGATTATAGGAAATTTTGTTAAGTTTAAACCGTTGATGGGCTTGTGTTCGATTAGATGAACCCATTTGATGTTGAGAGCATGAGAAGTTATGTGAAACTATGATATACTTAGCTCATTTTGTACATCATGTGAAATAGTTGAAAGATTATCGACTTAAAGATTTGACTATCTTGGCGGCAGCTGATCTCGACCATTTCAACTACCAGATGTTAACACCGTCCAAACATCTTTGGGAAAGTTATATGCCTGAAGTTCTTCATACATCATTCGGGAGATGATGTGAGTACCCAAGAATAAACACATGGCTAAATAGGTAAGAATAACTTTACTAAACCTCAATGTGCCTGAGCCAATAAGTGACTATTAAAACATATTTTTGTTGACAAAATTTTATTTACAGGAAAGAGGACCGTTAACACTATAGTTAGTCGACTTCCCATAAGTTGCAGAATTAGCGTAAATGAAATCTCACGTGAGGAATCTTTCACTATTAATTAAAGTGCCGAACAGTACTCATTTGGATCATGGCGACCTTTTGCCACAAAATCGACTTACTGCGCCGTTGTTGTAGGTTGACAGCTTCAAAACCAACGACTTCAGAGACACGAAAGATTTTTGGAGGCCGAAAACAGCTGGGCTTTTAGGTTTACCGAATTTTGAAGTTTTACTGCCAAGTCAGTCCTTGCTAGTAACTAGGCACTTAGTCCTCTTCCTGTTTTATTGCATTTGAACCGTGGCACTTACTAGATAACTTGAATCTAAGGCCTTTCTATTTTGCATGTAACCCTGTAAAATAATTGAACCTGTTTCAGACCAAGTTTAATTTCAACAGCAAGTTGGAACTTTTTATTTCATAGGGAAATGTAGCACATCAAGGTTAAGTAGTTAAGTACGGTTATATTAGGCTACATTTAACAACGCACCATTATTATTATTATTATTATTATTATTATTATTATTATTATTATTATTATTATTATTAACTATATACTTAATTTCTGCCTGATGAAGCCGTTCCTCTTTTATCAGCTTCTCAGTTAGGCGTGTATTTTAATGGCTAACAATATAAAAGGACCGAGGATAAAATAAATATTTTCCGCTCTCCAAAGCAACTAATCAGAAGGAAGCTATTTCACTTTATTCTCATCCCACTTCAAATCATTGCAAAAAACTTTCTTCCTTCTTGTGGCTGCATATTAAGATGTATTAAGAGAATGAAACATAGAGAGCGTCACACCACCCATCACAACAACCGCAGTGCGACCGCAACCGCCGCAAAATCGACTGATCGCTTTATCACTTTTTCTTCGTGCCTACTTTTCCTCTTTACCCTTTTCACAGTCACCCTGATTTAGCTAAATCTAAATGTCTTGTCTAAGTGTTATTAAGTCCTTTTGTTTTTGTTACGTTTCTACTTTTCTCTTTAGGATTGTTGTCTTTTTTTTTTTTTTTAACCATGGCTTTTGATTTACCTCGTTGATGGGATTAATGTGGTTCAAGTAATTTTTAGCTTTTCGTATATATACCACTGGCATTAATTTGATCACACACGCACACACACACATATTTTTTTTCTTTTTCATTGAAATCTTTCATTATTTCCTTTTTATTCTAGTCACTGTTATATCCCCCTGTTATGGAATCCCCTTGGCGTCGAGGTCTGAACTTGGATTTCACGGGCGATTATTTCCCCCTGTAATTCGGCGATGAGTTCCTCCGTAGGCGACCTCCCTCGGTGCTTAATAAATGATCTGGTCTGGAGTAATCACGGACAATCAGATCAGAGATGGTAGGCCGGCGCTTCTCGGATAACACCGATCATGAGACCCCTGCTGTCTCCCCCAACATTAAATCATGTCTCATCAGTCGGATTATCGGTATCTTTCCTGCCCATCAGTTAGGCAGATCGTCTCGATAACGTATTTGTCACACCTGCTATGTGTTGTGGTCGGTCAGTCGGTCGTGGCCAATATCAAGATAAGATTCTCTCTCTCTCTCTCTCTCTCTCTCTCTCTCTCTCTCTCTCTCACAGAAGTTCTTCATCTTTTTCGTTTCCTTGGGCCTCCCTTGAACTATCAATGAGGCCTCCTTGTTAGATTCCACTTCATCGTACACCACCAACTCAATTCCGCTGCATATTAACGTATCAAGTGAGCGAGTGTGTTTTTGTATTTCACGGGGTGTGATTCAATTCATCGCATCCCTGTGTTCATCTTTTCCCTTTCGTTTTGCCTGGAGGTGTGAAGGCCGATCTTCTGCTGCTGACTCTGTGCTACGGTTGCCACTGCTCCTGCTGGAGGTTGTGTCGAGGGTAGAGGTGAAGTGGAGGAGTAGGAGGAGGAGTTGGTGGTGGTGGTGGTAAGAATAGCTTCCATGATATCACGATTCAATATACAATGTCTGCGGCGAACAATTGAAGTCATTTTGGCTCAAAGGGTCTCGTAAAAGGAAACTCGAAATCCCATTATGGCATCTTTTCATGGCTCAATTGTCTCCTGCAAAGGTTCGCTGAATTAAGAGCATTGCCAAATGATACTCTCAATACAGGGCGGATTAACCCCTCAGCCTTCGCTGCATCTAAATCGCTGACAATCGAGAGAATGTTAAAGAGGGGTCTCTCTCTCTCTCTCTCTCTCTCTCTCTCTCTCTCTCTCTCTCTCTCTCTCCCTGATGTTTTGAAAGGAATTAATTGGCTCCCTCAGAAAACTTGTACGATGTTTCACCATCACGTGACGTTTGAATGTATTTTAATCATTGCCTCCACCTCATATCAGGATTAGGTAGGTTTCAATTGGCTTTGTCATTGCTAAGAAAGGAGATCCTACGAAGGGGCTTTCGTGATGCGATAAAATTCTATGTAAATCATCTGAGATCTGTGAAAATAAAAATGCTCGAGAGAAATATGACCCCCAACGGGTGAAACTCAAGATCACCTCATCGATCAGTGATGGCCCTCGATACGGAGGGTCGAGTCTTAGCAAAATTGTGTGTGAGTGAGAGAGAGAGAGAGAGAGAGAGAGAGAGAGAGAGAGAGGCTTTCATATGCGATACTGACCGCTATTTGTCATACGAGTTAATATCTTGGGAGGTCAAATTTCCCACCGTGAGCCACAAGTGACCGGAGGTCGTAGATGGACGCTTAACCTCATGACATTTGGGTATAACGTGCAGGTCAGTAAGTTAGCGATAAGAATAATCATTCAGTTTGAGTGTCCTCTTTCTCTCTCCCTCTCTCTCTCTCTCTCTACATATATGAATATCTGGTGAACGCATTAAAAATGGAAAGTGTTTCTTATAGAGGCTATGATAATGGGAAGCTTGGCATATTAGTACAAGTATTGAGCTGAAAATCTATAGATTTAAAAGAATTGTATGTATATATATATACATATAATTCAAGAATTAAGCTGTTTCCACAATCATGATTAGTTCTAAAGAGAAAGAATAAAGCGGCCACTGCCACGTTCATTCTTTCATGCACTTTCACAGAAGGCTCATAATCAGCACGTTGAAACCCCGCCCCCCCACACACTTTGACAGCCTTTTTTCTCTGTCCCACTCTCGCTCTTCCTGAATGTCAAAGCCTCCCCTTTCTAGTTCCCTTTTCAATATTTCTATCCAACCCCTTATAGGTCTTCTTGTTCCCAACACGTCTGAGTCATACACTCTTCACAAACCTATCGTCGTCCATTCTGTCTGCATAACCAAAACATCTCAAACCAAGCAGTCCATCCTTTCACCTGTGTCAGCCTTTTTACTACTTCCACTTATTTCCACATTTCTCACCATGTTAGTTCTTACGCCACACATACTCAACAACTACAACCTTTTTTCCTTTCATTTTGATTCAGTGTCCACACTTCACCTCCATGAAGGAGAGTGGCTTCCAAAGAAAACCAGTCTTCTCCCAGTATTTACCCGCACTCTTCTACCTTTCATGCTTCACCTATTTGTGACTTGCCTCTTCCTTCAGCCATAATATCATCCGTTATACTACTCCCATTTATCTATAAGAATCAGCTGAACATTCATTGCTCCAGGTTTTAGGTTTCCATTTACAATAATTCCTTTAAGAGGAAACTTACTCAGCCTCATCTGTGGTGGACCAAATTGGCATCATCTATGGCCTCATCTGTGGTGGACCAAATTGACATCATCTATCTTTGGGTCAGGCTTATCTTCCATTCCTCCACTACTAAAAGACGATGGTAAATTGGTTACTGGCCCTAAGGAAAAAGCTGAACTACTTCATCGAGCTTTTGAAGCTAAGCGATCAGCTGAGGATGTTCTTTTCCCTGATACTTGTACCTGAACGCATTCCTACAAATTTTGCATTTCGTTCTAGAGATGTTAAGAAAATTCTGTATAATCTTGATAGCTATGGTGGAGAAGATCCTGATCGTTTCTTCCCTTTGTTTTAAAAAAAAAATTCTAGTTTGTTGTCTCCCAACATCAGTAGATTCTATAGACTTTCATGTCGACGTAGTATCTTTGCAGATGAGCGCAAACTTAGTAACACAGTGCCTGTTCCAAAGAGTGGCATGTCTGCAGACTGCAGTAACTACAGGCCAATTTTTATTCTCCCTGTGCTCTACAGAGTTGCTGAAAAACTTATTTTTTAGCCACTATATAAGTATGTGGAATATAAAAGGATTGTTAGCTTATAGTCAATATACTGTACATACAGGAAGCAGTCAGGTACCTGCGATGCGCTTTTAAACTTGACGTGCCATTTGCAAGAGAGCCTTGATAAGGGTTTTGAGTGCAGAGCATTTCGAATAGATTTTGCTGCTGCTTTCGATTTAGTAAATCACAAGGCACTTATTTATAAACTTCTGAATCTTGGAAAGGGTGGATATGTTTTAGGATTACTTCAAGATTTCCTTACATGTAGGCAGCAGCGAGTTGCTGTTCATGGTATCTTTAGTGAACCAAGATCTATTGTGTCTGGAGTTCCAAAGGGCAGTGTTCTTAGTCCACTGTTATTTTTATTGTATACAAGTAATATGATTGTTGGTATGGAAAACAAGATTGTTCAGTATGCCGATGATGCAACCCTTGTGGGTGTAGTAGTTTCCATTTATAAGTAAAGAAGCTATCCTCAGCCTTAATCGGGGCATGGGCCAGATCAGTGAATAGTGTAGTTGATGGGGTATAAGGCTGAACTCCAGTAAAACGAAAACAGTATTGATTAGCAGATCTCGTACAGATTTTCCACCCCATCCTCCTCATCAGGTGGATGGGACTTTGCTGATTTAGTCTGAAACTTGATCTATTCTAGGTGTAACTTTGGACTCACATCTTACTTTTGAGAAACATCTAATGAAAGTTTCAGGAAATACAGCACGAAAGTTAGGTATTGTTCGTAAGGCCTCATTTCTATATCAGTGATAAAATCGATGCAACCTGTTTTAGGTCATTTGTCCTTCCTTTACTAGAATACTGTTCTCCAGTTTGGATGTCTGCTTCTGCCAGAGATTTATGTCTTTTAGATCGAGTGGTTCGCAGTGGTAGGTTTCTATTTCTTAACAGTAGCAGTTATGACTTTGACCATCGACGGATGGTCTCTTGTTTATTAAATTTTCATAAGTTATATTTTAACAGAGATCTTTCCCATTCACAATTGATCTCTGATCCCCTTTACCTGCCGAGAGCAACCAGATTCGCTGAACAGCAGCACCAATATGCAGTAAAAGTTCCTCGCTTTCGAACTTTTCAGTTCCAGAGGTCCTTTATTACTCGCACCTTATGACTGTAGAACAGCCTCCCAGAGGATGTCGTGCAATTGGAACTTCAAAAGTTCAAGCGAAGATGCTAATGCTCTTCTTGCATTTTAATACATTTCTGTCTATTTATTAAGGTATTAGTTTATTGTTTCTTTTTATTAAGTGTGATCTCTTTCTGTATTTCCCTTTACCTTCTCTTCTTCTTTATAAACACCATATTCTTTGGAAGCGTGGATTTCAAGTCAGTGGCCCCTGTGGGCTTGTTCCATATGAATAGGGTTCATCTTCTCAATAATAGTAATAATGATAATACTCATTTGAACTTATTCATGGTCAGGTATCTTGCGTCCCCTTTCTGATGTTGAAAAATGATGCCATAAGGTTCTTTTAGTAGTCTTTGCATTTTAACTCTACTATCACCAATCAGTTCTGTATCATCTTCGGTCATCAACCATTCACAGTCCATTTAAGGCTCATTTTCTTATCGCACCATTACGTTCATCATTGCTCAAAACTGTTTCTCTTCTCTCTCTCTCTCTCTCTCTCTCTCTATATATATATATATATATATATATATATATATATATATATATATATATATATATATATATATATATATATATATACATATATTTACAATGAAATAGGTTTCAAATAACACGATACTCATGTTAGGAGCTTCATACTGAACTCCATTTGTTTAACGGTGTAATTCCAAAAAGCATTCTGATAACTTATTTGAAAGAATTACTGACATTTAATGAAGTCACAGATGCGCATCGTAGGGCGAAAGTGAAACAATTGAGTGCGTTTGTCATAAAAATATCTGCAGTAAAACAATTACCTGTAAAAATAACAATGTTTCTCTCTCTCTCTCTCTCTCTCTCTCTCTCTCTCTCTCTCTCTCTCTCTCTTCTTATGTTTCTTCTTGTTCTTCTTGTCCTTCTTGCTCTTGGTTACTGAATTAGTGAAAAAACTTGATTTTTAAGAACATATTCTAAGAAAAACATTCAGTTACTGCTTTATTGGTATCTTGTCAACATAAACGAGAAGGGAGAGGAAATCGAGTTTGCAGCTTGTATTGATTTTAATTGACCTTATGTGTGTGTGACTTACAGTCAAATAACAGAGAAGCATTCCTAAGCGGTTGGTGTAATCTCTCGGAACAGAATGCTCATGAAATAACTAAAAACCTTGGGCAGTGAGAGGGATGATCTCTTACTTATTAAGTCAGAGGTGATCTTTTACTCTTCCTCGCTCATGCATTGTGCAAAATAACTTTCGTTTATATGAGCTGAACAGTTTAAATTTTGAATGAATAATGTTAGATGATGATTGCAATACTTCTCATATTTACCAAGGCAGTATGAGTCTGATGTTTTTCATGTAGACTGATTTTATATAGGATGATTCGGAAAATACTTTATGTTCGGAGAGAATTTAGGAAATCTACGAAATTGTGATATGTCAGAGAAGATGAATACTGATTATTATTTTTCGAAAGGAACACGTTCGGAATGCAGTTCCACGTCAGATTTTCAGTTGAGGAACCAAACAAAGTCTGATTTATATTCGTGCATAGAAGATATTGTTCTCTCACTTTCGTTGAACTTTCTTATGCG
>NC_089791.1:12390875-12418375 GCF_040412425.1 Macrobrachium rosenbergii
TTTTGGTAAATATAGACGTGTTTTCGGCTGACCTGCATTCTTCATTTTGATTATTTAATTTTTTTTTATTTTTAAACACATTGCGGTAAAGGTAAACTTTCTACCTCAAATTGGTATGAAAATCATTATCTTAGGATGGGAAATAACCATTCGCAGACCAGTAACAGAAAGGTTGTGGTAAACGTTAACACACACAGACACACACACACATATATATAGAGATATATATATATATATATATATATATATATATATATATATATATATATATATATATATACGATATATATATATATATATATATATATATATATATATATATATATATATATATATATATATATATATATGTGTGTGTAGATAGATAGAAGATATATTAACAGCCCAACGACCTCGTCAACGCCTCGATTTCTTCACACTGGAAACACTGAAGACCATTGCGTTATATGCATGAAAAACTCGAAGTCTGTACGTTGAAAGAAACTGCAAAAGAAACCCGTTTTCCAAGTTTGTTTTTAATAATCACTTGAATTGCAGTGAACAGCTAGTGAAACATTCCAAGACTGGAAACTGAAAGATTTGAGGCAAGGGGAAAAGGTATTGAAATGGGGCAGTACAGAATTCTCAGTTCAAAACAAAATTAGGGAAGGAGATATGAAGTGCAGAACTTGGCCAGGTTAGCTTGAAGCAGGTAAATTGAAATGTTTTGATGGTGAACTGACGTTACAACAGTGACTGTCAATGACCCTGAACCCTAGAAGACTGAAGCAGAAAATATTGACTGCATTATGCACAGGATCTTTCATTTTCTTCGGTAATCAAGGCGAATATAAGGCATAAATAGAAATTCATTCCCTGCCTTAAGAATGTTTAAGGGCACTTCATTAGTAGTAGATTTTATTATCGCCCACTGGACTGTAATCTTGGTGTGGTATATGATGGGCTAATGTAGTTTGAATAATATAATATATATATATATATATATATATATATATATATACATATGTATACATACATATATGTACTTATAAATATATATATATATATATATATATGTATATGTACATACATATAAATATATATATATATATATATATATAATATATATATGTGTATGAATATATCATAACATTATATAAATGTGTGTATGTTTTATTCACATACATACTTACTGTACATGCATACATAAATTCACAAATATATATTAAGTATATAATATCATTTAGAAACAATGATAATGTGTGTATGTTATTCACTGCCATACTTTACTGTAAAAATATTAATCAGTTATACTTAGGTTGGGTATATTTGATTTCCAATGATAACAAGTCTAATGTTTAAAGATAATTGTTGTTATAATTATTTGTGAATATGAGAATTTCAGGGACAGTCTAATGTGATAAAATTAATAAATGCTAATATGAATATTTATATATATATAAATATATATATATATATATATTTATATATATATATATATATATATATATATATATATATATATATGTGTATGTGTGTGTGTGTGTGTGTGTGTGTGTGTGTAAATATATACATGTGTATGTGTGTGTATGTATATATGTATGTATATTGCCTTTTTATGTTTCCGTTTTAGCTGTGTTAAAGAATCTTTGCTTTTATTTAAATATCTGCAGTGTTAAACGGTTTAGATTTTCTTGTTGTTATTTCCCATGCCCGGATTAAGAGGGAGGGTTGGAGTCATAAACTACATCGTCTGTAAAACATATGCTATCACTAGTGATGAAATGAACCTTTCACTGATTGTTGGAAATCCCTGGAAAAGAAACTTTGAAAACAGCTACCCCGACTTGTGGTTAAGCTGAGAAAAAACTAGTTGGTTTTGGTGATTAGACTACAATACGTTTGTTTTCTTAGTATTATCGCTGCATTTCCTCGTGGGTAAATTATTGCCCATTTTCTTTCGTAAATATCTCCGGCAAACAAGTATAAGACGCCATGATAAGATATGGAATGTTAGCTAGTCAGTGTCCTACAGTCACCCTAGTCGTTTGCTAGTCGCCTTTACTTCCATCCCAGTTTCTGGGGATCATAGATAAACCAAGTGCGACACGAGGCGATTAACAACAATCATCCTTGAAATGCTAATGCCCAAGACGTCTCTCATGCGGAGTGACAGATCCAACCACTCCCTGTTATCATATGTCACACGCGTTACCCATGATAGACAACCTACCACAGGGAAATCTGGGTCATTGTGAGAAAATGCTATATCATCTCTTCGTCTCGGAACTGGCTCAGTGTCACTTACCCCAGATGTAGGAGGCATTCGGATTGATGTTGAGCTCTTTAATGTCTCGTGAACGTGTGCTCTACTTATTTTTTCATCTTTGCGCGTTTACATGTTAATTATTTGGGCACTTTCAGTGCTATCATGTAACTTGTAAATGCAACGTAAGCTTTAGTCCGTTTTTGTACTAATTTGTATGAGTTATTAATAAAAATTTTCATAATATTCTACGCGTGTTCGTTGATTGTTTGAGTGATTTCGACCAGTCTGCAAAAAATGTCGAGGGAACTGATTTAACAACATTGTTTTTTTAATTCTTGCTCGAGTTATTCATATTTTTCTGCTTAAGAATTATACCGGTTTCTTAATAGTACATTTTTAATTTGTAGATAATGATTATAGGAAACAAAAGTACTAAAATATTACACATATTAAGATCGTTCTTAGAATTTGCATTATTTAAATTTAGTATTTTCTTCTTAATAGTTATGAATGCCAGTTCTCATGATTATGAGAGTGAAATACCAGATCTGAAGTTCCTTAAGCACAGCTGTCCCTAGTGTAGTATGTTAAATCTTGAGAACTGATTAATAGATTTGCTTTGTTACTTCGTTTATTGCTGCAAATTGTTTTTTTTACATTAATCACTATTAATATAAGGGAATCACACACGCATCCGAAGTGGGTACACTTGCACATTACCTATAGAATATTTGTTTGCCCATTTCAAGAGAATATGAAACTGGTTGATGAATTTATGTCTTCGGCAGTTGTGGAGTCATGTGGGTGTGTCCGTTTATAATTTGAAATTTTACTTCTTACTGGCTACAGCGATGTGCGTCTATCTAAAAAGCAATATTTTAACGTCAAAATCTTTACATGGGAGAACTTTCGAAATGATTTTCTGTTTATACTATGACCGGTGCGTACCCCCGTGCCCTTGAAAATACCCACGTATTATATCCAATTTCATCTAGCTGCCCACCCGGGCGGAGATGACAAAACACGAGGTAGCCCTCTTCATTTATGCAACAGATTCTGATCATTCTCACACCACGCCCAGGATGAGGTGTTTCTTGATTTAAACCATTCCTAATCTGAGTGGATAGGTGAACAAGTATATAATTCCCTTATAATTTTAGGATTATCCCTTCGTAAGCTCTCTTCCCTTTTCCTCCTCCTTTTTCACAGACATCCTTTTCTATTTCGCTCCCTTTCGTCATCCCTTCCTCCTCGCCCTCCCTGGCGGAGAAAATCGAGAAGGATAAAAAATAATAAAAAAAGAAAGATCCAGCACAAGGGATTATCATGTGTTCTGACGGTCCAAAATCAAGATTTTACGCCCGGCTGTATCTCCTATTGTCAGTCGGCGAGTCGCGGCGAATCAGTGTGTGCTAAACAAAGCAATTTCCTTTTTCTTCTATCGAAATCCCGCTGTTCCGCGACCAGTTATTTATTGATTCATCTCGTCCTCTATCAGGTCGGGGTCACAATCTGTCCATTGCGAAATAACTTCATTAGTCATACTAATGGCTCGAGTATTTCTCTTTATTTCTCCCTTCATAGAACCATCTCATTTTTTCCATCTACTTTTGTCAGCTAGCCAGGCTGGTTAGTATCGCGGTCGTCTTTGCCTTATTTACATACATCCAGACGCTCTGGATTCCGGAGCGTTAGAATTCCTCCATATATTTGTGCCTCCTCATTATGCGGTGACCCTGGCGGAGGAATTGAGTGAAGAAGAAGAAGAAGAAGAAGAAGAAGCAAGAGGAAGGCGGAGAGAAGGTGCATCGCTGAAGTAACAGGCGAGGAGGCCATCCCTTTTTAGGGGTAACAGCCGTGGCCTCAGGACAAAAGGCTCTTGATACGCCGCATCACACACTTTAGTTTCCCTTTGCCTTGGCCAATTAGGTGGGCCATCTTTTTAATGTCTCTGCGATTTAGATATTCTTCTTCTTTGAAGATGGTATACGAACTCTCTCCCTCCTCTCTCTCTCTCTCTCTCGAACTCTCTCTCTCTCTCTCTCTCTCTCTCTCTCTCTCTCTCTCACCGTTTGAGATGGGGTCATATTTGGAGTAGGGGGAGGAGCTGTAGATCTATGCGCTCTTAATTTAGATTTATAGGATCTCCTGTGTACCCCACCATCTCCTGCGTTAATAGGTCAGCTGGAGTGACCCTAGATCTTTTCAACCCTGAAGAATGATAGCACAAGAGGAAAGGAGAGGGAGAGAAAAAAAAAATCAATTCTGACCCCGCCGTCATAAGTCAGTAATTTCTTCATTCGCTTCCAAGCTTTGGTTGATGAGTGGATGCATCTGGAGTTTAGCCAAGGGATTATTGATGAATGCGATTAACGAACTGGCTATTTTAACGCGGCTGTGGTTACGGGGAAAAAATGCCCATTCCGTGAATTTTATTTATCTTGTTTTCCGTTTGAGTGGTCGCATGTGTTGAACCGCATTCTTTCTATTAATCATTCCATTCTTTCCTCGTGCACTTTCATAACAGTACTTGTCTATGTGACCTTCGCAAACACTGGTTGTTCAAGTCGTAGAATGCCGGGGAAACGATGTAGGATTTTATATTACCCATTAAAACTGTTTTTATCCTTTCCTTTTTATTCCACTACTTTCCCTTGCTGTTTCGTTTGCATTTGAATGAAGGGCGAAACCCGTAAGATTCCCTATAATTTCTTCAAAATAAAATAAAAAAGTCACTTACTCTGGAAACATTAATGAAAATTTATTTTATATGACTTGTTTATAAGAAATATTAACATTCAGATTAGAATAAATGGTTAATGTAATCAGTGTACCAAACATTGTTTGACAATTTAGTTTAGATTTTCGATTTTTTTTTTAGATTTCTTTTATATCAAAGGATTCACATACAACCTTCATGAAGATAAGAAAAGCTCTTTAGTTTTTCATTATTCTTCGTTTTACTGTCGCCGCCATTCCTTCACAATGATTCTGCAGTGAAGGAATGTGTGTGTTTATGCATCCGAAAACGAAGTTGTTTCAGCATCCTGTATCACTTGATGATTAAGATATCGTCATGGTAATCTAACACAGACAACGTGGCATCGATACAGGAGTTATTGCAAGTTCAAATATTAAAACTTTCACACATCGAGTCTCCTGCAATTTGTAATCAACGTTAAATTTTCTAAGTGGTATTAAGATTGGTTGTTTGTCTCAGCTTATAAATATTATTTACTTTTCAGAATTTTTGTGTTAAGCGAATGCCATGAGATTCGATATGGCAGAAGGCTATTATGTTTTAAAATGCAGATTGTGTTTTTACCTTAGGGAAGATCTTTGTCATTGCTACAGTTTCCCTTGTGTATTGTTTAACAATTGCCTTATTCTACAACTACTGAACGCATAGTGTTGTTTGAAGAATTTGTGGAAGTAAGGAGGAGAGAGAGAGAGAGAGAGAGAGAGAGAGAGAGAGAGAGAGAGAGAGAGAGATGAAAAATAAATACCAGATCAAATGAGAGCGACCCGAAGGGTGAGCCTTTTTGAATGTCAAAAATTGCTGGACGAGAGTTCCACAGCAGAACCCGAATCGAGATAATGAGAACTTGCCTGACGGCGGATCGCCGACTCAGTATCAAAAATCCTCTCGGGCTTTGATACAGAACCTGATTCCGAATATCGACCTGGAGATACGGCCATAAAGTCCCTCTGTTAAGATGTTTTGAGCGATGCTGTTAATAAAGCCCGACCTTTTAAGCATGGCTATCTTTATTGCGGGCGTCCCCTCGGCATAATAAATACGCGCCTGCACGCAAACACGACAATAAAGGTCAGTCGGCCTAATGTATCGGTCGTCAAGGGATATTAGGGTGATAATGTAGAGAAACATACAGGATTCATTCGGAGGGGAAGAAAGGTTTATGTGATAGGCTGGTCTAATGTAAATAATGAGGCCACGTCCCGATTGCTCATCAACTTCGTCTTTATCATATAAATAACGATGAATTAGTCTCTAAAACTTTCTCTAATATAAGTAAAGAACTCTCTCTCTCTCTCTCTCTCTCTCTCTCTCTCTCTCTCTAGTTCAAAAATATTCTTATGAGAACTGATAGAAAAGACACCATACACGCTCATGCAAATATTATTTGCAATTATGTCATTATCATACCTGGATTCCGTTGGATTCTCTTAGATTATTGCTGTCTATAAGCAGTACCCATTTTGATTTATCAGTAGGTGATTAAATTCTTGTTTATTGTTGTTTGTACCTACGTACATGCCTTGAAGTATAAATATATGATTTTATGTATCAGTTGTTACCATAGAAAATAAATAGCATATCATTATTTTTGGATAGTAAGGACAGATATTATGAAGAGGAGAAAATGAATGCCACCGGCCAAGATAAACCTTGTAACCTTCATGGTTTTATTTATTTTTTCTCTAATCAGTAACTTTGATACACGAACAGGTGAGGGAAAAGGCGTGATTAAGAACGTGGCGCAACAGGCTGCCCGAACGAATAGAATAGTAATTGAGAAACGCCATTGTAATTTTCTAAACGAGAGAGAGAGAGAGAGAGAGAGAGAGAGAGAGAGAGAGAGAGAGAGAGAGGGTGTATATGTTCGTGTGAGAGAGTGGGAGAAAGAGACAGACAGAGACTTCCTCAATAACATCAACGTTTACCAAACTAATGAAAAACAGGAAAGGAAGGATGGAAGTGAAAAAAAAAAGAATAATTGAGGGGACGAGTGAAGAGAAAGGGACTGCGAGAAAATGAGTAATGACGGGGCGTAAGCGTGAAAATAAACCGAAAGAAATGAGGAATAATAATGATGTTGATGAATTGTTGTGTCCTTCTTGCTCGGAAACAACTTCGTGGAAGGAAAAGGGAGTGAGAGGAGGAGGGGGAGGGGGAGGAGGAAGAGGAGGAGGAGGAGGAGGAGGAGGGGGGAGGAGGAGGAGGAGGAGGGCTGACCATGGTGGAGGGGAGACTGGGAGGGAGCGAGATGTGTGAAAACTATCACCTGTGTTTTCTTATGCTATCATATTTAGCTCCATGTCTGGATTTATCGTTCATCTCTAACCAACCGTGAGAACCCGAGAGAAGCTGATTTAGGGCCGTCGGCTCCGTGACGGAGATCCCAAATCTATTTCTTCGAATGCAAGTGCGAAATCTCCCAACCGTGTTAATTGCACTTACCCTTTCATTCCTCTATGAAAAATCCTTGAGTTTTTTCACACTTTCTTTTGACTTCTTTTGCACTCTTCACTTGCTTCATTTAATGAAGTTTATTCTTTGGATGACATCAGAATGGGATTGTTGTGTAACGCCACGAAAATTTCAGTCAATTAATTTATTAGGAAGGAGTTAATTGATGTGTACACGTGATGCACTGGAATTAAATGCTTACAAAAATAAGGACATACAGCCGCTGGAAGATCCTAGAAACATTAGAAGACAACTGCAAAACAAGTAGAAGGATCGAGAACTGAGCATGGGATGTAGAGAATGGAGGAATAATGAAGTGATACGACGGAAAGGAAGCAAAACCTGTTACTTTTAGAACTTCTGCTGGAAGTATCGCATCCTGAAACTTTTAGATTCTAGAGGAAAGTATCAAACCTGTTACTTTTAGTTACTCGAAAGTATCAAAACCTGTTACTTTTAGTTACTCGAAAGTATCAAAACCTGTTACTTTTAGTTACTCGAAAGTATCAAAACCTGTTACTTTTAGTTACTGGCAACTTTTGATTTATTGTTTCTTACTCTTTCGTACCTTCGGTTTTTCAGAATTTTGTCTGTCTTTGCTTTACTTCCTTCCGCTATTCATTAAAATCGTTTTTATGAATACTCCATCTCTGTCTTATCACATTTTCCCCATACATATTAATCGTTGTATCTGTCTTGCGTCTAGTTATTCTTCCTTCCATTCTCCAAGGTAGACCATTCATTAATCAGTCCCCGAGAGGTCATGGACCGACTGTCTGTCAGTTAGCAACTCTCTCTCTCTCTCTCTCTCTCTCTCTCTCTCTCTCTCACACACACACATAACTTGTATTAAATAAAAATTATATGTTGTGAAGTCACCAATTTCTTATGAGAAGACTATGAAACTAATGCGAGGGGTATTAAATATTATGATTAAATCAGCATATATTAATTTTAGTTAAAGTTAGCTTTTTAAAAAGAAAAACTATGTATAAAAGATGCCCTCTATACTTTATCTGAAATTGAAGATTTGTTTCATGTATTACGTTGCGTCAAAGGTGTAGTGGGGTCTGTCGCCGTTGACAAAGATTCTTTCCCGAAAGTAAGTCATGGAAAAGCTACCAGCGTGAGGTTTTTAATATCTCGAATATTAATGCCAGCACGTTTACGTAGGCTACCCTCACCCCACCTCGCCTCACCCCCTCTCTCTCTCTCTCTCTCTCTCTCTCTCTCTCTGTTAAAATGTTATGATTTTTGTCGGAAATTACAACTTCTGAGAAGCCTGTACTTGTTCTCTTGAAGCACTAAGGCCTTCAGTGAAACAGATGTTTAATCTGCTTCGCAGGAACACGTTTCAGCTATTCAGGTAAGTGGAATTAGTGAAACAAAATAATTCTAAATACAAAATGAATATTGCTTTACTTTGTATATGGTACTTGAAAAATGAAAGTCCCCGTTAAGCCGGTTTATAATTATATAGTTTCAGTTCAGTTTCCTTCATACCCGACAGCGAGCGGTACCCTTAGTTGTTGGGATGCCAGTATAATTGACCACTGAATGGCTGCAGGAACCATTCCCTCATTCAGCGCCTTGAGATATGTAGACAGGAAATGTATCATAAATGATTAGTCATGAAATGTTCTTACCTACCTGCTAGATATCAGTGGACGGTATGTATTCCGTGCTTGTATTGAGAGAGAGAGAGAGAGAGAGAGAGAGAGAGAGAGAGAGAGAGAGAGAGACTCACTCACTCTCAGGGGAAAAGTCCTTAAGGAAAATGAGTTCTCTTTAACTCGGTCATTAGGGTTTGCAAGCGCTAATTACTCTCGTGTTCATCCGTTATGACTTTTTACATATATATTTCTTAGGGGTCTTTAAATGCCTTCTCTCCATTGGGAGGTTATCTGTTTATTTGCATTCATATTTCACCCTCCGGATACCTGGAGACCTTGTTTTAATTGCTTAGCGTAATTTGTATGCATGTAGAACGCTCTTTTTATGGGTATTCGTTACGTATACATAGCTTATTTTTATTCACGTCTTAGTTTATATTTCTATTTGTTTATTTATATATATATATATATATATATATATATATATATATGTATATATATACATTATATATATGTATATATAATATATATACATACAAACACGCACATATGTATATATATATGATATATACATACAAACACACACATACGTATATATACGAGTATATACATATATATATGTATATATCTATTATGTATTTATGTATGTATGTTATATTATGTAGATGATGGCTATGGGAGCAACTCGTTTCGTTTTATTTACTTTGAAATAGCTGTATTCAAGAAGAGGCCTTGATATGCTGCGAGAGTATTTTCATTTTTATTTTTATTAAAATTTTCATGGTTAGTTACAGATACTTATTAAATTATGAATGAGTTGTGGAGCTCTCTGTTTTAAAAACAGTTCACCTCATTTGGAGTACTTTAGATTTTTATATGAATTTTTCTTTCGTTCCTATTATGTCAGCCGATTTTATTTTATTACGTTCTTTCTACTTCTCACTTTCATTCATCAAGTTCACATTTTTAGGTACTGTAGCGTTCTCTTTCATTCCATGTTTTGGTGGACTTAGCAATTGATTATTAATGGAACTTTTAAATACACTCATTCCAAGCATATATACACACACATATATATATATGTAATATATATATATATGTTATATATATATATATATATATATATATATAATATAGATATATTATATGTAATATATATATATATATATATATATATATAGATAGATATAGAAATATATATATATATATATTATATATATATATATATATATATATATAATGTATATATATAATATATACATATATATATATATATATATATATATATATATATATATATATATATATATATACATATATATATATATATATATATATATATATATGGACTTCTCATTTTTTGTGTTCGCAAATATCAAACTATTGAAAACCGGTAAACGGAACATTACGATAGTTCGAACCTCGATTTTACGGAACAAAAATTAAATAATGGTGCTACTTCGTGTGGAATCCTGTAGTGATGTTATCCCAAGGCATCATGGAAGTTAAGCATGTCATGAGCTCGGTGACCTGTAACAAGTGATCATGACGTTTTTTGAAACGGACTAACATTGATTGAATTTTTGAAGAGGGTTTAGTTAACAATTTATTCATTACTTAAAAGGAGAGCTAGTGTGAACAAACCTCTTTTTAAGCCTAACAAGTAGCAAAAAAAAAAAAAGTAAAGACAGTTTTAATGCTAAGCTTACTTTCCGGCTGTGTGTTCTCTAAGTATCTTCTCAGATATCTCTTTAAACAGTTTTGGACTGTTTTTCCATTTCCTGATGTTGGATATTGGCAAAAGGTAGATTGTATTTCCTCAAGAAGTATAATATTGATGCGAAAGCACTTTATTTTTTTATAATAGCGAATGACTGATGTGTTGATGAATGTTTCTTTAATGTTGCAGCTCTTAAGTAAGTCTTCGATTTTTTTTTTTTTATGAACTTTGGTTTTTCATACTCCCAACTGGGCATGAGCACTTCAACCAGTGTAGATATATCCAACAGTAAAATATATTTCTTTAATCATTGTTGAAGTCTCCTTGGTTCTTGGATAACAGATACTTAACACTTTCCCCGCGTTTTGGGCCACATATGTGTCAAATGCATTATTCCACAATTCTACCGCGACACACCGGTCTGTGAAAAATGAATTTTGACTTATAATTTGAAAATATTTTTACTGAGGAAAGTTTCAGAAATTCAGTATAAAGAAACACATGTTTATGAACTTAAAAGTTTAAGGATTCAAATGAAATTCATTTTCAAGATTAATAAGATTAAAAATTTAATTTCTCCATATCACAAGCCTTCCTTCATTGTCATGCATGAGAAAAATGTTTTTATGAAATATAAATTGTAAAGATTATGTGATAATTGCTAATTAAACATGTAACTGAAAATAACATACTTGCTTTAAGTGGAACTAAAAATACTTTTCTGGTTGACAATTTTTCCCAATGGCATATGTATTACATGCATGAGTGCCTCTCACTGAAACAAGGCAAATAAAGATATGGTTGATCCTCACATACTGCACAGTATATTGAAACACGACGAGCTTTCTTCATTGCTTCTCTATATCTTTCGCGTATGGAGATTTTGGCATAACCTTTGCATCGTTTTCTTGACTTCCTTTCAGGACCATCAGCTTTACAGATTCGGTGAACTTGAGTACCCGTCATTGTACTACTCTGCTTACCAGATCTGATATTTTCTGCTGGATTACCTGTGATCAATGGCAGTACCAGAGATTTAGTGAACTTTCGTAAATTCATCTTATTTCCAGGACAGCATCTGCCATAAATTAGCCTTTCTCATTACAGTATAATATGAAGACAATTAGTCTGACACATCTACTCCCTTTGTAGCGATATTGTAAGACAAAACACTTGGAGGTTTCTTAGTATCAGCTCCATTTCTGTTTTTCATCCCACTAGCAGTAAGCTCAGATCCTTGATCAGGAATTGTTGATACATCAATAAAATTTCGTTTGTTTTTCCAACTTCACATGATTTTTATTTTCTAGGGCTGTCATTTCCCTTTTCTTCAACTTAGCTTTCTTGATTTGCTCTGGAGTGTTTTTTCTTCTTTTTGTAATTGTCTCACATGATAGGTTTTCTTTGTGAATAAATATTCGGCAAGGGTAATGGATAAATAGTAATTGTCTGTACAAAGGATTCTTCCAGTATTTAGGAGTTTCTCACACATATCAATAGTCAAGGATTCAGTAGCTGTTAGTCCTTCCTTTCGTGGCCAGAGCTACAGTGAATCATGATATTCCAAGTATAGGCTTCTGTAGTGCACAGCTTGTAAAGTTTCTTGCCGTATTTGTGAGCCTTTCCAGGTAAATATTGCCGGAATCCCAATTCTCCTCTGAAAGGCCCCATGCTCTCATCAAGTATAAGATCTTCGCCAGGCTCATATGCAAGCAGGAGTTATGTTAATAACTTGTCAAGTGAAGGCTGGATTTTATTCAAACGACTTATATTACTGATTGCCGCAATGTTATCTAAAAATGAATCATACCTCGCAGTGCTCATTACTTTTGGTACAAATTCATTCTTGTAAAGTGCTGAGTTGGACCAGTATAAAGAGTGACTCTGGCTTGTGAACTAATCTCATATACAGAAATAAAATGGCAAATTTTTTAATCTCTTTAGGACATGCAACTTTCCACTCACTCAACTGGGATCTCCGCGTGGCAGATGTTGCAATTTTTTCCCTGGTATATTCATTAGTTGCATGACTTATCATATCCAATATGTCATCAGTAAGAATGAATCGATAAATATCTATAGGCCATGTTTTACCATCTGTGCTTACAAGACCAGCAAAACGAATACCTTCCTTTTCAGTAAAGATAAACTGACGATGCCTGACAGTCACAGGTGTCCAATCAGTTGAGTCATGGGCAACAGTGCCATTTTGGGACGAGTTTACTACTTTTATATTTTCTTCATCTGATTCAGAAGTCTTCACTAGAGCTGTCATTACTGGAAGAGTCATGCCTCGGATCAAATTCTTCTTCAGAAGATTCAAAACAAGACATGTCATCTTCAGTAGAAATGTCTTCAGCATTATCCTTCCTATAAAAAATTAAAGTTTCCATATCTAGAAGGCTAACAAACAAGAACAATGAATGTTAAAATCTTATGGACTGAATAAAAGTCGTATATCTCTATTTATGCAATAAAATGTAAAGCTTTTGATATTAGTATTAAAAGAAAATACCATTGCAAATCGTACTACCGGTGGTTCAATACGTGAAAACAGAATATATACATTAGCTATTTGCGAATTGTACCACATGTATGGTATTACTTAATAACACTTCGTCCTCTCAGACTGATGGCTTGCGCATTACTGAAACCAGGTGGGTAGGAAGGCCTGGGAACTTGGGAAGGTACCCGCAGCAAGGGAATACTCCCCAAATGTGAAAAGCGGGGAAAGTGTTAAGTTATAGTTATACCTCTTGTGCACCATCATATTATATTGATACGTACAAGATATACAGTATATTTATTTCTATTGTTAACCATCAAAGTAACTTCCAGCAGACTACAATTACACAACCTTGTTCCTCAGTTCAAGATTCTTACTGAGAGGCAGGCAGTTCTTCGTTGGAGGGATGGGTAGAGCTGTCGCCTAGCACGCTGTTGGCCCAGCGTTCGACTCTCCTACCGGCTAATGAAGAATTAGAGGAATTTATTTCTAGTGATAGAAATTAATTTCTCGTCATAATGTGGTTCGGATCCCACAATAAGCTGTAGGTCCCGTTGCTAGGTAACCAATTGGTTCTTAGCCACGTAGAATAAATCTAATCCTTCGGGCCAGCCCTAGGAGAGCTGTTAATCAGCTCACTGGTCTGGTTAAACTAAGATATAGGGCCTGCTGCTGTACAAATTATACTAAACAGGACCGGATTTAAAATGGATGTCACTCGCCCAAAGACAAAGAAAGGTGTAAACTATTGCAATTTATATGAAACAGCAAATTCAATGTTATTTTCTCAGTGCTTCTGTATTTTATTCCATTAGGATTCCAGTCTAAACCGATGAATGAGTTTCTACATATTGTAGGCGAATTTATGTATTTGAATAACATTGTCGTGTAGACCAAAAGGTTGAAAGGGTTCTTTTGCATCTCACATTATTACAAAGTAATGGACGTAAATGAATATAATTCTTAAACTAATAATATATATATGTATATATATATACATATGTGATATGATTAGTATATATATATATATATATATATAGACCAGTATATATATATATATATATATAATATATATATATGTATATGCATATATATGTATAAATTATATATGTAATCAGAGTAACGATGAACATCTTTATTGCTAAGTAATAAAGTTAAAATTGAAACTCCTCTTTCTACGGAATTAATTGATAAGCTCATATATATATATATATATATATATATATATCATATATATACATGTAAATATATAAATATACATATATATACTATACATATCATATACATATAAACATACATACATACATACATACATACATACATACATACATACATACATACATACATACACATGCGATATATGTATCGCATGGACAAACACACCTGTCACTGTCGCGGTAAAGGAATAAAAAGAAATTTTTCAGAATTGAAGATTCTTGGGTAAAGTACCTTCGTGAGAATCCTCAAGTACAGGAGGAAAACGAACAATCTTTTTTTCTGAATGAACATGCAACGTCCGCTTTGAATTGCTTACGATTAGAAGACGAGGGCAATCTCGTGCCTTTCGCTGTTATCGCTGATGGCTATCGCACAGCGTTTTAAACTCACAATTCTGGAATTTAGTGCTTGAATTGATAATAATGGCGGCGTTGTGCCATTCGCGTTAGTGTAAGTGTTAGAACACGGCCGGAGGTGGTGCTTGACGGCACCTAAGTATGCAGGCCGTGTCCAACAGTGCCAAGGCAGGGTCCGAACAAGCAATAATTGCCATCCACGGATGCATTGAGAAATGGGGGTGAAATGCATGCAGAGTGGGGTCTGGTTGTACCTCGTGTCGCTGGCTATGGCTCTCATTTAAAATCCTGTCTCTCTCTTGCTCTCTCACTCTCTCTTCGTCTGTGAGTGCTTGCCATTGCTTGCAGTTTCTCTTATTGTTTCTTGCAGTTTGTTCTTCACCACATGGTAAATGTTAAAACTACAAAATTCGTCTGTTTATGCATTGTAATAATAGTATTTTTCCTGTTTAATTTAGCAGTAATTAAGGTATTTAAATTTACGGTTTTGGAAATGTGTCCAGTTTTTGGAAAATCTTACAGTTCATTTTCTCTCTCATAAATTATTTTCTGTTATTCCTTGTGAAATTTTCGTTGATGGACATGAATTAAATTCAAGTATCCTTTTTTATAAATTACCTTCTGAAAATTGACCATGGATTAGTTACTTACCATCTCATATGTAATATCCCAGGTTTCAACCTGAAATATGATTAATATTTAACATCTGTAAAGTTTTCCTCTACTGAATGTATATTGTGTGTCTAGTATGTGACATAAGTAACGTTTTTGTAGCATCCAGATCGAGTCATTATTTCCTGTATAAGAGTTGGAGAATTCTTCCGTCTTTTGCCATGAGTTTTGTGTCCTCTGCTGATCCCCACATATGAAAACATGATTTATAAGTGAAGAAGCTTGGAGTCTGCGTCCTGTGGCGTACCTGGTGGACTTGTGCTACATTATATGGCTTTGTCTTGAAAGCGCTTGCCGATCAGTTCTCATCTATGATAATTAATATGATGTATTGCGTACTTGATTATGTTCCTCTACTCTGTGGATATACTCGACAGGACCATTAATTATTCTCTTTGTAGACATTAATTAAGCCCGTGCTTACGAAGGACGTCAGATCTTGATTTATGTCAAGTAATGCATTATTTCAAAGGGTAAGACAGGCGTGCATATTTTATTATAATTAATGTCAGCGAGACTGACTGTAGTATTTTATTAAGATTTTAAGGGAAATGAGACTAAAGAGAGAGAGAGAGAGAGAGAGAGAGAATTTCTAATTACAGCATTACGGTATTCATGAACCACTGATTGATATAGAAGGGGACCATGTTTTAGTAGAAATGGTTTGGAATTCTGCGTTAGATTGTAAGTCTCATTTTAGTCAAGGATAGGATGTATTCCGAGACACTATATACACATATTTCCCGTAGGGGGGTAGTGCCGCCAGTGCACCACATGCCGTGCACTGTAGGCATTACTTAAGGTTCTTTGCAGCGTGCCTTCGGCCCCTAGCTGCAACTCCTTTCGTTCCTTTTACTGTACCTCCTTTCATACTCTTTTTTTTTTTCACCTTACTTTCCACCCTCTCCTGACAGTTGATTCATAGAGCAACTGTGAGGTTTTCCTCCTGTTACACCTTTCAAGCCTTTTACTGTCAATTTCCGTTTCAGCGCTCAATGACCTCATAGGTCCCAGTGCTTGGCCTCTGGCCTAAATTCTTTATTCAGTTCAATTTATACACACACACACATACACACGCTCCACACACACACACACACACACACACACACACACACACACACATATATATATATATAGTATATATATATATATATATATATATATATATATATGAGCACATACATGGAATTCTGTGGAGACGGGAAAACTCAGGCGGTCGAGCCCCATATGAAGATGGGATTAAGGTCGTTCGGAGAAGATATGTATAGCACATACATATTGCATAACATACATTGATTGAATCGATAACATTGTTTTTTATCCCATCATTAATCTGAGCTTCATTGTCATCTTTTTAAGATTCTCCCAGTGAAGTGAGCCTGGTAACCGCCCAGAGCCCCTTGAAGGTAAAACTCAATTTTTATTCAAGGTAGTGTTACCGTGGGAACACTTATATCCAATTATGCTTAATGATTATACTCTGTTATTCATGAATGAGCGTTTATATCTTGACAACTATTTATTTATATTACGGCACTGCACACTAACTCGTTTAAACTCAAGATGGGAGCGATAAGTAAATAAAAAAAATGAATGGATGATATGTGCAGAAGAATGTAAATCGTAAATTGATGTCTCATTATGGAACTGATTTGTGCATTTTGCAGTCATTTAATACAGTCGCTGTTTCATAATGAGTTCAGTATAAGATTATTTTGCAATTTTACTAGTGATAATATAAAACGTACGTCTGGGCGTGAGCCGTTTACTAGAATGGTACACGTTTTTAGAAGCTGTTTGTTTATTAAAAAGAGTGGATTGAATAGAAGGCAAAGTTACTCTCATTTTCAAGCCACGAAAGGCAACGAGGAAGGTTATTCATCATCCTTCTTGTCATCCTGTAATGGAAAAGACATATTCCTTGACATTTGGAGGATCATTTTGCTTTCAGGTCAACTGCATAATTTTGATGCATGACGAGAAATTTCTTCAAAGCTACTGGTGGTGCTGGAATGTGCATTGTCCGCTTATGGTGAAAGGTAAAATTAGAATTTTTCATTATTCATTCCTTGGCAGTTGGGATCCTGTCGAATATGTGTACATGTTTACATTTGTTAGGATCATATTTCTTTGTTTTATTTATTTATTTTTTGTTATTCAACAATTTTAATAACTGAATTTAAAAGAATAATTGTAGAATCATCACATAACTAATTTGTCCGATTTTATGAACTTATTTGAGATGTAGAAGTGGCGGTTAATCTGTCCATTTGAGGTGGTTAATGGAAATTCCTCGCAAAACCTTATGTTGAAATGTCAGCTTCCTTTACAGTTCACAGATGATTTTATGGTAGCGTTATTCATAGGGGTAAATGCTTAATTAGAGAATACAGTGAAATTTGTTCTTTCAATGCCGATCTGGATGATATGTGGTCATTATATGGATTCACTATTCACTTTGTCTGAGGAATATTGCAAATTCTATTATTATTTCCAAGTGGTAGACAGAAACATGAAGTTGGAAATCTTCTCGAAAATATGATTTATTATGACTTTCAGTCTTTCCTTTTTTTATTTGTTATTTTGCAACTTTTCATGTAGCCATATGTTTGCTTGAACTGTGTATTAATGGATCAAAATCTACGAAAATAAGATTTTAGAAATACATGATCAGATACTCCTTAACAATAACTTGTTTTTCAGGATTAAGCCGTTAATGTCACATTTTACGTATGTTAGAGCCCTGACTTTAGAAATAACAAATAATTTTTTTTATAATTTTTTAAAGATTTTTTTTTTTATTTTTTATCATAAATTGATTCATATTCTTATGACGACTGCTTGACACTCGATAGTTTCTCTCTCTCTCTCTCTCTCTCTCTCTCTCTCTCTCAGAATGCTCTTGTTTTAATGAAGTAAATTGTCAAGGGGGATGTTAAAGATTTGCGTTACCATTCTCTCTCTCTCTCTCTCTCTCTCTCTCTCTCATGAATGTTTTGAGATAATTTTGGGCAATATTGTAAAAAAATTGTGCTTTAGGAAAATTGTAAGAAATGCAAAAACGACACATATCTGTTTATAGGAAGGCCATTTGTTGCTCATAGGCATTTACTATAGTTTTGCGACGTCAGTTATTATTTCCCTTTCTTTTGTCATCATTTACAAAGCCCGTTGGGTAAACTGACCTAACGCCAAGTTTATGGAACTTGGCGTTAAAAGCTTATATAAAACATATGTGAATTAGTAAACATAGCCACCGCGAACTAGTCTAACGTGAAAAAATCTTTTGAACTCCAACTTATCCCTCCGGTGGACAGGAGACAGTTTTTCAGCCTGTGCTTCGGTCATCGAGAGACTGGCTAGCTGCTCGTTAGCTGAAAAGTAGAACCCGTTTTCAAATAGCCGCCTTTGGAATTATGGTCTGGTTTGTTGTCGAGTCCTACTCGTGTAATTATCTTATTGTGGAAAGATACGGCATAAAGGTTAAAGGTACTTGAACGCTCTTCGGAAAGAGAAACTTTATTCTTTTTTTTTTATTTTACAGTAGACATTTAAGAGTTTAACTAAGAGGTCTTTCAGGTGTTAGTTACTATGTGCGGGCATGTTTAATTCTGTGGATTTTATGCCCCCACCTTTGCACTGATTATGGTCCTTAATCTTACGGAAGTGAAAACTGAAGGACGATTTTGTCGTTCAAGGGATGTTTTGTCTCTTGTGTAAATTTTCCCATGAATAACTGTGTAAATTTTCCCATGAATAACTAGTGTTAACTACTTGTGAACTACGTACTTTCTGCCTCCACTTCAAAAACAAAGTATTTTAAATAAATAGCTGAGTCATATTAAATAATATATCAAATGACTAGCCCTAATGGTGTGTATTTATAAATGATGAGTGAGAGAATGAACAAGAAAAGCTAAAGAAGTTGTCTAGGTGGGTGGGAAGAGAACGAAGTTAACGTATAAAAATAAGACTGAAAACTAATTATGCTATACACAGTAGGCCGTGTAAAGCATGCAGGAGCAGGGGCTGGGTGGGCACCCCTACCAAGGTCTAGACCTTGACCCCTTACCCGTATTTTGCGGAATCTGATTTGTTGTGATTAATGGTGGAATGATGTACATTCCTTGTTTTAATGAGTTCTATTCACCGTCTCGTTTCGTTGGTTTATATTTTTACCGGCATCTGTTAGGTTCATGTTTAGAGACTAGGAAATAAGAAATGAATATTTCTATTTCATATATACTAACTTTCTTTTTGAGAGATTTTTGTAATTCAGAAGTCGTGTTAATAGAAAATTCAATAATTTTGTACGGCAGATTCCAAGAAGGATTATTGCTTATTCAGTTTTGTTTTAAAGAGGCTCAAACCTAATTTCGGTTTACATCAGTTCTCGAATAGAGTAAATGAGAGAACTAAAGTTTTCCTGTTACATTTTGATTTATCTTGCGTCTTATTAAAGACAAACAAACAGCAAACACTTGCTTTGTATCTTTTTGTAGTGAACAGAGAAACGTCCGGAATGAAAGTGTATTTCTTTGGTCAGCTGAACGTTACTCCATTTCTGAAGGGGGTAGTGCTGTCAGTGCCCCTCATGTGGTGCATTGTAGGCATTACTTAAGGTTCTTTGCAGCGTTCCTTCGTTCCCTAGCTGCAACCTCCTTCATTCCTCTTACTGTACCTCTGTTCATATTCTCTTTCTTCCATCTTACTTTCCACCCTCTCCTAACAATTGATTCATAGTGCAACTGCAAAGTTTTCCTCCTGTTATACCTTTCAAAACTTTTTGGTGTCAGTTTCCGTTTCAGCGCTCCATTTCTACTGTATTACTTTTTTTTAATGTAACATTTGCTACTTTCGGTCTATGGCGATATGTATTTAAAAAAAACGTGATTTTCCAACAATTTATTTTCTATCTGGTTTTATTACTTTCTGCTTCGTCAGGGACATGATGTTTTCGCTGCAGTTTTTAAATACCAGTGACTGGTTGAATAATATTTAATTTTAGTGACGCTACAATAATATTGGTTATCGATGCTGGTATAGAAATGGAAATTTTACGATATGAATAACAATTAATGTGTGATTAGAAAGTGTTTCATGGAAGATTCTAGACAATTCGTTTTTGTTATAAGTGCTTTATTAGTTAAGTTTGAGCGCAGAGGCCGACGGCACTGGCAACGTAAGTTCCTCATTTAGCACTGTCTTGAAAATAATAAGAGTGCGGTAGGTATGTAAAAAGAGGGTCACACATCGAAATACGCGATTTGCCAGGTTTTTTTTTGTGCACAGGTATAAATATTTTTCTATAGTGTCATATAGACAAATTATAAAGACATGTAAGGGTAAATTTTTTAAGACTAGAATGTTTGGGACAAAAGGAGAGGATACTATTCGATTGACGGTCAAGTTACTTCCGAGGTCATTAACCGCATAATGTGGCCTCTCATCCCTCAGTAAACACCGATTGTTGTTTACCTGTCGGGAACACACCGAGCAAGTTGAACTCTGTGCACCTTTATGTGTTAGGATAGTACATTGTGCATTAGGAATAAATTATGAAGGATGCTCACTGAATCATTTATGAAGTTTTACTGACAGATTTAGATATAACTGATTCACGTTGCGACAATTTTGTCATTAGTTTTTATTTGATACTTGGCAGAAAAGGCAGGAAAAAGCATTTTATTCTACAATCTTCAATCTTAAGCATGCAGTTGATAAACGCAAGAGGTCAGGGGAGAAAAGGAAGCTGACATCCTAACTAGATTTGGTGACTTGGATACTGAAGTGCGCACTGTCTCTTGAATTTGCTGTCTTTACTATGGGAGGGCTATTTCTCAGGAATTTCTTCTGGTTTCCCTTATCCTTTAAATGTCACTAGGAAGCCAAGTCAGTGAACCTTCCTAACCTTAGACTGATAAATCAAGATTCGAAACTTATTCCATGTCGTAGGAGGCGCTGTGGTTGCGAGCGCACGCTTACATGATTGACATAAGATGTTGAGGTCCTTTAATATTCCCTTACGTTATCTGGTAAGTGTAGTTTCGGGAGATATGCCTTTCAAGTCTGGAAATCCCTAGAGATCGACACGAGGGAAATGGAGGAGTCTCGTATTTTTTCTTTTGGGATTTAGACCACGTTGTATTGGTAGTGCCGATTACTGCAATCACATAATTAAAGCTTACACAGTGGAGGACGTTTATTTTCTAATTTACAAACTGAATAGCGCCAAGGAAGTTCTGAAAGCACCCGCGTATTAGAAAATAAGCGATTGTCAGTGATTGGCCTTTAATTACATGTATACTACGTCCGCAGATTGGACTACTGTCTAATAATGCCTTGTGTTTTCCGGCCAGAGGGTTTAGTATGAGCGTAGGGCCTTCGTTGTATACGTCGGAATCTCAGAAGACTGGTTTTTATTGCATCCTTGTTTGTGAAACTGGAAAGATGAGAGAGTAGTCCTGTTTGGTCATCGATATCAGGAAAAACAGCAGTGCAAGATTTTGTTACAGGTGCTGCACTTTTTCACGATTTGGATAAGCTTCTTGGGAACTACGTTACATAAGGACTTTATCACTCTGCTCTTCTGTTAACAAAAAACAAATGAATAAATAAAAAACTTAGCATTAAGAGCAGCGCAGGAAACAAAAAAGGATGGAGAAATTCTAGCTAAAAATAGTATTTATATCAATGGTGTTTTTCTGTTGCTGGGAATTGAGACGTACCCAGAGATTACCCTTTCTCTTGGCAGTCGTCTGTTGTATAAAGATTTCAGGTAGAGCATTGTAATAAAGGGAGAGAAAAATTCTGACATCTAAGATTTTAGCCATGTTCCTTTCATGCTGCTTACAAAATACAGACACTATTACCATCATCTTCATGGAAATATGCGCTCTTTTGTTGAGCAAAAATTTAGCTTCGTCACTGTAAGAAATGAGGGCCTCTTGTATTTCATGTTGCATTTCATTTCATTTATGTCATTTTGGTCTTTACCATTAGTGGAAAAATAAATACCTTGGGAGAAGGATTTTTTACGTTCGCATTTGAACGTGAAAATCATGAAAGGGAAATTAGTGTTTTTTTCATATTTTCGTGGCACCCTGGAACGCAGATTGTTGAAGATTATTACTGTCACCTAGATATTTGGATATTTACTTCCAAACAATTTTATGTTGTTGCTAAGACAGCCGGTTGTGATTCTCTGCATCCTGTTTATTTGTTTATTTATTTATTTATTTATTTATTTTAATCTTTTCCTTTTCTCGTTAACACCCGATTCCTAATGTGCTGGTGCGTTAACACTGCGTCCATGCCCGTAGAGTTTTTATTATCGTTTAAGGCAATCTTTTCGAAAACTCGAAAACCCCCTTTTTCGAATCCCTTGCCCCGCTTTGCTTCCCCTCCCCTAAGTACCCTCGCCCCTCCCGAATATCCTCGTGGCAAGCGGTCGACAGCCCGACACGACCCTCGGGAGACAAACGAGCGCCCGGGTATGAGTAATGACACAGTTCGGGTTAAATAACGACCAACTAATATATTCCTCGGGCAGTGGTAACATGCGTCCTCTAGTAGTAATTATCATTTAAACAATAGGAAAGGGGGTACGCACGTGATTTACGGTTAGGAGGTGATGGGGGTCGTAAAACATACCATAGGGAAGATGAGAAGGCGTATACATACACATACACACAGCTGCAGAGAGAGAGAGAGAGAGAGAGAGAGAGAGAGAGAGAGAGAGAGAGAGTAAAGGGGGTTATCAGTGTCTGCAACTTGGTTGGCTATGCTTCGAGCTGTTTTTTAAAGTGTGAATATTAATTTTAATTTCAAAATTCTCGCTCACTCCGCTCACATGTGTAATTGTATAATTATTCTATTGTCCTAAGCAGGGAACAATGCATCCGGTAGTTAGTCGGATGTAGTGGGTCACAGCAAGGCTGGAAGGGACATGAGGACCGGTACATCACCCAAAAAGATTTTATGATAACAGTAGGCTAACACCTCGGAGCGGCCCCCACCCAGCCGTGATACATACATACATAATACAAACATGCATACATAAATATATGCATATATATATACTGTATATTATATATATGTATATCTATATATGTATGTATATATTGTCACGGTGTGTTCCAAGTATCTAGTTATTACACAACTAATCACAGAATTCAAAAATTTACCTCACTTCAGCCAGATACCTGAACTCTCATAACAATAAAAATTACGACTGAGTACTCTAAAAGTAACAGTGATCCCTTAAAAAGCTTATTAATCACGTGAAATATCAAACTAAGTTTATCAAAACAAGTGTGAGGTATCAACAATTAAACAAGAAATATACTAGAGTAAAAGGGCATCACTCCATCAGACAACTTTTAACTGTTTCCCTGGCATTAATTCACTTTAGCAAAACTAAAGGAACAAAACATGTTTATCACTTTGCCGTATGCACACAATTAATCCTATTTACTGGTGGTTAATAAATGAAACACTGTTTTTATAAAACATTAAATGGAAAATTTTATTTTTAAATTCAAAATATATAATTAGAATTCACAATCTGAAAAAATTACTATTACTTGAAAACAACACAAAATTTAATTAATTCTTGAGTTAAATTATTAAACAGAACTAAATCACAAAAACTTTAATTTATCAAGAAATTAAATTAATCCAGCAAAATTTATACTATTAAGAATTACACAAGATTTGAAAAGAAAATCTTAGTAAATGAAAATTAAATCAAGTATGCAATGTTAAATTATCAAGAAATATTTAAAATGCTAAGTAAATAAATGTTAAATCACCAATATATAAATTGTGAAAAATCAAGAGATTGCAAATACAAGAACACACAAAAATACTCAAAAGATTTACCAATAATAATGTCGCTAAAGCAAAATTTCCCTAATATACCTTATTATACCATGGTAATAATAAGTAAAATTCACTTTACCTTACACAAGCTTGTGAAAACTTTTGCAAAATCACCTGAAATGCAGCTGCTTGAGATTCACAAAACACACTTTTTTGTTAGGTGCTGTTACACACTTTTCCTACATTAACATCTCAAAAGCCAAGATTAATACCGGTGACCACACAAATATTTTACATTAATAACTTCTCTCTTTTGAAGAGAGAGAGAGAGAGAGAGAGAAGAGAGAGAGAGAGAGAGAGAGAGAACCACACGAAAGGTCTCTAAAATCAGAATGAACAAACTATAGGATTCCAGCAAGAAATGAAATACTCAGATGACGTCATTACCAGAGCAAAACTTGTTGGGACCAACTAGCGCATTAGAACAATACTTGATCAGAGCAATGCAATCTTACAAAACACAATGTAATCAATCGAGACATGTGCATTTACTCTCAAAAAGGCATACATGAATTGAGCAGAAAATCGTATGGGACGAAGCTCTTAACGAAATCTCAATGTGATCAAAACAGTCGGCACCTGGCTGGCTAGTCATAAACGGCACTCTTTCAAAACAAGACGAAGAACCAAAGTTGGTTTTCAGAACAGTACATGAAACATTGTGAAATCATTCATCTCTTTCTTGTGTGAGACAAAACCTTACACAACTTGATTGCCATTCCCTCGCTTGTTAACGCAACAATGACAGCTGAATCAAAATGTGACATATGAAATCCCGATTACAGAACACTTGTTGCTGGGGGATAAAATATGCAATCACACACTACGTTATTATTAAAATGTATTACTAATTCTAAATTATGCTGTTAAGTTATCTAAATCACTAACTCTCTTGAGATCTGACATTACCCTATATACAATGTTTCAACAATTATTACTATTACACAGAACACATTGTAACTAGACCAGTAAATACATCAAAATCATGGAATGCTATACATATTACATAGAAATCCGATTACAGAACAGTTGCTGGGGATAAAATATGAATCAGATTATAAATATTACTAATTCATGCTGTTAAGTTATCTAAATCACTAACTCTCTGAGATCTGACATTACCCTATATACAATGTATCAACAATTATTACTATTACACAGAACACATTGTAACTAGACCAGTAAATACATCAAAATATGGAATATACATATTATATATATATATATATATATATATATATATATATATATATATATATATATATATATATATATATATATATATATATATATATATATATATATACATACCCATTTGCCTGGCACCTGTCATATGAGTTGTGAATGGTGCCAGCGAAGGTTAGGGTTAAGGAGAGGGAGTGGTGCTAACATACTCTGCCCTCAAGACTTGCTGAGAACCGGAAGGCTCTTCCCTCTTGCTGTAACCCTCACTAAGGCGAGAAGAGGAGTATTTCTAAACTATTTTGCAACGGTTTTTTGTGAAACTAAGAGACAGCAAAATTTCAGATGAAAATTAATAATATATAAAGGTTAGAAGAGATGTATTTCTAAACTGTTTTGCAACTGTTTTTTCGTGAAACTAAGAGACATAGCAAAATTTCAGATGAAAATTAATAATATATAAGGCCACTTATTTCTCTAGATTTGCATTTGCAACGAGTGTTGCTTTGAATTTTTCAGGGATTATAATTTCTTTAATAGCATTCATTCTGAAAGAATCGATTTATATTGTGAGTGAAAATTAATCGAGAATACTAAATAACCACTGTAATAATTCCTCTCTAAATACTGATAAGCTTATAATGCTAGAAAGTACCATCGAAACAAAATCTTATTATGTAAACCTAGTAACCTGACGTCCTTTCGGTCAACTTTTTTCTTTTGAAACCATTAACTGCAGTTTTGTGGATATTTTAATTGCTTATTTTGTCGACTGACACCGCTTCTTTTAATGCATCATTTAATCCATTCTAAGCTATCCGGTACTGACTGTTTTCGTAATAACTGATACTTTTCTAATAGCTTAGATTTTCTTTTACTAATATCTTTTCATCTTATATTACCTTTGTGGATGCTCATTCAGTTTTATTTACTTCATATATGGATGGAAGTGGTCAGTGTTTTATTTATTCTTTTTTGTATCGCTGTTAGCATTCAATAAGTCGTAACCATTATTCGTTCTGGTATGTGTAATTAATTTTAGATATAACGTTAGTGATTTTACCAGTTTATTGAACGTTTGGCATTTATTTGTCACCTTGCACAAGTACTATGAATAATTCCAATACATTTTTACCAAATGAACTTCCCCCTCCTTTTTCCCGATAGGAATTCCGGTTGTCAAATGTGCAGTGACCTTGAGGTAGTCAGTGTCAAATGAATTTCTAAATGTGTAAGGGATGGATGAGAGAGAGAGAGAGAGAGAGAGAGAGAGAGAGAGAGAGAGAGGTCACGTTCACTTAAAACCAAAGGAAAGAAAAATTAATCCAAAATAGATGATAAGGATCCTACATGACGATGAACATGACTGAGACACCAAACAGGGACAAAGAGGACTTTTTTTTTTTCTGAACGCAGGCTGAAGAAGCTTTCTGAACGTATCTTCAGTTTTTCCTTTTCTTTTTATGGAAGACGGATGAAGACTTTATCGGTTATCACAACCTCCCCACCCCCACCTCTCTCTCTCTCTCTCTCTCTCTCTCTCTCTCTCTTCTCTCTCTCTCTCTCTCTCTCTCTCTCTCTCTCTCTCTCTCTCAAACACACACACATATTTACATATTTACTCGATTGCTTTATTGCAATTGAAGCAGTTTTTGGCAATTATAATTTTGTTAATATTCAATAAATAACATTTTTAAAGATTTTGGAAATTTACCTTTACTTATCGTCTCTTTAATGTACTCTTGTATTGCAGTCAAATCGATTTGTTAGACTTCTTTATATTTACTGTGTGCGTTGTTAAACCAGCTTGAACAGCAGATGTACACTTTCATTATTTATGGGTGCACGATATTCATGTAAGCAATGAGTTTGTCCTTCAAACTTTTATAG
>NC_089791.1:12423375-12443375 GCF_040412425.1 Macrobrachium rosenbergii
GCCCTTTTAACTCACCCACCTTTATCTGTGTCTTCCCTCAACTCTCGTACTCTCTCCATTAGTTACTTTGTGCCCTCCTTATCTAATTCACCCTTCTCGTGCCGCCTGTTCTTTTTTTTTATTTTATTTTATTCTTTTTTTTACTTCGCTAGTGACCCATCCACATCCAGGTATGTTCCATAGATTTAGCAGTAATATCCACCTATTAGCCATTCTCGCCACGAAGAGGCTTACCATCCAGCCTCATACTAAGTGCCTAGATGTTGTCATTAGGCTTCTACAGATGGAGATAGAACTGCGCATTCGTCTAAATCATGTCTTTTAAACAATCACAACGCTTCCATTTCTGCCTTGACCTTAGGGTCCCAAGGTGGATTTTCATCAGTGTTGTGGCAGATGGTCTTGGAGGTGGGGAGAGGGAAGGCAGTATATTCGGATGTGTTTTTGTTTGTTTGTTTTCCCGACACAGTGTTTAGCAACGATGATTTACGGTTCGGAGCGTTACTTAAGAAGAATGGGGGATTGGCAGCTGATAACCGAATGAGAGAATAATGAATAAACATAAGGTACTCCAGATAGACTTATTGTCAAGTTGTAAATTCTGCAATGGTATGTTGTTTCATCTTGTTTAGTTTTCTATTAACTGAACTACAGCAATGTTTCTCAATTGCAGTACTTCCTCCATTCGTTATTTTCTTTTGAAAAATCTCAACGATATGTGATCCACAAGGAAGGTTTTTGTATCTTAATAAGTCCATGATTCCTGTCACTTTTGAAAGTGAAATCGTTTCCCTCTGATTCCTTTTTCATCCAGCAGTGTTTATCTGAGCGTTTTTCTGTTCTTGTATGCTAATATAACAGGTTTACAGATATTTCCCTCTTGATTCGTATAGTCCTTTCACTGAAGTAGGAATATTCATTTCCATGTCAAACCAGATCTTTGATAAAAGGGGCCCTTTATACGAGATTTTATGCAGATCAATGAATTAAGTATTTTGTTATCGTTATCATCATTATGATTATTAATGTTATCGAGAACCATAAGCGAGACTAGTGTTTTATTTGTGGTATTTTCTGTATTTTTATTTATGTTGAAATGTCCTCAAGATTATAAGGTCAAAGTTGTTCGGTGAAAATAAAGTTATAGAAAGCGTAGAGATAGGTATTATAAACTTCTCTTTTTATTAATTTCATTGTGTCCATGTTTATTTAAATAATTACAGTTTTCAGTTTAGTTAAAGCAACCTTCACGTTTGCATATATATATATATATATATATATATATATATATATATATATATATATATATATATATATATATAGGTGATTTATATATATATATATATATATATATATATATATATATATATATATATATATATGCATACATACATGCAACAAAATATATACATTTGCATACATACAAACAAAAACAATAATTTGAATCACTTAGAGTGTAGGAATTATGAGCTTGAAAAATAACGAATATTGTAAACTTTTTTTTTTTATCACTTTCCTAGAAGAGTATATGAAGAAGTATGGGAATCACCGCTGGATATGCATTTTTCTTTTCAAAGATAATAGGAAACCATACGTAATACAAAATTGAAATATAAATTTGCCAAACACTCCTTCAGTCCAAACATGCATTATAAAGTACCGCCACATCATATATCTTTAAAATTGTATATTTATCTTTATTGTTTGATACACCCCCATGATTCCTGTCATTTTATATTTAACGTCATTATGATTGATTAACTGTTTACAAATTTTCTTTGATCAGGACACTATTGTTATCGAACGATATGTTTAAAAGTTGCTTTTCTTAGCTTACAGATTTAATTTTTTACGAGACCTTTTGTGTATTTAGGAACAAAGAGTAACCAGTTCTTTATCACAAAAATCAGTAATTTTAATATCAGTTTGCTAAGTTTAGTTTTGGCTTGTGCTTTTTATCCCAGAAGTTTGGCCTCGGAAAGGTTTATTGGTCAAATGTAGGGGTACTGCAGTTTCGGGTACCTAAGTGTCTCTTCTTCGGGCGTTTAGTTGTTGTGAGTTATTTTTTCACATATTTAGTTTTTGCGCGTTTCCTTGCTATAACGTGTAGTCTCTAATTGCTTGTAAGTGCGAACGATCAGCGAAGAAGGGCTGATTTTTACGTTCTGTTTTTATGATTAGCATGTTGCATTTATATCACTGAGTATATATCCCGACTTGGAAGGAATATTTGTAGCACAACCGTAGGGTAGTTCATCTGCTGTTTGAATGTGTGATTGCCATATGCAGAACAGTATTAAGTATCTATCCATGGCATTTGAATCTTATAGGTATTTAGTAATTTAGTGGTCATAAATAATAAGGAATAATCTTCACGTAAGATTAATGCACCGTGGGCACAGTCGTTAATAATTTGAAATGTGAAAATTATAGCTTTCAGTGGACACACTAATGAAGTAATTGGGATATAATAAAAGTTGTCGTTATTTGTATGAACAGCCGTTTATTATTTGCTTTGTGTGTGATTTGTGTTTCGATGAAAGCTATATAGTGCATGTATTTTGTTTTGATGTCTTATTGTTTAATAATTTCATCTTAGACTAAATTTGCCTATTTGAGCTATTTTCAGCTTGAAACATAATTTTGCTATTTTTAGTGTATGATTTTATATCTTTTAGGGTAATTTCAGAAATATTCTTAGTGCAGGGTAAACAAAAGATGGAACTTTTCCCCAAATATTTGTCTAGTTTTGTAAAGTAACCTCGGTTTAGTGAATTATCTAGTCTCTAAAAGCAAGGTTTATACAAGTTCTTTGTTGCTGGACGCGATGCATAAACATGAGAGATATTTTTGGGCATAGCTTGCCATCTTTATTGTAATAAATATTGCTATGAGTGCAATGATTTCACATCGATAGAGATTATTAGTGATAGTAGATAATAAGATATTTAACAATACATAGACAGTACGATGGGTGTACTTAGCTTAAAGGAATAGAAAAATTTAAGGAAAGACGAAAGAATTGAGCATTTTGTTACGCCAGTTCTCCTTCGTTAACTGAAGCCACCCATGTGATGAGCTGAAACAAAACAAAACCAAAACATATTTTGTTCTGCGAGTCTAGCATCCGCAGACAATTCAATTGATCCTGTGAAGGATCTGTCTTTTGCAGAGGATAACTATGATAAATCACGTCCTGGGTGTGTGCAATATTTACTCTCACGCTCTGACCCTTGAGACGCCCCTAAAAAGAATATCCTCGTGGAAAAAGGGCGTTAAAGTGATAATGTTTTTTTTTTTTATTTATACCTTCAGTGCAATGGTTTCAGAATTTTTGACGTGGTTAGTATTAGTGTTTAGTTTGCTAATTATTGAGATTTAAGATAAGTTTCTGGTCTCTTAAGTCATGACTACAGGTTTCCATTGGCAAAGATAAAGTGAAAAGAGAATACTGTATACTATTTATTGTTTACAGTATACTATTTTTCATTATCTTCGAGAATTTTATTTTGATCTTTCTCTCTCTTTCTGTGTATATATATATATATATATATATATATATATATATATATATATATATATATATATATGTATGTATATATTAGTATATATATATATATATATATATATATATATATATATATATATATATATATATATATATATATATATATATATATATATATATATATATATATATATATATATACACATATAATGCATATATATATATATATATATGCATATACAGTACATGTATGTATGTATAAAGTGTATGTATATATTTTTTCTCACCATAAGCTTTCTTCTCCTTTGGATGGGTTTGATCCAGAACGGTACAGTCTTCTACTTCTAAGCAAGTCTTTAGCGGGTATGAAGTTACTAGCCCCATGCCCTTTCTCTTGACTCCAACAGATGTTGGTACTCATTTACAGCAGGATGGGACGTAAATCTGTGAGCGATTCACAGACCTAGCAAACTTCGGAGTCATTTCGGAATGCAAAATTAAAGTTTCAGGTTTTCACTTACTCAGTAGATAGATATTTTTCGAAATCTTATTTGACTCTGCTCGTTGTGAGTTTTGTGATCGGTTAGATAATATTAAAACTAACAGTAAACCAGATACCTTTTGAATTTTGTATTTGCATTAAGATTCTTGTGTGTTGTTACCATGGTATTTTGCAATTATTCTTTTATTGAAAAGACCCCTGTCTTGCAATCCACTAAGATGTAAGGTTGGAACTCACTGTGTAGGTAATGTTATCTCTGAAATTTTTTGAAATATTTTTTTACTGCTGCCTTACTGATAATTCATAAGGAAAACAGAAAACGTAGCGTTTCATATAAAATTAAACTTTTCCTATGTTGATGAGCATTAGGAAATGCCTGAACTGAGTAAACGTTTATCGTCGTAGATTCTTCAGAAAAACTTGTGAGGAGTTCGTTTGGTTAAAGGGACAAGTATCTTTTCAGGTTATAGATATAGGGATTTGCATATGCTTTTCATTGCTATCTGTAATGCATGAGTCAACACATGTAACTCAGTAGAAGATGTCCAGGTACACATGATCAATTTATTTAGTATTTTGTTATATTTAAGTGGTCAGATTTCTATGAGATTTGAAACAGGACACTTCTTTCCCTTCAGTCCGCGTAATAAAAAATCACATTTAATAATTATTGCTGGTTGGCTCTTGTGGTTTGAAAGGTCGGACTATTATTCAAGTGTGTACGTGTTTAAGAAAATTTTACTGACATTTGAGACTCTCCACAAGCCGGTACAGGAGGAATGATTCATGTGGGTATGCACAATAATTTTTCTTATATATATATATACAGTATATATATATATATATATATATATATATATATATATATATATATTTGTGTGGATTTTTATATATGCATATATGCTTTTCACATATTATATCTGCGTACATAAACATATATACATAGTATACACATACTGCGCAACAGAACCTGACGTAAATAAACTGACTGATGTTTTCTTTTTAGTGTGTGCTTGTTACCCATCCCGTTCGGTTGCAGAAATCTTCGTGGAGAAAAACAAATAGATTTATGATAAGAAGTGAAATCTCATCTAGCCTCACGCACTGAGAGCAAATTGAATTTAGCATATTGCCTCTTTAGAACGAACACGAGAACATGACTGCGAGTATATACAAATTATGTAAATCTGAAAATCTGAAAAGCCATGATAATAGTAGAAGCAGCACTAATATCGATGGTCAAGGAAGAGAGTAGTAATAGTGATAGCAATTATACGAGTAGTAGGGGAAGGTATAGCGGCTGAAGAAGTTGGAACAGATACATCGAACAGGGCAGGTAGTCTGATGAAAGCCGAAAAAATATTGGGAACCGGTACTCGATAGTATCTTTCTCTTTCACCTGTTCCCCTCTGTCCTCATATCACCCTGAACCCCCTTCCCCATATCACCTCCGTATGGGTAAATCTCATCCCAAATGCAAAGTTACGGATTACGTAGATGGGAAAAACGGGAATTGATTTCCTATTCAAGTGGGCGTTGCCTTGCTCTGCCGATTTACGATTTTCTCGTATAATTCGCGTCAAACCGACTTTTCTTTTGATAGAAAACTCAATGGGCTTCTAATTCTTCGATCATGGTAATTATTGTTGCTGTATCCATTGCAGTGTTATTTAGTTTTTTATATTCATCCGCTAAGTTAACATCACTTCTGTTGTTGAATATTCTCCACGACGTTACCCTAACTCACCAAGTAGCCTTCCACACTATCTCGCCATCTTATCAGTATTTCGTGCTGCCTCTGGAGAGAGAGAGAGAGAGAGAGAGAGAGAGAGAGAGAGAGAGAGAGAGAGAGAGAGAGAGAGAAATACCCTACGGATGGTTTCATTCCGGTGGGGGGAGGGTTACCTCGTCGAGGTCCTCTTTTTCATATGATGCTTCACATTTTGACTGATTACTTATTAGAGTAGGCATATATGTAATTTCATTTTTTTTTTCTTTTGGTAAAAAGCAAAAACTCACTTGATTTTGTAAGAAGGCATCATAATCTTTAAAAGAAAAAATAGGGTAACATTTTTTATGATCATTCTAAGGGTATAAAATCCAAGATGGCGTCCAAAATGGCCGCCAATCACTAATAGTGAGATATTTTTGCAAGTACATGTGATACAATTAGAAATAAAGTGTCTAAATATATGTTTTCTGAGACGAGTAATCTAATGGCCTCTTCAAATGTATGTTATATGTGTGATTTACATGCTGAATTCCAAAATGGTCACCACGCGCCCACAATGTAAACTGTACCTTCTCACTTTGCATGCATTACCAGCCAAGTAACTGTTTTAAAACATGTATTTTTCACAAAGAACATATAATTAACAGCCAAAAGACAGATCTAAATAAAATGAAATGATGAAATTACTGTTCAATCGCTTAGATTGTTTCCCACTTATACTCTGGCTATTTCCAAGGAATGTCTGAAGTCAGTATAGTACCAAATCTTCAAAATTTCAAGAAAGATACATAACAACTTAATCATTACTTACTTTCAAAATTCATCTTTTCATATTCTTTAAATATTTAACCATAGTCCAACTTCAATATAGTCCCAAACTGCCTGCATAAAATATGCAGACTTATATAGTACTGTTAACAATGGATATCAAGTGAATTATTAGTTTGTGAATGTCATAGAAAGTAACACCTCGGTCTTCACAGTCTTCATTTATCCTGGTTGGACGGTTTCTGTTATTGCAGCTGAAAACCCAGCATCCACAAACTTCCGTACATGAGACATTGTTCTTGTGACATCTGCAAATTCTTTCACATACACGTTTGCACCAACACTTTGTGAGGTGCATTACTGCTTCAGGAGCTGGTGGATTCAAACAGTGAACTGGAGAGAAATGACTTGAACCTGCATCAATTTCCAACCAAATGCAGTTGATGCTGGGAGGCACAGGTATGTTTCACAAGCTTTCTCCAAATCATGAATATGTAATGTGCCCAACGAATGTGTAAGTCCTGTGAACCAGAAGTTGGTGGGAGGTTTTCTCCTTCGGTGGCACGATTTGAGAAGAGGAACCAACGAAGCTCATTCTCTTTTGTGTAGATTTTAGATCGATACAAAATATAGACATAGCGTTCCTACTGAGAACATACATCAGTAGGCAGATCAATGTCATTCCTGAGCATTGCTAGTGCATCCAGGATCTCATCATCACAAGAAATAAATGCCTTGAAGCATGAGTCTTTGGTTTTGCCAGCAAATCTACCAGACATATCGGAACCTGTCAGAGCATGAAAATCTAACCGCAGAAGTGCGCTTTAGTCTTAAGTTGTTGTATATGCTCAACACAGAAATGTTCCTCTTCAGCCTGCCCTTTCCTGTAAGGAAGGTTGTAGACGTTGGTAAGTTTGGGCAGATGTAAACAAGCAGCAGCAAGACATCTGTGTCTGGGGAACTGACTACAAGTTCTGCTTCATTGAGAGTAACTAGAGCATGCAGTAAAAGCAAAGTGTCTGCCTTGTCTTGGCTGCAAGTGAGGAGCGAGTCTGGGATATCAACACTGCCCTTGGTTTGTGTTCCTGAGGTCACTGTAAGTTTTTCAGTCTGTTGTTGGAGTATTTGCTGTGACATATAACTTTGTCAGCTTAATACTCTTTCAGTTCTCCTTTGGTGCAGATATCTGATAAAAATTCCTTCAGAGAAATATTTAAGATTAAAGTGTTGTCTTTCACGTGGTAATATGTTGACTTTCCCTTGGTCCTCTTTGTCTGCATCTGTTCCTTGAGTGATGTTTTGATGTACCGGTCGACCACCAATCATATTGTTTTGGCATGTTACAAATTATCTGGAGTAAGGCATCTTCAGTCTTGGCATGTTTTCGTTCGTTCCGTTTTTCTAACTGAATTTACCACAGCCATCCCATCAGTAATGATCACTCTGTATGCTGAAGAGTTATCTGTCGGGTCAACATTTGTATGTTCCACTGCAGTGTCTGCCACCTGCAAGGGTATTTCAATTGTCTGGTTATCAGATGGCTCATTTCCAGTTTTCTCATTTCTGTCAGCTTGAACCTGTTATGTGTTACTGTCCATATTCTCAAGATGATGAAATATTGATGCCTTATCATATGCTGGTGGGAGGGATCCATCTGAAACAAACAGTGATCGAGGCACCACATCAAGCTCATAAGTTCCAATGTATTCCTTGAGTCCTCGCTCTTTGATTTTTACCATCTTTTTTCTTATTCGGATTTCTGCCACTGCATTGGCGCTTTTGAAGGTGCCCAGTTTCATTTTGGTCATTTTGTCCCACACAAAACGTTTTCCTTCTGTTAGGCATTCAGTGACAAAACTTTCAAACATCTATTGCCCAATCTCATCACGCCGAAGGATGTCATCGGAATTCATTCATACCTGCTTTAGTAAGCAGGTTGTACACTTCATCCTCATCAGTGAATTCAAATGGATTACCATGCTCATGAAATACTGCACTGAGTTTGACATTATTGTGTGTTATTCGGGAGAGCTTTCCCCCTGTGAACTCATGGTGCTGTGTTCTCTTCGCCTTGCTGCCAGTGAGGTACATTTTCTCAAATTCATGTTATAAGTCTGAGAGTTCAGGTGCAATAAGAAAGTACTTGTCCAGTGACTTTTCATTCTGTGTGATTTCAACTATGCATCCAATAACCTTGAGTTCACAATTCTCCTGTTCAATCCCATGGTCTGGCCCTGTTGATGTGAATTCAGCAACAACTTCATGAAAGTTCCCTTTTATGAAATCTGCCCAGATAACAGGATGCTGCTTTTCCGTTTGCTGCATTGTAGAAATGTACAGTGGTAGAAGGCGTGCATAGTTTAAGTGATCATGGCCAAAGAAGTACTTTATGAGTGATTCCAGACTCTGCATGTGCAATAATAGGTTTCGATGCCTGGTGGCTCGAACAGATTGGAGGATGGTCTCGAACTGCTTCATGTAGTTTCCGATGAAATGCTGAATCTTGTTTGCAGTGCCTTCCGATTGTTTGAGCTTTTGGAAAATGTCCCTGGATCCAAACATTTCAATTATTTTTGTAGTGGCATCACTAAGTTTGTGTCTGACCCCTGAGTCTGTATTGATGTCTTGCTGATAGGTTTCTCCCAGAAGATTAGATGTTTCCTTCAAGGAAGCTTCTTCATCAGGCTGAAGTTGTAGGAACTTTCGGAAGTACAAACTGTACAAAGCAAGCAAGGTAACTGTATGAGCTTCCAGTGCTCGATGCATGTTTTCCATTGAATATTTGTGTAACGGTTGTAGATGAGTAAAGTGCAGCTTTGACCCATGCTTTGTCAATACCACTCCCTTCCACATAATTACCCAAGGTAGCCAGTGCCCAGAAGACGATGTGCAGCTCGCCAGGTCGAAACAAGAACTTCTTCTTGATGTCCTCACACTCCATCCATTAACTTCATGGCCATGTCGTATAGCTGAAGATCAAGAGTAACGGCTGTGATAGATTCTGGTCCCATGGCATGAGTGGCGACAGCACGTGCTCTCATAATTTTGTTTAGATCTGTCTTTTGGCTTGTTAATTATGTATCCTTTGTGAAAAATACATGTTTTAAAACAGTTACTTGGTTTGTAATTAGAAAATCCTCTTGGCTTGGTAATGCATGCAAAGTGAGAAGGTATAGCTTATACTGCGGGTGCATGGTGGCCATTTTGGAATTCGGCATGTAGATCACACATATAACATATTTGAAGAGTCCATTATTTCTAATTCGGCCATTTTGGACGCCATCTTGGATTTCATACCCTTAGAATGTTCAGAAAAAAATTTCACCCTAATTTTTTTAAAGATTGTGATACTTTCTTACACAATCAAGTGAGTTTGTGCTTTAAAAAAAAATACACGAATCCTTTTTTCATGACAAATGTGCCTACACTATATCGCTTACGCATGTTTACTGTCTCTATTACCTCTCCATTAAATTGTAACAAACAACAGTTGACTAATAACCAGGCACAAAATTCTCTGATTAGGTTAAAATGTGCCCCCCGGATTTTTAAAGATACTCTCATCTTTTTTCCCCTTTTTGTCTGGTCCGGGGTTCGAACGCCGGTGCTCCAGCTCACGCCACCCCTTGAGCTCCGAGAGAGAGAGAATGAGAGAGAGAGAGAGAGAATTCTGAAGAAGGTGGGCAATAATTTGCATCCTTACTGAAATAGGATAAGTGTTTCAGATCTCATAAAGGCACTGATAATTCCTTCATTGTGTGCCAACTTTCGACGTATTCCACGGGTAAGCGGCAAGAGTTACGTAAGACTTCATATATACAACCATGCATTAATGTTTTTAATTTTGTTCCGGTCAGTGTAGTTTAGTTTCAAGTTTTTATACAGGTGTCAAGTTGTTCTTGTTGCTCATCAACTTTTACGGCCCCCTCAAATCAATGAGCATACTTGCGAAAGTGGCGTTCGAGTGATTTGCTTTTATGTTATTTAATAATGATGATGGGATTTATTTATATAAGTGAATGTCAAATACATTTCTTGATAAATTACTGCACATATGTAAGTACAGATACATATGTTAATGTTTCGATGTCTAAGTGTTCAAAATAAACTAATTTTAAACGCACGAGTGTACTTACTAATTGACAATTGAGCGTATCTAATATGCCGTATTTAACTGGATCATTTTTATTTGATTAGCATCAGTATTTAAAACTATATGTATTAAAATATATATATATATATATATATATATATATATATATATATATATATATATATATATATATATATATATATATATATATATATATATATATATATATATATATATATATATATATATATATATATATATATATATCCATATATATATATATATATATATATATATATATATATATATATATATATATATATATATATATATATATATATATATAATGTTGGGAATATATGGAGCTGAGAAAGTTGAAAGATGGGGATATAAAGACATGATAGTGTAATAAAACGAGCAAAGTAACATCAAGTACCAAAATATTTCTCACAAAGTTCGGACATGTGACCATTTGTAAATGCCTTTTGAAGTTTTTTTAAGATATTAAGAAGGCAGACTTGGAAATGAGCTGGGATGTTTGTATGCTTGGAATGAAAAATAAAAAAGACGCTGTTTTTAGAAGCACAAATATGAGGTAAGACTGCTTTTTCTTGACGCGTTGCTGCTAATGTTTCCTTTTATGCCAACGAAGTTTTGTTGTTTGTTATGATTATATTATTATTATTATATTCTTATTATTATACTTTTGTCGTTACTGATGCATGGAATGTATAATTATCAGCCTTTAGAAAATTTTAGAAAGATAGGCTGCGCTTTTGTTTTGCCTTTGAAGAAACACTTTAGATTAGTATACGTCTTATCTGATAAGGAAAAAATTAATGTACAATTTAAGGTGTTTGTTTAATTTTTTTCACCATACGCCTTTTTCCCTTTGAAGGAAGGACTCTAGTCACCAGAAATGATTTTAACTGAACGAGCCTTAAGTGTGAGGTACCTTTCTTCATATGGATACTGTATCAAATGTGTGTGAGAGAGAGAGAGAGAGAGAGAGAGAGAGAGAGAGAGAGAGAGAGAGAGAGAGAGAGAGAGAGAGAGAGAGAGAGGTTAATTTCTAAGTGAAACTTCGATGCTAAGTATGGGTGAAACTAAGTAGATTTCTTCATCCATTTTTACTGTACATCTCACTATCTGTTTTCTATTGTTACTTGCTAGACTGATAGTTTCCATTTATTTGCAACCCTAATATCCCGGTTTTAATTTTCCCTTTTTATCATGATAACTAAATTTGAAGCGCATTTCAGTAGTCTTTTTACCCTTATTCAGGGTTTTCCAAGCTAAACGCGTCAAACTTTTTGGATATTTTTCTCTATTTAAAACGTCATTACGTTTTGTCAAGTGCTTTCTCAAGTTTTTAAATTTCCTTTTTACCACACCATGTGTTCTCCCTCCTTTCCACCTGATTTCTAGTGTGCTGCCCCTGTTTTCATGTGATTATTTTGTATTGTTAAAATCTCTGTTTTATTCATTAAAATGTATTCCGACTGTTATTCCGTCCATTCTCAGACAGCTTTCGCCTGTCCTCGTAACTCCGAGATAATAATATTGACCCTTGGTATAAACGCAGACTTTTATACCACGAGAGAGCGTTTTCTTCTATTTTACCATAAGTAAATTGAGTCATTTTCTTCTCCTTGCTTGACTTGTTGCTCTTCATAATTGTGGTTTTGTTTTTATTAGGATTGCGTTGCACGGTTATCATAATCATCCCGTCCTAGAGTAGCACTTTTCTTGTCTCTTCCCTCCTGAAGGACGGCAGCGTCCAGAGGATGAATGTGCCAACAATAGTTCACTGCAAAGGCTCCATTTTGTCCACCTGGAGTGGAATTTTCAATCCCTCTAAGGTGGTTATTAGGGAGCCTTCATCTTATATTAGCGTCGTTTCTCCAGCGCACTTGTTACCTGCTTTCAAGAATTTATTGACTGTTAAACAACTATTGGGTGGTTTGATTATGTCGTTCGCTGGGTTTCACCTGGTCCTGTCATAGATAACGTGTGCTCTCAAACAGCGCCCGAGGCTTTCTCAGCTCTGAGTAAGTTGTTAAGTTTAAGGTAGCAGTTTAAACCCAAGGCATTAGTAATTGCAGAATATGGAGCATGTTTATGATAAACCCTTAGCGCTAACTTGAGGCTTTTATTGGTGCTCTTAGTTTGTATTTATTAGGGAACTCGTTATTATCTTCATATCTGCTTTCAAAAATGTTGCAGAAACGAGACTGGCGAATGTGTTGGACTGTCTGTACAGCCATATGTTCATAACAGCCATTGGTGCGTTGCTGCTTTTGATTTTTCCTAGATACAATGCTATGATTAAACATTAGAAATGTTGTTTTCTTGATGATAATCCTTTTCTGTCGCCAGTGCGATTGGTCTAGTTATAATGATGATGGTGGAAGCGACAGACTCGCGGAAGTCTATGGTCTTGTGTATTCCTATTTCACCCGAATTGTGGGGTGGGGGGGACCTCACCATCAAGAATCTGTATTCTGTTATTTTTTACGTCTTAGAGAATTGATTGGTCATTAAACTCAGTTTTTTGGAAGTTTTATTATCATTTATAAATGATATTAAAACATGCACATGCACTCTTCATTTACGTAGTTTATATTTTTGGTTCGGGTTGGATATCAGTGTGTCAGCCGGTCTTAGGATACAGTTACAATGAAATTAATAAATGGACTTTGATGGAACCCTCTGTACAGTTTTATTGGTTGTCTCCCTTCTGCTCGTCAAGGTTTTGTGGAATTCAATGAAGATTTGGTGATTTTTCACCACAGCAGCCACGAAAAATCATCATGGATATTCCACCCACTGATTTTTTCCACTAGATTGCATCAAATCTGCTCTCGAGATATGATGTATTATAATACTAATGGTAATAATAGTAATGGTAATTATTATTATTAATGGAAATATTCATGTTTTGACTAACAGTAATTGACTCCCCTGCTTGTAATATCTAATGGTCCCTTCTAACCAGGAAAGTTGTGTTGCTATACCCGACACAAGGAGTTTGTTTCATTCTCAAAAAGTGTCTTGGCCTCCATTTTCATACTATCTTATATAGCATCTCTCTCTCTCTCTCACTCTCTCTCTCTCTCTCTCTCTCTCTCTCTCTCTCTCTCTCTCTCTCTCTCTCTCTCTCTTAAAAAAAAAAAACTGCCATCACCCATTGTCACGAGTAAGGCATTATGCATCGAGCACCTCGAATATTCCCTTATTATAAGCCATTCTTGAATCCTCGAAGACCATTGTATTTTTGAAGTATTGTGTTCCAGACGAATGCGATTTTCTTTCACCAGACTTCCCTAAAACTGTTCTCCTAATTGCTGGGCAACGGTATGTCGCCGTGCTAATAAATACAAGCACACACACACACACACATTATATATATGAGAGAGAGAGAGAGAGAGAGAGAGAGAGAGAGAGAGAGAGAGAGAGAGAGAGAGAGAGAGAAATTACTGATCTTCAGAATCCATGAGGAACTGGTTCAAAAGTCTGTGTGTGTGTGTTTGCAGTTGGAAATGAAAGATGTAAAAAGGAAAATGTAAAATTTGAGAGGTAAAAATACGTAAAAGATGTGAGTTTTTTCAAGCCCTGTGAAGTTTGGGGGAAGGGGATCTGTAATCCGCAGGGGAGCTCCTCAAAGAATGTGTTGTGATCGGCCGCGAGGCCTTTGGGACGATATGTTTATACTGGGTCTGACGTATCTCATCCGTCACTTGTTTCTGAGGATGACGGGGCACTTAAGCTTACTCTGTTAGCCTTTTACACAGTATATGTTTATACAATTCTTCTTAAATATTATAATCGATGTATTTCTGCGATAACTGACCGTCGAATTAACATGTGAATTGGATAGATTGGAAAGAGAATCATTCTTCTTCACAGGATTTTATAAAAAACCTCCCAGAGATTAGATGATATGCAGAATAATTTCTTCCGTTATCGCAATGAGGTATTTTAACGGAATGTAATCGTATATTACAGTTATCTTTAACTTTCACAGCATCATCGAAAGGATATTACCGAGAAAATTATTTGTTGCATATGAGATTAGTTGATAAATGCATTACGTATTTGTCTCCCACTTTTCTGAGGTTGTTTAGGTTCCAATTTAAAAACTAAAAAACAGTTTCTAAAGGTTCATCGATGTTTAAACAGGTATAAGTTTATTATTGTATCTTTTATATTATATATATCTACACACGGATGCAGTTTGGTTTTTCCTTGGGAAAACCTGTGAAAGATTTTCTTTTATCTGTTTCCAGAGCCTTACGTGTGTTGACGTATACAGTACATCATAAGAGAGGGAAGTAGTAATTTGTCATTCTAACTGTGTTATCTCCTCTCTCTCTCTCTCTCTCTCTCTCTCTCTCTCTCTCTCTCTCTCTCTCTCTCTCTCTCATACACACAAACATACATTTCTGTTGTTTCATGGTGTATGGGAAGGGGCAGTTTCTTAATTGCAATATTGACATGCGTATTTTCGTGCGAATGCTCGTTGTTAATTATCAAATTTTAGAAAATGGTTTTCTTTTATATCGGTTTGTTGTGTAATTCATGTAAGTAACGCTACATATATATAATTGATCTTTCGAATTACTGATACTCTCTGTATGCAACGCTGAATGCAGACAGATAACATAATTATATATTGAGGTGAACCACGATATCGTTGGTATAAACAACAACGTTCACCAGGGTGGCTGTACGAGTTCTAAGTTACAAATATTTGGTATCTCTGCGTTAGTACAAAATGTAAAAGGTTATATCAAGACTGGCAATGCAGTGCACACATTCACATTAACGTAATCACTCACACATATTTGGAGAAGGAATTAAGACTATGGAATTAATGTAAAATTAAAAGAATGTTAATCTTACCCGCTTTCTTACATTTTGTATATGACTATACATAATTATATTTCTTATCTCACCGTGTAGGGGAATGTAATGGTTACATAGATACCTAGGGCTAAATTGACTTCTGATTCATGTGGGCCTCTCTTCAGAGATTTTGGCATTGTGCCCAGTGCTACGATGATAATGGGCACTAACTATACTGCAATATCCCAGGGTCTTTTAATTTCAGTCCACTGGTCTTGGCACTTTTTTATTTTCGCTCTCTTTCTCCTCATCTCCGGAGCCCCAGGGTAGTACGACATCTGTGAAAGATACTTTGTATTGGTTCCACCGAGTCAGGTTTGGTCGATGTGGTTGTATTTCCCTGTCTGTCCAACTACTCTTGTTTCTTTATGACTCCCTCTGACTGGTGCTGGTACCAATCGTTACTGCAGGCTATATAATAATAATAATAACAATAATAATAATAATAATAATAATATTATTATTATTATTATTATTATTATTATTATTATTATTATTATTATTATTGTTGTTATTGTTGTTGTTGGGGAAAAAAACTCTTATCACGAGAGTTCATAAATGTTCTAAAGGGTCCACAATAATATAATTGTTAAAGGGTCGTGTAAAATTTATAAAGCTGTCGTCTTATCTTCAGTAAAATTATTATTATTATTATTATTATTATTTTATTATTATTATTACTCTGGGTTCATCTTCAGTTGGTAGAGTTCTCGGCTAGCACTCTGCCAGGCTCGAGTTCGAGTCTCCGGTCGGCCAGTGAAGAATTAGAGGAATTTATTTCTGGTGATAGAAATTCATTTCTCGGTATAATGTGGTTCGGATTCCACAATAAGCTGTACGTCCCGTTGCTAGGTAACCAATTGGTTCTTAGCCAAGTAAAATAAGTCTAATCCTTCGGACCAGCGCTAGGAGAGCCGTTAATCAGCTCAGTGGTCTGGTTAAACTAAGGTATACTTAACTTATTTATTATTATTATTATTATTATTATTATTATTATTATTATTATTATTATTATTATTATTATATTATTATTATTGGCAGTTTACAAGTTTTGATGATGAAATATCAGTATATATTTTAATTTTTAATTAGATTGTAGTGATGAAGTGTTTTATAGATAAGTTTAATGAATAGTTAGTATTCAAGATTGAAAACTTCACTGACGGTCTGAGTGCTCAGTCCTGTAGAAATATTGCATGACAGAATTTTTTCTTGTTTGTATAGCCGTAATTTTATCGTTTTATACCATAAATTTATTTTCTAATATACTTTTGTACTTTTATTATAATTTTTTTAATACGGCTTTCCGTACTAGAATATGCGAAGACGTAAACCTACGAAACATATGATTTATTCCCCCCCAAAATATGTTTTGGGGAGATCGTTTGGAGAGATGTTTTTGTATTAGTTACATGTATCAACTGACGAGGATCAGCTATGAAAATATTTTGTGCCAAGCATTTTTGGTGTTTGACCTTTGATTTTTTTTTTTTTGGCGCCCTCGTCTGCATGTTCCCTAACGTTTTCCTTTTTTTTTTTTTGTTATTTCGTTATGGCATTAAATACTAGTAAGGCTGGAATGTATCGCTGTGGCTTCTTCTTCCTATTCGTTAACAAGAAAGCAAGTGAAATATGTTTATATAAAATTATGGCTAGCTTTCTGAATTCATCCGAACGTTTCATTTGTCTTTAGACGAAAGAGATTGATATAAGAATTAACGATATACTCTTACCTGCAAGTGTTTACCACCAAACAACGTCTGTTGGATTTATGCCCAGTCGTTCTTTGGGGTATCTTTTAAACTACACTTATTTAATAGATGCTGCGAGACACAGGGGGAGGGACGGCTAGAGGAGGAGGAGGAGGAGGAGGAGGAGGAGGAGGAGGAGGACGGAGCTTCTCTTCCTGGAGCAACGAGGGAGGTTCCACACTTCCCAAGGCTCAAAACATGTGTTGCAGAGTCTTCCATTGTGTTACTTAACAAAAACTTACAACAGTCACCTCTTCTATTGGAAGTTGTAAAATGATGAGTTATGACAAGGCATAGGAACCTCCTCCTGGTCAGCGCTTAAAATAGACCCTGATGATGACTCTGGTCGTAACCCCTTCACTATAGATAAATAAGGATGGAATGTTCATTCACAGGCTATTATGGCCGGAAGTTTCACTGTTTTAGAAGGCGGGTCTCTTTGACTTTACATTCTCTCTCTCTCTCTCTCTCTCTCTCTCTCTCTCTCTCTCTTGCACACACACATTCTGTAACAATGCCTTGGCTTTCCGCTCGTAAGCTATAGCTGCGTATAAATATTGAAAAATTAATGTTCTTGTGAGCATCTGAAAAACTGTATAACTTTCACAACAAATGCGTCCATTTTGTTAAATATTCATTTTTATTTTGCCTTTTGAATACTATTCATCCAATTATTCAAGATATTCTTTTCTCTCAGACTACAGAGAATACCGTTTGCGGATTCTCCTAGCAATAGTCCTATCGATTTACTTTCTCAAGTTTTTCCAATGGTAAACATTACCAAAATGCTTATTTTTTATCGAACCGAAAAAGTATTGTGCTCTGTTGATAACTTTGAATTTGTTTTAAATTAATAGTTCCCTTAATGTGCTCTAATTTCCTGGTAATTGCGTTGCTTTGTTTCCTGTTCATATTACAAATATTATTCTTTGTACTTCCGACAAGGAGGTTATGTTATTAGTTCGGGTTGTGTGGATGTTTCATTGTATATTTGTTAGTATAATGATATAAAGTTATTCATGACTTTTTACGCTAGTTTTACGGAAGGTGGCACTTGAGACTGGTAAAGTTATTAAATTTTAGGAACGAGATAAGAGATCATTTTTTGCAGGGGGAAAGAGTGTTGCTTAGTCCTGGTGGAAGTTTGCGGCCTCCGTTAGCTCTTTGGGAAGATACAAGCGCAGATCTTACTGTATTGCGACATATCTTCGTGCAGTGTTTATTCAACATTATTCTTTAATAATTTCTCTGCATTATTTTGGTATAGAAATTACTTACTCTTTATAGCATTTAGATTAATTAGCTTCCGGAGGCATGACTTTGAATTTGCTTTTTAAGGTTTTCATTTATGCATTATGGGCACCAAACCCTCTATTGTTTATTTGCTTATTTTTACGGGTCTCATCATCTATTTACATACGAGTTTTGTCTGTATGTTTGTCAGTGTGCTAGGTCGTTTGCTTTGTGCTGGGATAGTAGATCCATGCCTAGATCTAGATGTATTGTAAATGAGAATTAGTATTCCAGAAATTCCATATTGTAGTCTTATTATATGTTTGAAAAAGACTTAAAGATGAAGCATTTATTAATACTGTTTCACAATAGTATCTCATATAAAAGGCTTCCCAAGGTAATTTTATCCAGAAGAGCAGTCTCTCTCTCTCTCTCTCTCTCTCTCTCTCTCTCTCTCTCTCTCTCTCTCTTCCCCTTTTAATAGACCTTGAAATGTTTTTGTTACCGAGTGCTTGAACTTTTTTTTATTCCCATGTTCATAGTAAGTATACCTTAGTTTTACCAGACCACTGAGCTGATTAACAGCTCTCCTAGGGCTGGCCCGAAGGATCAGACTTATTTTACGTGGCTAAGAACCAATTGGTTACTTAGCAACGGGACATACAGCTTATTGTGGAATCCGAACCACATTATAGCGAGAAATGAATTTCTATCACCAGAAATACATTCCTCTAACTCTTCATCAGCCGGCCGCGGGAATTGAACTCCGGCCTATCGAGTGACAGTCTGAAGCTCAACCGACTTAGTCACATTATAAATTTATCTCACGAAATCTGCAAAACTAGAATAAAAGACCGAGTGAGAGAATTGCTGTAGTAGATAGAAATATGTAAATCGAAAGATGAAGGCAGAATATAAAGATTGAAAGTTATCACTACAGATTTTACATATGCCATTGTGTAAATATAAAAAGTATTTGTTGTGCTAGGAATTGCGCGATTTTAGTACAAGGATTATTCACACTAACGCTTTCATTTCCCTACATTTCTGACCTGATCGTTTGAAACTTCTGACTCGTCACTTAATTCCTAAGTTCTAAATTCCTTCAGCAATTGCAGAGAATAAAATAATTTATCTTACAAATATAGTAGCAGAGAAAAAATTATATATGTTGAAATTTGCATTTCACGTCCATAATGCGTTGTTAGATTTCTTTAGGAATTTGTGCACCGTCCAGTCGTCTTAGAAATTTAAAAGTATTCCTGTGGCATCATTAATAAAATGATTTTTTTCTCTTGCAATTACGTAAGAGAGCCTAATTTTAAAACCGATCTGCATCTAGGTTCTTTTCTTATGCCTTTCTTCCTCTTGGATAGCGGCAGTTTAAAATTCAAAGAGATGTCAGTGAATGATCATTTTCCTGTGCTCAGATATTTTCTTTAATGTTTACTACTTCGACTGCAGAAAGTAGAATTATACGATTAAGTTGCTGTGCTTTCACTCTT
>NC_089791.1:12448375-12460875 GCF_040412425.1 Macrobrachium rosenbergii
CTGCTGTGAGGGACGTACAAAACACCTGGTTCTAGGCAATGTGACATTGCGTCATTTGACCTAATGTGGATACCGACGTTTGGCAAAAAGTTCAATGAATAGTGAGATAACATGTTTAATGTGCTACTTTTAATTGAGTGATTATAACAAAACTACCGACAGAACTACCCAAGAGATTTTTTGCTTCCAGATTTTAAGATAATTGGCTTTGTTTTCGTATGAAGGATGATGTTCACTTGAATAATTTATAAGAACGCTATGCATTCGTTAGTCCGTTGTAAATCCCTGTGTAAGAAAATAGAATGAGTAAACGTCTTGAACGCAAAGAAATAGACATTTGCTGTAAAAATCAGCGTATGAGGATTTTACAGCTCACTTTACATCGTGAATGTTCGTATTTGTTGATTAAGGAACTATTTGAAATCTAATTATATGCGGATACCACTCCTTAGAACATCTCGAATCATTTTTTATCTGCCTCGTATGAAGGCGCCGCCTATCTTAATTCTTCCAACCCTTGTTGTATACAATACCGTCGCTATGTGCCTGATGTTGAACCCTCGTTAATTTTTCTGAACATTCGACATGAAGTGCCGATTGCGAGTAAAAGCTTCGATCACTTTTCGCTTTGCCGTTTGGTGTGACGTTTTGTGATTCCTCTTTACTTTAATTATGTTTCAGAAAGTCTTCCTTAGCTGTGCAAGTATAATTCTTGGCATGTTGAAAGTGTGTTGAACAAGAAACATTGTGATGATCAACTGGATGTATTTTAAGTTTTATCTTCGTTGTTTGGTTTCTTGTTTTTTTCATAAGAGAGCAGATTTTTTTCCAGATTGTTAAGTGGAGGTTTTGGTACTATGTTGTGTAAAGTATCCTACTTAGAAGCCTCGTCGTGAACTTCCGCCTTTCACTTTAATTATTTAGTATAAAACTCAGGGTAATTATGTGTTAAAATGGAAAATAAACGAAATATTCCTGAGTCCTATGGAAGGGATGTGAGATTTATATTGGCTCAGATTAAATCCACGGGTTTAAATGACTTTGTAGAGATAAACGGAACACAAGCTCAGGTTTATGTTTCGGCTAATTATTTAGGCCAAGAGTTGTGTGAAAAATAAGTTTTTTCAGAGAGAGAGAGAGAGAGAGAGAGAGAGAGAGAGAGAGAGAGAGAGAGAGAGAGAGAGAGAGAGTTTCGCCGAATTCTCTTAAATGACGTTCTGAAATGCTCAGTCTTCTTACGCACAAGTGCCTCAGCGGCGAACAAAAAATATTTTAGCCATAGTAGCGTATCATATTAGCTTACTAATATAAGCCATTACACGGCCTCCCATCTCATTTACGCTCACACGTCAAGGCTAATGAATGATATTAAATGTACTGCATGGGAACTGATGACCATATCTCTGCTGAGGCATTTATCAGGTCATGTATCATCCATTACCTCGTTCTTAATTCAAGTCCTCTTGCTTCCTAACTCTCCATGTCCTCCTCTTCTGCTACGTCCCCTTCTGCTACGTCCTCCCCTGCTACGTCCTCTTCTGCTATGTCCCCTTCTGCTGTCCCTCCTCTGCTACGTCTTCTTCTGCTACGTCCCCTTCTGCTGCTGTCCATGTCCTCTGCTACGTCCTCTTCTGCTACGTCCCCTTCTGCTACGTCCTCCTCTGCTACGTCCTCTTCTGCTACGTCCCCTTCTGCTACGTCCTCCTCTGCTACGTCCTCTTCTGCTACGTCCCCTTCTGCTACGTCCTCCTCTGCTACGTCCTCTTCTGCTACGTCCCCTTCTGCTACGTCCTCCTCTGCTACGTCCTTCTGCTACGTCCTCCTCTGCTACGTCCCCTTCTGCTACGTCCTCCTCTGCTACGTCCTCTTCTGCTACGTCCCTTCTGCTGCAATCCTCCTCTCCCTCCACGTCCTCTTCTGCTACGTCCCCATACATCAAGCACCCATCCGCAGTCACCCATCTTTCACCCTTACTTTAATCACTTCTCATCCATCACGATATTCAGCTCCCCTCCAGCCTCTTCCTTCCCCTGACCCTCACATGATTGCCCACAGCCGCCTCTCCTTTTCCGCCCCTCCGCTTCGTTGATTCCAGGGTGCCCTGCTCCCATTCATCCATCAATATCTGTCTAGCACCTGTAACTTCATGGAACTCCTGTCTCGATAGAATCACCTCTCTCTCTCTCTCTCTCTCTCTCTCTCTCTCTCTCTCTCTCCTCATCTCTCCTCCTCCAGCCTCTTTCCTTCCCCTGACACATGATTGCACACACACTGTAGTTGAGTGATCAAAACATGTTATTCTAATGTTTTTTTGTGAGGAACTCTGAAATTTAAAGCTATATGTGTGATCCTACCTGGATTTCGTTTTGTAGATTATTGTATAAAAAAATAGGCTGAAGATTGTCCAGTGTATTACAACTTTTTTCATAAGATGTACTGCGTTCAGGCCTATTGTGCTGACATTTATTTTTTGCGGCGTTGCTTCACTTTGTAAGTTTAATTAATAATGAATCTGATGCATAGAGATGCTCTCCTAGTCATTAATGTAAATTTTGTTGTAGAATATATGTCTAAGAAGTCTATCTTCGTAGCCATCTTCGCTGAGGCAATTTTGTCACCAGCAGTAGATTCACATGTAACTCTTCTATATTTAATTCAGCACACAGGAGTTTATCCGGTTACCAAATTGAGCTTTCTGTAATTATTTATCCTTCCCAGTCATTACATGCCGTAAAACATTTGCAAAGATACAATCTAGATTTCATGAAAATTAAAGGATTAAGTAATCTTTAAGAGCACAACAACATCGTTGGTTCTCTTCAGTACTAAACAGCGTCACCAACGTTATAGGCTTCGATTTTAATGGAATCTGCGCACAGTTTCGATAGTCCAGTTTGCCTTGGAAAATAAAAAAATTAATAGATTGTAATATTATGCCTAATTGCGTGAAAGGCCGTGTGACTAGCAACCTTACTCCTTGTGCAAATTCAGTTGCCTAGAATTGTAAGGATAAATTACTCTCGAATTTTGAAGTTTATTCTCAGTTCATCCTTCTCTTTTTAATTACCATTTGTGGCAATGATTCTTTCTTCTTATACGTAGCTTGTTAAGTAACCTTGTAGGGCACAGTCCTAGGAGGAGTGATCCCGATGTGTAGATTATTTTCTTCCGCAATTTATATAAAAATTGTCTTGGCCTGAAGCTCTGGCAGGTGTTGCTTTACCCCTTTTTCCGCTATTTTAAAATCTTCTAAATCCAATTGCCTCCCCCTCAAGGCACTTAGTCTGGAATTCAGTTATGTAAAGTTCTACTGTTCTCCTTTCTTCGTCCATCCTCTATTACCCATCCATTTATTTCTAAGGAATCTAGTGTTGTATGTTTTAGTATTATATTTTGTTCTATGATGGTATTGCAGATTATTGCTTTCGTGGATAAAATTCACTCTTACTACTTATTGTGATCAGAATGTCCTGAAAGACTTTGCCATCTTGACCTTGAAGAATCTTTGTAGTCGAGTTTGTGTGGGTGGTTCTTGGCTTTTACGGCCTTGATCTTTTATTTAATTTTATTTTTTCTGTAAGTTTGTTGAAAATCCTGAAACACCTTGTCTCATATAAAGTCGCATCTGCACTAGCCTCCGTATGTTCAAGTTAAACTTTTGCAGGAGTGTTTATCATATATGTATTTTCATTCAGGGAAATGCGTCCAGAATTCTCTCTCTCTCTCTCTCTCTCTCTCTCTCTCTCTCTCTCTCTCTCTCTCTCTCTCTCTCCAGAATCGAGTGAAATCAATATCAACCATAATTGCTGAAACCACTACAATACGAGTATAAATAATAGTTATTGAAATCACTAAGATACACCAAGCAGCGAAATTCTCTCTCTCTCTCTCTCTCTCTCTCTCTCTCTCTCTCTCTCTCTCTCTCTCCATAATCGAATGAAATCAATATCATCACAATCGCTGAAACCACCACAATACGAGTACCGCTACTGAAATCATTAAGGTACACCAAGCAGTGAAATCTCTCTCTCTCTCTCTCTCTCCAGAATTGAATGAAATCAATATCATCCATAATCGCTGAAGCCACGACAATACGAGTATTAATAATCGTTACTGAAATCGTTAAGATAAACCAAGCAGTGAAATTATCTCTCTCTCTCTCTCTCTCTCTCTCTCTCTCTCTCTCTCTCTCTCTCTCCAGCCATTACACCCTTCCTTATCTCCACCCCTATAGAGCACCGTAGCCCCATACATCACGCTAGTGTTCCTAGGCGGTATCTGCGTTCATCTCCCGCGGTAATCTTCCCCACTGAAGTCGTGAGGGATGTCCCGATGCCGTGGGGGTCTCCTATCTCGTTAAAGGCGCCAATGCATATCATCAAAAATCCAACGCGGTATCACTTTTTCTTCTTCTATTCCGTAATCCTAATTATTTCGTTATTTTATTTCCCTTATTTTCATTTATTATTCTATTTGTTTATTTGGTTTACTTTTCTTTTGTTTAATTTTTTTCATGTGACTATTTTATTAAAGTTTTTTCATTGCTTATCTCAAGTTCAAATCCTTTCTTATTTTTATATTATGCAGCCGTTTATAATCATACATATATAGACTCCTGAAATGATATTCATCCACTGTCTTCTTGACTCTCTCTCCATACAGGTCCTATTCATTTTTCTTCCAAGTCCATATCCACTGAGTGATTGATTATAGCTGTTCTTTCTTCCAGTTACTACTTTGTTTTCATTTAATGCTGTTTCATTTTTCTTATTGTGATTGTTACAATAAATATTTGCCAGTGGTAAAGATATAGTTTACCAGTTTTAGACGTCATTTGCATACACACACACACACACACACACACACACACACACACACACATATATATATATATATATATATATATTATATATATATATATATATATATATATATATATATATGTATATATACACATGTATATACGTACTGTATGTATGTACACATTCATATCTATCTATCTGTCTATCTTTATATACACATACACACAAATATTGTATGTATGTATATATATATATATATATATATATATATATATATATATATTTATATATATATATATATATATATATATATATATATATATATATATATATATATATATATATATATATACATAACACACATATACCATCAGGAGTATTTATGGCTCTCGTGTTTCTCACGTCAAATCATATACGTCATAAGAGTGCGTTGCGGTTGTTTTTGCTCGTACTTGTGTGTTTGATTTAATCTCGTTCTACTTTAATAGAATGAGCATGAATGATCAGAATTCACGCATGAAACATGGTACGTGCTTGGCATGAGGAAGCTATTATTAAACGAGTAAATACAGGGTGCTTCGAAATTAGAGCCCCCCCCCTCCAACCCACTCTACAGCATAAACTAAAGTTGATATGGACAAAAACAAAAGTAATTTATTTAAGTTTCTCTCAGAGTATTTAATATTTTGTGTGGCCTCCATCTGCCTGTACCACAGCCTGCATTCTTGACGGGTATGATTTCAGCAAATCTCAAAAAAGCTGAGACTCAAACTCAATTTCCCTGAACACTTCGGTCACCTCTCTTCGCAGGTCGTTGAGGCTTGGTATACCATCATAGTTCACTGTGCGCGCTTCTCCACACGATCCCTTTAAGAAACTACCAATGTTTTCACACACACATTAAGGTCAGAGAGCTACTTGGAAATTCATTTGACGAGAAGAAATCGATACCACTGTTTCGAAGAAGCTCTGTGTCTGAAGAACCTTGAAACATGGTGCCTTATCATGCAAAATGTGGACTTCTCAATAGATAACACATTTTCAGGATCTTTGAGAAAGGAAATACTCACCAGTAAGCACAGTTTCTCTAGTATTTCATTCCATGACTGTCCCTTTCTTTGATGATCCACATTAACCGTTTGGCAGAAACAGAGAAAATTCCCAAACATTCAGGAAATTTCACAACTTGGTGATAGCGCGTCACGCGTAATATCATCAACTTTGCAGCCCAAATTATGTCATTTTTATGATTTGGCTTCCTGACTGTGTAAATGAAGAATTCATCAAACGCAGCAAACATAAAGTCAGCTTCATCCCATCCTTTAAGAAATGAACCACAAACCATGCATGGTCTTCTCTCTGTTGCTGAGTGATGTTGGGCTTGCTGATAACATGAAATGGCTTGATATTCAGATTTTTCAACTCACGATATAAGGCACTATAACTTCTCTTCTTTCCCCTTTTTTGTTTCTAGTTCAGCGCCAATTTACGTAAAGACTTTCTTGGTCTACCCACTGCCTCAGCTATGATGTCTTTGACTCTGAGAAAGGACTTCCAGACCTTCAAGATTCTCACTCTTTTTGCGATGACAGTCATATGGATTTTTGTTCTGGTTTCTTTTAACAAAGGATTCATCTCTTTTAATGTATTTAGCTATCCAGGAACGTGAAATGAGGGATGCGCCAGCATCTCTGGCCTCTCTGAGGGTTATAGCCCGGATTCGGTCAATCCATTTGATTTCTTCCGAGTCGTTAGCCATGGCTGTATTTAACTCGGTCACTCAGTCTGAAAATACAAGAAATGTAAAATGAAAAATAGCTTAATAGAAGCTTAAAATAATGTACTTGGAGATAGGCTATAGCAGAAAACTTCATAACTTTCCATTTGTTCTGTGGAGGGGGGTGGGGGGGGGCTCTAATTTCGAAACACCCGGTATATAATTTTTTTTTGTTCAGTAATGAGATATTACGTTAACCAGCATTCTAAAGCGAATTATGCGTTTTCACATGCATATTAATTCTCTCTCTCTCTCTCTCTCTCTCTCTCTCTCTCTCTCTCTCTCTCTCTCTCTCTCTCTCTATGGCTGACCTTCGATTGATCTAATTAGATGATCAGTTTTACTGTTTTTAAACAAGCAGTTTCCTTAAAGTGATCCGGAAGCTGTTCCACCCTCCGTCGGATGAAGGAATTTTTTTTATTTCGATATGTAGGTCGTTTATAACTATGCTATGGAATTGCATTGCTCCCCGGCATTATTTAACCTGAGTTTTTCATTAGAATTATTGTTCGTTCGTGTGAATCTTTCATGAATAACGGACTTTCTTGGAACTAAAGTGGACCTGCTGCAAGTTGCAGGAATGTTCAAGTTGCTGGAATTAAGATGTGATGCCCTTCATCGCTCTATTGTATATCATTAATCCGTCGTTTCAGACATTACATCTCTATCTGAGCTGAAGACTGCGTTTGCTCTTCCTCATCGATGTTAAAAGAGCTTGAGTCTGCTATTAACATCTGGGTCGTGATGCTTTTGCAAGGGCTTTTAACGGGTCTTCAATTTTTCTTCTTTTTTTTTCTTTTGATGAGAGAGAGAGAGAGAGAGAGAGAGAGAGAGAGAGAGTATGGTTAGTAATTAATATATTTACTAAAATTGTGTCCTTTCCATGAAATGTTTTGCTCTATTTGACGTTCGTTATCGCTGAAGTTTCCGAATTTTGACGTATTTCACAATAAATACCTTAATACACCGCTAGGATTTGTTTCTTATGTATTCTGGTTTTGCTATATTTAAACGGAATGGAAATTTTTTTTATTAAAATAACAGATTTTATTATGTAGTTATGTGTATTATCTGATGCTTATGTAGATTTGTTTGCCATTCAGAGTTACCACTTTGGCAAAAAAATAATAACCAACCTCAGGTTTCACTGCAGTTCCTATACCTCTGAATTTCTCCTGACGAATTTTCCACAGAGTGCTAGATTAATTATGTAGAATGCCAGTTTTTAGCTGAGGTGACAGTCTCTTAACGAACAAAAATTAAATGATTGAACTTTTGTTGACATTATTATGTTATTATGTTTTTCTGTCCAGCCACTGCTCATCCTTGAAGATATGGAGTTGGGGATTTTAACTCTCTCTCTCTCTCTCTCTCTCTCTCTCTCTCTCTCTCTCTCTCTCTCTCTAATCAGTTCAGTTACATTTTCTGATGATAAGGAATCTGAAGGAATCTGCACTTGAGGGAGGGAGGTATAAACAACGACAGTCTGTTCACCCACGGCAGATTTATTCGGAATTGTACATGTCTGGTTACTTCATCTCTCTCTCTCTCTCTCTCTCTCTCTCCTCTTTCTCTCTCTCTCTCTCTCTCTCTCTCTCTCTCTCTCTCTCTCTCTCTCTCATTTCAGTTGTTATTTCTATGGAATTTACAACGAACGTCACCGTAGAATTCTCTCAATGGTTTGGAGGACGCTGCCGCACCAGATTGCTCGTGACGTTATTTTCGCGCAGGTTCATGGTTTAGAAATGTACGTTAACCATTAAAATGTTTTCATTTGCTTTTTTCTTTCTGTTTATAAAAATCTTTCGAATGGCATTGTTTACATTCTCAATATTTTTGGAATTCTAATATCATGTATACTATCTCCAGTATAAAGCCTGTAATGTATTCAATTTATATTTCTCGGGAATTTTGAGGATACCTTCTATATCCTTTTAACATTTTTTAAAAGTTTGCAAAGGTTCTGACAAAGTTTTTCAAAAGACATAAAAACAGCTGATTGGTTCCCCATCGTGATAATTTGTTGCCAAACACTGGTTATCTTTCTCTATGGAGGCTTATAGGACAACAGATGTGTCATTCGATGCTTCTTGTATGCCATATTCACATATTTCTGTTTGTGGTTTTCAGACTTCATTTGAATATTCTGCATTTCACAACCTTGCAGCTGGCTAACCATCTGAGTAAATTAATATTTATTTTGTGGACGTCTTAAAGTGCATTACTCTTTTAATTAGAAAGTAATGAATACTTCTGCTTTTACATTCAAAACTGGATGTTCACCAGCACGTTAGGAATGAAAATAGTACTGGAGTCGTGGAGCTGTAAAATATGTTAGTTATGCATTTACTAAACCAATTGATCCATTTGTAAGGTATTTGATGACAGCAGTTTTGTGCTATTTAATGGATGCAGCAATTTTTACGGCACTATATTTTCTTTGCTTGAGTTTTCCTTAGGTAAACAAGTCATCTATTACTACCACCATATCCATTTCCTATTAGAGTGCGAGTGTATTTGAGAGCGAGAATAATCGCTCGTGTGTGAGGTGTGCGAAAATTCATTCGTTCTCCTGCCGTGATTTCACCTGTGCAATAGCTTTTACTTTTGTGCATGGCCCCAAAGGAGCTAGTATGCTATCATTTAGAGTACAAATTCGTGGGTGTTAAGATTTCTGCGCCTGGGGCATAGATATTTTCACTCAGGTCAGCTATTCAATGAAAATTGTTACCGTTATGTTTAATGTTATGGATAGTAACTGTAGAAATTAGTGACAATTTTGTTTATAAAAGATAGTGTTGGAATTACTTATGAAGAAGTATCTGCTTTCGGACGTTCAGATTAAGATATGCTTTAAGGTTTGTGAAACATGTTAGCCTCTTCTGATGCAAAACGTACCGCAGAGCAGGTATTTCGGAAGGTGGCCATTGCTATGACGCTGACTCGAAATTTTTGGTTCTTTGAAGTTGTGATAAAGTGATTTTTTAATCCCGCTGAATTGAGACGGTGCTTTTGGACGTTTATAATGAGACGCGTTTTGTAACTATTTAGAGATTGGACTCTATGCGGTTCTTCTGAGACATATTTTACTTTTAAATATAAGTGTCGCAGTAACTTCAGTATTGTTATATATGTCTAGCACCTATTTTAACTTTGAGTGTGAGGTATAAGATAATTGGATCGAAATTGAAATATTACATGATTCTTTGGATATGTAATAAGCTAATTTTGATCTCTTCGAAATGTGAAATGCTACCTTGAACCATTTTAAGACGTGACTGTCACACACTCCTTTTAACGGTTAGGAAATATAGCGTACTACTTTCGACCACTTGGGATATTACGCATTATTTATGACTAGTTGGAGACATTAGACAATAATTTTCGCTATTTGGAATGTTTTTTTTTTCGAACTGGGGATGGGGTACTCGATTTTTTATTATTGTGGACTGGACTTGGAACCTTGCTCTTTGATAGATGGGATCACAATTATTTCAGTCGTTTAGAGGTGAGCACAATATATTTTTGACCTGGAGAAGTTCTGACATAATAAGTACACCCCGTACACATACACACACACACACACACATATATACAGTATGTATATATATATATATATATATATATATATATATATATATATATATATATATATATATATGTATATATACACTTATATATAATATATATATACATAGATATATAAATATATACATACATGTATGTGTATATTTATATATGTATGTATGTTTATGTGTGTGGGTAGTAAGGTGGGATAATTAGCTGTTGTATCTATTTTTTGGAATATTAGGATAAATTTCTTTTTCAATCGTTTTTCAAATATTTTTCCCTTATTGTACTCCTAAGTAGAATTTATTTTAAAAAAAGTGCTCAGTGCTGCTTACAATCAAGCTTTTGATTTGATTATATCAGTGTGCAGTGTTGTAAGGCAGTCCGGTTTGGTCCAAGAAAAATATATTAACTCTATATTTTCATGTACATAAATGTTAAATAGGGATTTTAGAAACATGCTCAGAGCGACAAAGTTTCCATGGCTCTGCTCGTGATGAGAAAGTCGTAACATATAATTACATGGCGGTTTACGCTGGGAAATCTCCCAGCTATGATGACTTATTTTGACATTTGTTCCTTCGAGGCAATATATATGTGCTTAATAGATAAAAGAACACACGCGATAGATCTTCTAATAGCCCATCAGATTCCTCTGTGGATTATCTACGACACGATGTCGTAAAACATCGTCTTAAGCTCTTTTGTAATGAATGACCGAACGACCCATGAAGTTTCTTCGCTATCGACGATCAATCTCTGTTTTCGTTCTTCTTCAGCAGGAAGTCATCCTAAAACCCTTTTGTGAGCGTGTATCTGTGTGTGTCCTCCCCAGCGTGTTCCTTCCCCTCGGCGTCTGCTCTTCTCGGCCATCATTTTTCGTGTTCTTGTTATTATCTGTAACATGCAATTTTGCTGTGCGCTCTCCTCTCCATAATGAGCGTGAAGATCTGATACCGATTTGGAGCTGCTCTGCACCTTATCAAATCTGCGTGAAATCCTCCGTAATAAGAATATTTACTTAATGATTGCAAGGTCTTTATGCCGTGTGTTCTTTTTCATTTAGGTCTGTTCCTTGGTTGCTTCATCTTTTATTAACGGTGTTCGCTTTGTCGAAGGTAAAAGTTGCCAAGTGTGTCCTTGGCTAGTTGATGCTCATTTGGGAAAATTTGATAGTTTTGCTTGAACTCATTTTATGCTTATTAAACTCCATCATCGTTAGATTTATTCTGGTTTTTATATTATTTAATGAGATTTATTTATTGTTTATTATGCATAATATATTTTTTATGACCCGTTGTGTTGCCCTTATTACCAATGAAATCATGCACAAATTAACATTTCAAGTTTAGACTAAGAATCCAAGCACATCGTCTGAAATTGCGTAGGGTGTTACATCATTGCGTTACAAGTGGCAAGCAGATAATAATCAAAGATATGTTTCATTTGTAAATTACCCTAAAAAAAAAGGTAAGTTATTAAAATTTCCTCGTTTAAAAGATTTTAAACCTAGTCGATGACACCGTCCATTGATTTTATGCTTGAAAACCCTTTGAAATGAATCGCCCGTGTTTCCCTTCTGTCCGGCATCCACGGTTATGATTTCTTTCCCGTTTGATCAGTATTCCTCGAAGACCATTTTTCACTTAAGTCGGACCGAAAGGTTAAAATTCGCCCTTCCCATGCGCGAAGCTTTCGTTCATAATACGCGCTTTTATGATTAACTGCATACGCCTTGGCACGCTTCGTCTGCTGCGGCCTTGGTTAACTTTTTCCACCATATTTTCAAGAGATTTCTACACATCTGCCGTTGTTGTTAGATAAAGCTCTTCGATGATGGCCTTAGTCATAAATATTCTCTTTATTGTGACTATTTTCCTTTGTAGCTTACATTTTTTCGGTGGAGAAAGTACTGTGTGATTCCTAAGGCTGAATGCATATAAATGAGTGAAAACAAAAATGAAATGATCAACCTTACACAAATTATGAAATATGTAATGAAGCTCAGACGTAAAATTCAATTATCCATATGTTAATGAGTTCTTTCATAACTCTTGAGGAAAGTGTTTAAATCCTGAACGTGACTGAGACTAATAGTTTTCCCGTCTATTTCGGGTTTGACTTGTGCGAGTTAGATTTCAAAGTGCTTTGATTCTTTTTAGTATTGTTTATCTTTCGAAAACACTTGTCTTTATTGTACTCCACAGTGAGTAACTTATTATATTATTTTCATTCTTCTCTGAACTTTGACGTTGAATAATTTCAACAGTTACTGAGTTCCGAAATAACTACCTTGTTGTTGCCTCGCCCACCTCCTAATTCCATGTTAGTTTTAATGCACCCGGCTCAGA
>NC_089791.1:12465875-12485875 GCF_040412425.1 Macrobrachium rosenbergii
TTTCCTCTAAATGATAATGATATTCAGATAATTTTATATTTAACGGAATACATGTTTGTTACTAAATTCGATGTCAGTTTTACTGATATTGAACTAAATTTCAATCACTGTATTTTTTATAAATGTCTTATTGAACAATAAGTTAATATTTCATATCAGGGTCCTATTTAAGAGCTTAAAGTTCGATCATCTGTGACTCAGTATTACTGAATTTTATATAACATTCGTAAAGATTAGCATGCGTAGAAAAGTAGGCACTCGAGGAAAATAAAAGAAAAAGTTTTGGCCTGCAGAACACTTGTCCATTTAAAGGCAGTAATTGATGTAATTACAGTGCCAGCAGACTTGTTTTCACTTGAAGCAACTTGTATCTCCATTCTAATTACTTCCTTCGTGGCATGGAGGTGCGGTATGGCTGGTAATGCTGAGCGTGCTAGTTTACGTTGCAAAATACGTCGGAAGAGCAGGATGGATTTTCAAGAAATTTCATGGAGATTAGCTTTTGAGTCCTCCCGTTGCGAAACTGGGTGTCTGTTCGTTCTTTTGCTTGTGAAGGTTAAGCCTGACTTGCTCCACTCTTTTGGAGTGCGAGTCTTGCAAGGTCTCTGCTTTAGGAGAGGAAGTCGAAATCGTTCTCTCCCTTTTGGCAGTTGACGTAACATGAGCCAAACTCAGTTTCTTCATTCGGAGGATAAGTCTAATCCCTTCCTTGCGTTTTGCAAGGCAATTCTTGTTCTCATTGCTGTCTTTTTTTACGGAATTAAATTTGAATTGATATCAGCTTTTGCAAGGTGAATCACTTTCGCTCCTTCCTTTAAAGGTAAACCTATATCTCGCTTTCTTTTTCTAGGCTTAAGTCAGCTCTTTCTGAGTGTTAGAAATCAGTATGTTAGTATAATTTGTGAATTGCAAATATGATGTGATTTGTGTTCGAGATATTTGCTTTGGAAGATGAAATATAATGTGAGCTAACCTGCAGTTACTCCTTTATTTTGCAGATGAATTCGGCTTCCTTTTTTTTATTTCTTTGAACTTAAATCTTACTTGACTTTTGATTTTTCCCTCTTTGGCGGGATACTCAGGTCTCAGTTTTGTATATTTGGAAAAAGTGTAATTATCAGCATCTACCTGTTAAGGGTTAACTGATTCTGGGTGCTTCTCAAGGCTGGCGTCACGTTACCTTTCATTCAGTTATTTTCTCTTTTTGATTAGGTTCATGTGATGAATTTCCCTTCATTAGTTACTTTGGTTAAATCGGCTAACTGTAGTTTCGAAAATGAAAGTGTCTTGTCATTTCACGTGAAGGCTTTTTTGTACTTTTCATCTGCTTGTATAAATTAATTTATATAATCTTTGTTTATTTGCTGTATGCAATTTTACTAAACGTTGAATCGCTTTCATTTTCATATTCCCTGGTGAAGACTTTTCACGTCTGATCGATAAAACGTTTTCTTCCATGCATCTGTAAATAGAGTATTTCACCTTATTTATATAACTACAATTTCATTCCTGCGTAAATGTATTTAATTTTTTATATATTTAATTGTTTATTAGCCTGGTTTATTTAAAAAAACTAAGATTTAATGGCAGAAAAATTTTTTATACAAATTGGGAATATCTTTACAAGGTCGCCGTCGAGTCTTTTTTATTTTGTAATTTAGTCGAATTTAATAGAATTTTGAAACTAACTAGCTAACTGTACTATGTTAAATTCCCTGTCCTGATGGTAAAATTTTAGTGTATTCTTAATGGAAGTGTATTTTGCATATTTTGTCGTAGCGTTAAGAAACCTGGAATGAAATCATTCTATAACCCAACAATTAAGCACCTCTCTCTCTCTCTCTCTCTCTCTCTCTCTCTCTCTCTCTCTCTCTCTCTCTCTCTCTCTCTCTCTCTCTCTTTATGAGGGAAGCCGCACAAAGAAAATTGATGCTGAACATGAGCAATTATGAGCATGTAATGGGCGAGTAAGTTAAAAATCAATTAAGTATTGATGATCTCTGGTTAACGCGCGAAATTATTTCTCAAGAAATATAATGAAAAATAGACACAGTCATAACAAAGCATTATTATAATCGCCCCTCCCCCCAACCTCTCTCTCTCTCTCTCTCTCTCTCTCTCTCTCTCTCTCTCTCTCTCTCTCTCTCTCTCTGTGGTTTTGAGGAGATTATAGTGATTTACCAAATTGTGTTATTTTTACTTTTCGCACTGAATAATTTGTTCGGATGACCAGTATTTTTGAACCAACCGTTGGACTGTATTTGTATGTAACCGAAGAGAAAGAAAGGCAGACATCCCAAGAATAAATTGCATAGAACAGAAAACCTCAACTTGGGATCATTTTTAATACGAGCATCAGAAATGGAATGTCCAGAGTATTAATTTGTGTTCTACACCGTTATCGTAGGTCATTTTTGGGTGAAGCGATGCCTTTCTTTCTGCAGCCAAGTTCTGTAAGTTTTACTATTTTTTGATTATCTGAGAACGAAACCTGCATATCATGCCAGTGTGCTTTTAGAATATTTTAATGTAGTTTCTTCATTTGTCGTATTCCTTTCACTGCTAGAAAATTTTCGTTTTAAAAATTATGCTTGTATCATACGTCAAAGTTTCCTTTTAGTTGAAGCATACTCAATTTCATGGTTTGAAAACAATTATCTTTTTTTTTTTACTATTTCTCCAAAGAAAATAGTGAAGGGCAGCATAGGAAGATGTTAGGAAGGTGTCTGTGTAGCAGCTTATAAATCTCTGAACGGGGCAAAGTAATATTTCATGCGAAAATAAGCTTGCCTCCTGACTCTTCCTCTCCCTGAAGCAACATGTCTTGGTTTATGAAGTGTTACCCGTTGACTGCAGAATTCAACGGAGGAGGGAGGCCCCCGTTAACATGGACTCGCTCTTCCTCCGAAGGCTTATGGCTCCCGGTGAGAAAACTGGCTCCTTCAGGGTTTCCCCTTTTTTCTGCTCGCTTCTGGGAGCACCTGACTTTTATCCCATGATCTCGGATAGGGATCACCCGAGGTCATCATCGCGTAGGTCCCGAGGTCATGCGCTGGGCCGGCCGCCCCAGGTCACGGGTGTCGACTCCTGCAATCATTCACACCTCTAACCGACGTCGAGGTGAAGTTCTGGCTTGTTTACGAACCTCTGTTCATTATGGAGGTGCTAATTCATTTCAATCAATATGCGTGCAGTATAATTGAATTTTGATTTGTTAATGAGTTTTTTCTCTTCGGCTTTAGCCTTCCCAATAACTCTCTCTCTCTCTCTCTCTCTCTCTCTCTCTCTCTCTCTCTCTCTCTCTCTCTCTCTCTCTCTCTCTTAAACACACACACACACACACACACGCACGTGCACACAACTACTTTATAGATTGTAGGATTATGAACTCTTTTACATATTTTATACATATATATACATATACGGTATCTCTCTCTCTCTCTCTCTCTCTCTCTCTCTCTCTCTCTCTCTCTCTCTCTCTCTCTCTCTCTCTCTATATATATATATATATATATATATATATATATATATATATATATATATATATATATATATAGTGTAAATAAGAAAAAGAAGAAAACGACAGTGATTGGTGAGGACTCGAATGAGAACTTGTTCTTTTGTTGCCACAAGTCATTTTTCAAAGTTGCGGTTTTTTGACTTCTGGATAAAAATGTCAGACCATAAATCAGTGGCTTTAGCACTTTCCGTAATATGCATTAGCATATTTGGCCGAAACCTATCAAGAAAAGTTAAGTAAAAGATATATAACGAAGGATCTCTCTCTCTCTCTCTCTCTCTCTCTCTCTCTCTCTCTCTCTCTCTCTCTCTCTCCTTATGCGTATGTGCGTGTTGCTTCTTGTTTGTTTTGCCCTATCGGGAGATGTGCTTTAAAAAATTCTTGTGATCATTATTCTTCTTATTAAGAGAAAGCAAAGATCTCAGGAACTGAGAGAAAGTAATCTTTGACTCATAACCCACAGTCGGGCTCACCGGAGAGAGTTCAAAAAGCAGCGGTAATAGGTCACAAAGATATCCATCAAACAACACGAAGAGAAGAAAGACTTTTTCATTGTTGTTCTTGACGTTGTTGTTCTTGATGATGATGTTGCTGGTCAGAGCAACTTTTCCCATAGTGAAGAAGAGCTTTCTCAGAAGTGGGACAACAATAATTAGAGAGGCGGGTGTTAATGGCATCTAAGTGGACTGTCATTACTCGAGCTCCGCTCTCTCATTTGACGAAAATCAAAGGACCCCGGATTTCCCCCTTTTTCTCTTTGCCGTTTCCCACATTTCGCCAGGCTTTTAAAGTTTGGATATGTGGCCGAATAGTGGTGGACCATAAGGGATAATTTTTCACCTTAGCAATCGGCCTGTCGAGACGAACAAGAGAGCGTGCTTGTATTCCGCTTTCTCCTCAGTCCTGAATTAGGTAGGGTGGAAAGGGCCCTTTGCTTGCACGCCACGCCGGAAAATTAGGAGTGATCATCTGTATGCATGGGTGCTTTCAAGTTCAACTAGCCGAGATGTGGCGGAGTGTAATCGATTGGCTCGGTGCCTTGTACTCCGGCAGGTTACGTCAAGATCTTGCCAAAGTGCCGCCGTGATATATTATGGCATTGAATCTTTTTAATTGGTGTTGGTCCGCTCTGTTTCGTACTTGGGGAATTTGGAAATTTGCTCGTGTTGAGAACGATCGACATCTGTACGCAGGATAAACATTCTATTTAGCGGCATACGGCTGTGCATGTGTTTATTTATTTATATTTGATTTATTCATAGACCTACTATTTTAAGATTAGTTGAAACAACACAGAAATAATTATGAATTTATGTCGTACAAAAGACTTTCATTCATTGATAATGCTTTATACGAGTCTTGTTTAACAGTGTGGTAAAAGTGTAAAATGATTATAAAAAACTTGAACGAGAGACAAATTGAAAAATTAAGTACGATAGGAATGTCTTGCAAGTAAGGATTCTTCCTTACTGCAGTCTCTGTTTGGTTTAACTGTATCGATATAAATTGTTTTATGCTTGTAGAATTCATAGCATTCTACAAGCTTAAAACAGTAAGCAACAAGAGGGATTGTTATTCAAGACATGAAGAATTTAAGAGCCAATTGGAATTTTACTCATAATTTTTAGATGGAGTTTTGTCATTCATATTAATGCCCTTCAAATGTTAATATATTCATTGTTTGAATACCTGACCGACTTGCTATAATCTGAAGCTTGACGTAGTTGATTAAACTGTAACTGGAAAATCATAATAGCTCGATTTTTTGTTGTGTTAAAACCAATATGTGACTACAGTAATTTTTATAATGCCACGCAAATGGAGTGATCTCACATTTTTCTTTTTTCGAGAATCACTGGCGTAGATGTGGTCATTTTGTGGGTGGGTGAATATGGAAGGGGCGCCGGTCTTGGTTTGAGGGCGCCACTGTGTCACTATTAGATTTCTATTTTGTTAACGAGGACGGAGATGGGTTTCAAAAAACAACCAAAAACTGTAAAGAACTTATGAATAATAATACAAATAAGCTTGCCCTTTAGAAATGTGGAAAACAGGGAATATATTCTTGAAACCATTAGAAAAAGGTATGTATTCCATTACCATGTCGTAATTTTTAACTATTATCTAAAAGCTTTGTCTTAGTCAAAATACAGTAAGGAAAACACGTTAGAACTACTGTATATGGCATGTTATAGTCATATGAATAATACGATTTTTTTTTTTTTTAAGAAACAGACTAGTGGACCATGATTATTTATATGGTCTTGTCCATGTAATAATCCGGTTACTTGTCTACAACTCAGAATTCGTAGAATGTGAGCTTGGTGTAGCTGTGTCTTATTTTATAATCCTCTAGTAGGTTTACAGCTGGTATCCAACTCCCCTTCATTCCCATTTTCTCATTGGAATTTTGTTTTATTAGTCTGAAAAATTGCTTCAAATACAGTTAGGCCTAACCAGTGAACTCAGAACCAGATATTATCTAATTATTGCTTAACGAAATTATCAGTAGTTGTTTAGCCCTGCTTGCCTAATTGTGGCTCGCCTGACTGCTTTTTGATGGGTATGAACCATGGGGGGGAGGGTGTTGGAGGGAGGGTACCGGTGGCTGACAGCCCAACTCCCCAGAAAAAAAGCCACTGTCGAGAATGTAACATTTTTGACAGCAGTTCAAACATGTATGTGCTTATTTTTATGTTGCTCCTCTCTATGTATACTTACTTTTATCGGAATGAGGTTTTTGTTAAAGTTGACCTCATTTATGTTCATTACTCTGTACTGGGCAATTGTCATAGAAAACCGATCTACGTTATTCTTACTGTATTCCTCCATTTGCTCTCTTCTTCACCACTTTTCTCTTACAGTATACGAACTTAGGGCGTTTCTATCTGTTGTTTCCCCTTCCCGGCTGCCTCCCACTACTCCCCGTCATCCTTTTTCTCTTTTTCATCCTCCTCCGCATCCTCCCAACCCCCAAGTGATGTGATGTGAGGTGATGGGGGTTTCATGACAGAGATAGCGTGTGAGGCCTCCCACTCTCCAGGGTCTCATTTTGACACCTTAGCTGCCCTGCGTCGTCTATCAACTTTTATCCTCTTTACCATCTGTTTGCATGATCAGTAGGCGTAAGGTAGGCTACACGACCAACGATATAGGCGGTTTTTTTTTTTTTACTTATATCTTTTATCCTGTTAGTTCCCTTGGAAAAAGAGCTTTAACTTTTTCTTCATTATTTATCTGTCTTATAATTTCTCATTTCTTTTTCTGCAAGAGAGGGAGACCATTTCTTTCCCATGGTAATATTTATGCTTTCCTTTTTATAAACTTTTTATGTATATCAAATAGGATGTTTATCCATCTATGGTTAACAGTGGATTAATCATCCAAAAGACTGAATGAAATTTAAGTTTAGGGAAACTTGATATAACATCTTTTTCCAATGGCTGGCAAATTTGGATTGGATTATAAAATATGAACCTTCTGAAGATGACGTATATAAAAGTGGGCTAATTTTAAACAGCTTATGAACCAGGTAAATAAACTATTGTTATCACTACTTCAGAGAGAGAGAGAGAGAGAGAGAGAGAGAGAGAGAGAGAGAGAGAGAGAGAGAAATTTCGGTCCACGCTGATAGTGTATGATGCTTATAGAGATAAAGCTGGGAGAGAAATTCTAATAACATGTTAAAAAGAGTATTATGAAGGGTATTATCAAGCACGGGGTGGTGAATTTGCTTTTAAAGTCATGCATGTTTCTGTAAAAAAGTATACCTTTAAAGAATTGATATTTGAGAATAGCTGCAACATATATTTAAGCAGATGACCGGCCAAGTGCGTGCTTGAGGGAGTACCTGTCTCTACTAAAAGATAAGATTATTGTAAATCCTTTCCTCATTTTTCCCTTTTTATGTTTGATATGCTGGACAGAGGATTCATTAAATCTTGATTTTGTGAGGAGTTATTCAAATTTATATGCGTTCAAACCTTTTTAAAAGTATCGCAGCACTTTCGGTAGATTTTTATTCATGACAAACTTATGGGGGGATAGATAACAGATATTTTAACAATTTCTGATTCGTAAATGCTTGTAGAGTTCATGAAAAGATTGGTAATTGAATAATAAAATATGTAACATTGATAGTTTTTTATATGTAACACTCAGTTTAATTATGCAGCTTGTTCCAGAAAATCTGATGTTCTGGATTGCAATGGAATTACAACAGCGTTATCCAGTGTATAGTGTAATCCACGTATACTCGAGTGATTTAGCGTGAATTTTAATTGAAATAATCTTCTTTTACATGATACGGAAACCATGTCGAGTGGTTATAGAAGTCCAAGTGTCATTTCTTCCTTATTATTTTTTTTCTTATGTTTGATATTGTGGGTTCTATTCATATTCTTCATGTGGTGTTAAAATTTAGAGAATTTGCATATCATAGGAGGCAAATTTTAAATGAAAAATCAGATAGTTTCTGTTGCCAGTAATAAGGAAATAGTGATTTGGGGTTAGAAGTTTTATCTTTCTGTAATTAGCACTTACATATGCCATAGATAGCCTTGCAGAAACTGTTTCAGCCGAATATTTTAATGATTTCATGTATCACCATTCTGACCTTATTTCGGGTTATGGCAAGGGGTCAAGTCAATTGATGCCTAGGTTCGAATGGGATAAAGTCGTAAGGGATATATTTTTAATCACTGCAGTCTTGTTTCGTATTATCATGATTGAAGAAAGATAATAATAGTGACTAGTCTTTGGCCTCAATTCTGCTAGAACATCTCCATATAACAACAGTTGACCGAAATCCAAGTTGGTCACCCGCTTGTGTAACGGCATGGAGGTTTCACGTTGTTGCACGTTTCCAGTTTGCCCTTCTTAAAGAATTTATATTAAAGAAAATACCCAGACGGAGAGTGTTTTGCTTGGAGTACCGAAATAAACTCGACAGACTTAGGATATGCAGATGAAGATTTCTTAATCAGTAAAACACCACAAGATTTTTCAAGATTGCATAATGGGATGTCTCACATGTCTAAATATATTGGCCCTCAAAATAAATCTCAAAAAAACAGAAGTAATAGGCACAGTATACACAAACAGACGGAATAACATTAGATGGAGAAAGAATGATAAAACTTAATTCTTTCAAAAATTTCAGAATAATGATGTCTCGAACAGGTTTTCATGAGCTGGAATGAAGTGGAAGACTAAAAAAAAAAAGCCAGTGAAACAATGAGCGTGCGAAAGTAAGATTTTATGTAATTTTAGTACAATCTGTATTGCTATACGTACGAGAATCCTAGTATAAAAAAGGGACTATATCCAAAAGATTTTTTTGCTTTTGAGAATAAAGCTTTAAGAAGAAATTACGGAAAATCCATGTGTAGTCGAGATAATGAAGAAAGGGAGATTCAGAGAGTTTGGACATGTCCTTTGCACAACCACTGGGAGAATATTGCAGGATAGTTTCAAATGGGCTCCTGTGGGCACTAAAAAATCGAAAGTCCCAAAACTACTTGGATGAGAACCAAGAGAAGGGAGGCTGGGGATAAGTTGAGATTTTTGGAAGATGAAGCCCAGGAAAGACATGAGTATCGAAATGTTTCATCGCCCTTTGCGTCACAGAGCGTTGGAGGTGGTGATGCTGATGATGAATGTTGATTGACATTCAGTGTAGCTCGGTTTGGCGACCTTTTCTCTCTTCTGTCAAGCTTTGACATTTCTCGCCGTTCACGTGCTTTCAGCGACACCCTTAACCTTCCGTCGTTTAAAGGACAGCGTGATAGTTCTCTATCGTTAATTTTCAGCCATTTTTATCAGTTTTATTGGAGTTGGGCTTGGTAAGAAATTTGGTCGTCTTCCCTTTTCACTGTATACACACAAATAATAACACACAATATTACACATATATATACTGTGTATATATATATATATATATATATATATATATATATATATATATATATATATATATATATATATATATATATATATATATATATATATATATATATATATATATATATATTCTTCATGCACAACCTACACAGTCACCACCACCACTAACTGTGATCATAGTCTACGGGTCTTCAATCCCAGGGTTATCGTCTCTCCCACTTCGAAGTGCCCAAAGTAAAAGATACCTTGGTCCGTGCTTCGGAACAGGGCAACACATCGTTCAGGGTCGGGACGATGGTGTGCCCGTAGGAACGCCATGGAGCAGCCCTCTCACAAGCGGCCTGTAAGCAGGATGAAGATCCTTGGCCTAGCACGTCTAAACGTGGATATTACAACCAGTCATTTTTGACGATATGATACATCATCGTGAAGAAAGTGTATACCTCGGAAGTGTTAGGAATAAGGACAGGAAGACCTAAGACGGGCAGGATGGATCTTGTGAAAGAGGAGCTATATTGAGGTGAATGGCGCAATATGTGTAGCGGCTTCAACTCGCTTCGGATGAACCATCTTTGATGGTTTATGATGTGGCTGATGTTATGAAAGTTTTGTATTGGGCCTCATATTGTTAGGGGAAAGACCTTATGTTGCAAAAAATAAAAGATATAAATAGTCTGCGCGTTTGTGTTTGCTTATATTATGTAACCTAATTCCTTATTCGTCTTCTGGAGCATGTTAAGAATTTACATCAGTCCCCATTTCAGCTTTCCAAACTGGACTTTTAACGGGTGACAAAAATCTGGAACATTGCTTGAGCTTATTCTGCCGCCCGAATATCAAGGTCCGTATGATAATCAGTTAAGCATTGCTTCTCCTGTAGTCCCACATGTTAACACGGCCTGAAGGCCCTAAGTATCTCTATTAAACACGGTTTTTACTGTCCAAACTCCCCATATATGTTATTTAATTATAGTGATGATTCATTTCCAAATTTTTGGCTTTTATATTTTCATAACGTATCAATGTAGAGAGAGAGAGAGAGAGAGAGAGAGAGAGAGAGAGAGAGAGAGAGAGAGAGAGAGAGAGAGAGAGAGAGAGAGAGAATCAATCATTTTGATAAATGTCACCTTGCCCTCACATCCTCCAGTATTCCGATGTGGGAAAACGTTTATTATTATTATTATTATTATTATTATTATTATTATTATTATTATTATCCACTTTACGCAGATAAAGCAAGACTTATAACGTAAATATAAATTGCAATAAAAATATTAATAAAAGAGTTTGATGTCTTACTACAGCAGTTTTATACTTATTTTGATATATACTTCAATCTTCGATATGATATTTACTTTGTTACAAAATTACTTTGCAAGAAGCCTCATTGTCATATTCTGCAATGAATAAAGTCAACAACGACTACAATTTCACGGATGGCTTAGTTCCAAGATAGCTGATTAAGACAAATAATGGTAATAATTTATTCTGATTTCTGCATTGTTACACTGAAATTAAGGTAATTTTATGGGAGTTTATAAGCAACAGTGAGTAGTTCACAAATATCCAAAGTGCATCGTTTCTAGGTAGGATTTAGTTTTATAGTGGAGTCAAAAGTCATTATTTTGCTGGGAAGTGTAATCAGCATTCAGTTCACTCACATGTGGCTGAGGATGATAAGATTTACAGCGTCTTCTCCCCAAGTTGAAATCACTTGATTATATTCCTCCTGCAACACTGTAGTCATCCAGACCACCTTGACTCCCAACGTGACATTCGTCCAAAACCACTTCGTTGAAAAAAAAAAAAAAAAAACTCTCTCTCTCTCTCTCTCTCTCTCTCTCTCTCTCTCTCTCTCTCTCTCTCTCTCAATCTTTTACGCCGTCTCCACATTAGTTACACTTATTGGCAGGGCATTGGAGGTCTTGGGTCAGCGGGAGGAGGTCAATAAAACGTTCCTTTAAACGGGTACAGAGGGAAATAGGTTTACGTACTGGGATTGCTTCTGCTAATAGAAGTCTGTGGATCTGTCCTTATTAGCGGAATTCCTATTTACTAGTTTCTTTAACTGTTTAATTTGTGTGACTGGTCTTTTTTGATAGCACGTCTTTGTTCATTTCTTTACTTTTATACTTTTGTATTTATATGTTCATTCATTTATTTTTTTTATGTAAATAAACATCTGTTGTATTTATGAGAACTTGTAGTATTGGGAGACGTTTTAAGAGTGCCATTTATAGAATTTTTATTGCTAACTTTCTTGGATATATATTTAATTCGACGTGTACAAATTCTTGCAAGTGTTTTTTTTTTGTATTATCTGAATTTATTTATTACCATCTCCCTCTCTCACTCTTGCGCTGAAGTGGTGACTTTCTCACCCAGTATTAGATTTGATTCTTTAACTCTTCTAAATTTTCAAATCAGGGCTTTAGTCATCTGTATAAGTATTTTTTTTTAATATAAGAGCTGGCTTATTTTTACAGCTGGTGTGGTTGTTACTATCCTAATCACCATCATCATCATTACCACCCAAAGTTTACTGTTATCACGTTACTTTCATGTGTTTGTGATAGACACTATATGATCGTCCTACAATTTATTTTTTTTATTTCATGTATAGCTTGGTAATGCTCATTTATTTTAAATTTTGTTCTTTACATCACATAAATTCCCTTGCTAGTTTGACACCAAGATTAACAGGACTGATATGCGCGTTCAGTTACATAGGCAGTGTCGTTATTGACTAGTAAGCCATGAATAAATCATACTGACATGAAACACTAATGCAACAAGGGGGTAGAGTTTAAGGTGAGTTAAATCAACCAAAGACATTACAATGAACCTGAAGTGAATGAGAATATGTTACGAAGTGATGCCTTTCCAAAAGGAGAGAAGATTATTTTAACAGCTGTAAACTGGACTCGTACTTTTGTATTTATTTTGATATAATAATTGCGCCTACTGGTATTCTTGTGCCTCGCGAGATTATAATTACAATTGTCTTCTTCTTTGTTAACATACGAGTTATGCTTGTATGCTGATAGTAAAATCGATGATTAATCGATGATGAAATACGTTGCCTAATTGATACTGGAAAGCCTTCAGAATACAGTAAGTCAAGTATTGTGATTTAGCAAGGCAGATATTGCAAAACTGGGAAAAGGTGATGCATAACGCAGTTGGGGAAAACTAAGTTGAAGTTTTAAATAGATTGAATAAAAATTTTATGCTCACACTCAGACTGGTCAGGATATATTATCAGTTATTGAGATGTCGGTGGCCAGATGACAAGAAACAGACATCGGTCTCTTCGGGGTCATAAATACTTCTTTTGTTCTTTTCATCATCTTTTGCACATTGTACTGCCTTACTTCAGTGTAATGTTTAACATTTTACTAGTCTGTGTTGCAGTAGTACGTGAAAATAGTTTTGTAACTCTTGCTACCAAAATGACACTTAAAACTTCATAGCTTTTAAATAAATATATAGTCCGTTTCAGTACAAGAGTGAAACAGTGGGCTTGAGTTTCATTTGATATCTTGAAGCTATGAATGGTTTGAATTTAAATCCTAAATATAACACTTTCCCACGGCAAGAAGTTATTTTTTCTGGTAGTTTAGCTATCTTCCATTGCCATATAAATGAATGGCGTGAAATATCAACTGCGTTGCCAAGGGCAAAGGTACAGTCTACTATTTTTTTTTTTCTCTCTGTCTCTCTCTCTTCCAGACCGATAAGTGACACTGCAAATTATTATCAAGTAAATTTTTGTTCTCCTATACTATAAGGAATTTTCGCCGTCCTTCTACAGAGGAATATTTAGGGTAGTAATGGGGAAGGGGGTAAAATTGAGGGGGTGGGACAGCAATTGTGTTCATTGGCAGCCTCCTTAAACTGCCTTTTTCCCTCGAGGGAGCGCGAGGCAAACCGGTCGTCACATGAGACAGCGGTTTACGCCAGTTTTTGCCCGGGAACTTTATCGTATTCTGAACATTTATTTACCTCCCCCTCGGAGCTCCGGTAGCCAAAGCGGTGTCAGACGGACATCCTTATCTCTCCTCCTGAATCTCGGGGCCACCCTCAAAGGGAATGAACTTAGAAGGGCGAACTTGAACTTTGAGGGTGAACGTGTGTAACTTTCTACGGTATTGTTCCTTGTTTTGGGGGCCGCTTTTGCTGTGAGTTTGAGTCTGACCCTTTTGGGCTGTGACTCTGGCATGATTATGGTGTCGTGCAGGGGAGGGAGAAAGGCTGGGCTTTGTGTCATGGAAGAGGAGGAGACAAGAGGAGTTAAATGCTTCTTGGGGAAGAAGAAAGGAATTCTATGGTGACTAATGGGAAATCCTGGAGATTCTGCTCATATTCTCAGGACTGACTTTTCAGCCACCCTGTAGTTCGTGTGTTCAGTATGAAATCACAATTGTCACTTGATTATCTTATTGGCACTGGATGTATTTTGATTGTTTGATTTATAGATAGTCAATAAAGTGACCACTATTTATCTATTTCTCAAAGAGTACGCAGTGTTTCAGTAATTTTTTATACATTATTTGTGATTAGCTTAAAAACTCTGTACGTCTACTATTTTTCAAATTACTTTTTTTTATATGACAGGTATATCACTAGGAGTATCTTCCCAGTTACAAATGACCTGTGCTTATGGTTACATACATTCATCAGGTATGTTTTTATGAGCAAATGACTAATTGTTTACGTGACACGTTATACTTATTCTTAACGTTACCAAATTAATGACCAGTCGGAGTATTTTCTGATATACAACGTCGTGTCAGGATTTGGATAAAATGTAATTTTAATAGCCTTATCTTGTTTACAAATCGACTTCCACAGACAATTTGGATACACTTTCCGGGAGGGAAAATAAATGAAGTTCTCCCTTCCGTGGTGGGATTCGAACCATGACAGGTAAAATTAAGAATTAATTATGAGGTACATCTGGTGAAAGTGCCTAGTAAAGTCTGTGTATTTTGATATACGTGTAGTTTCATACATTTTGCGTTTTCGCTTTTCGTAGAGAAGGATTATTTTTACCTTTATTGTTCGTATTTCGTCAAGTGTTTTTAAATACAGTGCGCCTAGTGCCCTCTCGCCTCATTGTCTGATCCGGGATATGAATGCCTGGCTACCTTGTCTTTTCTAACTCCCATTAAGGAGAGAGAGAGAGAGAGAGAGATAGTATTTTGACGAGGTTTACATCATTTGATTAAGATAGTAGTTGGTTCTCTTCCCCCGTTAAGAACCCTTTTTCCTTTTATTTTCCACAGATATTTTTTCTCTGGTAGAGGATCCTTTTGACTTGTCATCAGCATTATGTACTGTAGGCCTATATGCATGGTAAAGGAATGTGTTCGCATGTGCTATGTACCTAAAAGATTATATTCTTTATCTGTTTTTGCAAGGTCAGTATAGGGTATGGCCTTTAAATGCAATGTTTCAGGGTATTTGGTGACGTAAAGAAAACGCAGAGGGTATAGAATGCTATTATTTTTTTTTCCGGGATCTCACGAGAAGCACCTGAGTCCGTGAAAGACACATATGAATGGCGGTGTTTGTGTGTTGTGTGTTTGTGTGTAGGTGGCTTATTTATAAATGTATGCAGCCTGTTAACAGGAATTTTTTTAAATACGAGGTGTTCATCCACGGTTCTCTGCTGTATGATTGGTAGCAGTTGCCATCGTGTTGATTTCCCTTTGTAGCTAGTTACTAAAATTGTGATGAATTTATAAGATATATATATATTTATATATATATATACTATAAACTTATATACAAATTATATAGGTGTATATGTGTATATATATATATATATATATATATATATATATATATATATATATATATATATATATAGTAGACCAACCCGGCACTGCCTGGGAAAACTCTGAATGACAACCAATAAACTCTCTCTTTCCTGTTAAGATAGTTGCTTCAGTTACATTGCCCAACATTTTGACTTATCATATTTCACCCCATCTCTCACCCCTCATTCATATCGGGGGCTGAACTTGAACTTAAGTGGCATCGGGAGTGTCACTAATCATCTCAGCGACCTCAAAAACTATGTGGACAGACACTAATATTTTTAATTTCACATTTATTTTTCACCCTTATCACCTCTTGCCCCTATCCTTATCGGCCCTGAACTCAGACTTAAAGGGCATCATTGCCGCTAATTATCTCACACCCCAAAAGCTATGGATTAAACACTAATATCGGTCGCTGGCCACAAGTACTCTGCTTCCCACCCCAACCCCCTTTGGTGCCAGTGATGTCTTACCCTCACAGTATTCTTTTCCAGATAGTAAGCCTTATGTATACCGAAATGAGTTATGATAAACCCTCAGATTTTATTTAGTTGACAAGTCTACGGGCAGAACCAACCCCGTTTCAGGGAAGCCCTTCCCACCACCACCTTCTTTAGTGCCCTTTGGTGCTAGTGATGTCTTCCACCCACAGTATTCTTTTTCAGATAGTATGTCATATGTATACTAAGTTTGGTTGATATTGCTCAGTGTGTTTCAGAGTTATGTTGAACACACTCACACATCTATTTATATATATATATGTATATATATTTTATATTTTATATATATATATATATATATATATATATATATATATATATATGTATATATATATATATATATATATATATATATATATATATATATATATATATATATATATAATATATATATATATATATATATATATATATATATATATATATATATATATATATATATATATATATATATTATATATATATATATATATATATATATATATATATATATATATATATATATATATATATATATATATATATATATATATATATATATATATATATATATATATATATATATATATATATATATATATATATATATATATATATATATATATATATATGTATGTATGTATGTATGTATGTATGTGTGTATTATATATAAATAAATTTATCACATCACCGTAACTTTTTTATGCACAAACATCAAGCCACAAATGTCATTTAGGCTAATATCGAATTCGCTCTACCTCGGAAATAATATCGAAGGGAATTATTATTGTTAAGTAACAGTCACCTGGTGAACTCGAGCCACTGACGGTAAACTCTACCAATAGACTGTAACTGAAAGGGAATTATAATTGATAATTAATAATCACCTGATAGTCTAGTGTCAGAGCACTCGTCACCGAAGTCAGAGACAATTGCCGTCGGTGGTTTGAGTACAGCAGGTGACTGTCACTTATCAGTTCAGTTTTAATTTTTCATTATTATATATATATATATATATATATATATATATATATATATATATATATATATATATATATATATATATATATATATATGTGTGTGTATATATTTATATGTATACATGTATGTATGTATATATTTATTATATATATACATATGCATGTATGTATGTATGTATACATATGTGTGTGTTTGTATGTGTTTGTGTGTGTGAGCGTTTGTTCTGAATTAATTCCATGCTTATATAGCCTGTGTACGTGTGATTACATATATTGTACATGCATGCATGTTTGCTTAAAAAAATTAAGCTCATTGTACGTTTGAAATGACGTTCACGAAAGAGTAGTCAGCATTTGGCTGCTTTGACAATGTTGCTTTCTGTACTACCAGTACTAGCACAGTCCATTTTTCAGGATGTAATATCTTTACTTTCAATTGCTAACATCGTTAAAAATATTAGGAACAGTTTATATTTCTTGCATTCAAATTGCTTTGCTAGCAATGAATGACTACAACTACCGACGTTGAAATTTCGGTGGTCAAATTTCTCTTTTATATATATATATATATATATATATATATATATATATATATATATATATATATATATATATATATATGTGTGTGTGTGTGTGTGTGTGTGTGTGTGTGTGTGTGATGTGATTTGTGCGTATGTCTGTGTATGTTGACCAATCTTTTTTGGTGCAGTGCTTTCAGCACCAATTTCTGCCAGACCTTTTTATCTAGCAGTTCCGCTATGTAATCGTAATTCAGAATTTTCAGCTGGAACCCATCTGTTCTATCGGCATTTTGTTTCTATAAATAAATATTACAGTGCTTTTGAACGATCATATCATAGACCTGACTGTCTCTGCTGATTAAAGAGTTTGGTGAACTGTTTGATAACGATCAAAGCCTGTTTGTGGGAAGCATTGCTCTGGTATCTTTGGAGCCTCTTTTTGTGCTTTTCTTCTTGAGAAAGTGAAATCTAAGAACGCCCTTTTAATAAATGACTCGGCGCTTAATCACTCTTGGAGTTGTTTCGTCTTAATCGTTCGGGATGTCGCTGCTTTCAGTTAGGTTTATCGGATTATGCCGTCTCTGTTCTTTTTCCTTCGTTTTACTCACAACTTTATAATCTCACAGGTACTATGAAGAGTTTGCAAATTCTTGCAACAGTCCTACATGCTTCGATGATGTGAAATTCTTTCCCTTCCTATCTATTTTCCAATCACAGAAAAGTTTCACATTCGCGTTACAGGACGAAGACATGTAAATTATATAAAATGGATTTTTTTTACTTCATGTTTTAATTATTTATGTTGTGTATTTGTAATTTAAAAATAGCGCACTTTTGTTTGCTTTATTGCCTTACATCTTCGTGTTGTTCCTGCATTATTCACGTATACCTTTTTGTAATGAAGGGTGTATCCCAAGAGTGAGATGCTGGTAATTTAATTTTTTCTTATTTCTTTCTATCAGTCTCAATTCCAGAAAGAGAAAAAAGTATTTATAACTCAACTAAAGATTTGAGGGAAAAAATAAGGTCTTCCATAATGAAGGAGGAAAAGTATACCTTAGTGTAACCAGACCACTGAGCTGATTAGCAGCTCTCCTAGGGCTGGCCCGAAGGATTGATTTGTTTTACGTGGCTAAGAACCAACTGGTTACCTCAGCAACGTGGACCTCCAGCTTATTGTAGGAATCCGAACCACATTATAGCGAGAAAATGAATTTCTATCACCAGAAATAAATTCCTCTTATTCTTCATTGGTAGGTTTGTGCTTATTTTATGATTGCTAATATGTACAAATACGCTTTTATACCTCAGTTAATGATTTAGGATTTCTTTGCATTGTTCAGTAATAAGAAGGAAAAGTGATGTGACATCTGGAAACCGCCGTTTTGCAGCATCTGATGAAATGTGCTGTACTGAAATTCTTGACGGCAATACGGGAAGTTCACCGTATTAGGAATATGGCCAGGAAACTGCATCTCTTGGTAATGTTATTGATTAAGTCTATTTTGCCTTCACACAATCAATCTTACCATCCATGGTCATTATTTGTCTAGCTATCACTGGAGAAATTTGATTGACGTTAGACTTTTTTAGCCTTTTTCATTGAAATGACTGGCAAAGAGTAAAATATGTGTATTTGTTCGTACGTCTATTTGGAAGATCGTGACTGACACCAATTCATATCCCCCCCCCGTATTTTTCATTTTAGCAGAAAATAAGTTATTTCTTATTTAATCGGAAGGTAAAAATTCCCAGGGGAAGTGGATGAGAAAGATGTTTATGCTTAACCTCAAACCCTCTTTGGTATACTTCTCCTTTAGAGGGTTCCTGTTTTATTTTGCATTAGTTTCTGATAGCCTCACTTGTTCGGATAAGCATATAGAATCTGGAAAGTGCTTTTCACTGTGAGGAAGCGAGGCGTCTTCATTTCCAGGGAATTTCACACAGGGGAGATCGTTTGATGCGCAACCTTGCCTGTCAGGGTTTTAAAGAAGATTTTCTCTGGCCTGGCAAGATTATCTCCATGCCGTAGTTATGCAAGAAGGCCGTCGCTCTTTTGTTTAAGTAAATTGAATTTGTTATGCAAAGTTTAACATGCATATATGATTTTGCGGTATAGAAAATTGCCAAACTTATGCTTATTTCCAAAAGTTTCGCAGGAAAGTGTTTTGGTCGTGTAACGGTTCAAAGGTGACTTTCGCTCAGGGAGGCGATATTTCATAATTATTGTTCTTTAATTTTTAAATCCGCCTTGTTTTTATTGCTAAAAATTGCCTTTATAACAGCAGTTGCTTTTTGGAATAATGTATCGTAGTTTTTTTTTATTAAAATACATTTCTTTAATTTTCCCTTATAAAGGCAATTAAGGGAATATGTGCACACTATGGATTATGTTAATAATGTCTTGAAAAACTATTACATAGGTCATCCTGGCCTTTGGAGTTCATAAAAACAAATAAATGCTTTGCTTCTGTTTAGAATAGGGCTCTCCTCACTGCTACCGTGAAAACTCATCACACTTCACTTTTTATTGTGAGAATATTTATATTCCAGCATTTTATCGGTTAACTGTTTTTTTTTTTTTTATCTCTTTCTCTGGGACATTCATTCTGAGAATTTCACTCTATTCCTTTTGGGCGAGTGAAGTGATGAAAATTCTCTAGAATATCTTGTTAAGAATCAGAGGATTATCCAAATTTAGGCTTTTGGAATGAATAAGAATTGAGGAGGAGCAGGGGAAACTGTTAAAGCGCAAAAGCCATTGTTCTGCG
>NC_089791.1:12490875-12493375 GCF_040412425.1 Macrobrachium rosenbergii
CGAAAGCTTCTACTTTTAATATATTTTTTACTTGTATTGATTCAAAATACATTTTTTTGCTCGTACACATTATTGTGGATTTTCACTGATTAATGGCTGCTAAGTTCATATGCGTTGTTTTTATGTTCAAATAATTGAATAATATGTATGTGATTTGCAAAGAAGATGACTCTTTTGCCAGTATGTTTATCTGTATTAATAGAAAACTGCTTAAGAAGTACACCTGGTCTGCATGTCCAGTTGAGTCCTTTCTTAGGAGATTTCGATCAGTGTATGTGTTCCTCAGTCTGGAGTAATTAACCTGTGCTGTGATTTTTTACGTTTGAATTCTTATAATAATGTCTCTCTCTCTCTCTCCTCTCTCTCTCTCTCTCTCTCTCTCTCTCTCTCTCTCTCTCTCTCTCTCTCTCTCTCATCTGTTCCACATTTAAACCTCTTTCACTTGAAAGAGAAAATTAAGAGGAAAAACAAGAAACCTTAACTATCGGCTGCTTATTACTCCAACTCAGAAAGGTGAGTGCCATAGTTAGTAATGGAAACCGTCTGTTTGGTGAAGAAAAGAAAGCTGCTAAGAGAAATGGCTGTAAGTGGTGTTGTGGCGCAAGGGTGCATTTATTTGTTCTTTCATGTCTGGGTCATATAAATAGCTGGACCATGTTGTCGGAATTCTTCCACACCAAGGTGAGATGTATGAAGTATGTCTGTGTGTGTTTTGAAGCCATCGTCACCAAGTTAAAAACTGCTCTTGACCAAAGATGTGTATTCTAAAAATTAAATAGCGGTTATATGGAGATGTATAAATATGTCTATGTGGATTTTAAACCCATTCTTACCAATGAAAATGTCTCATGTTGGTTTTGGATCTATCACCGAGAAGGAAATAACTATTGCTGAAGATTTACAAAGTTGTATTTGTGCGCTATGCATTCATCATCACCCAGGGAAAACAACCGTTAACGGATTTCGTACAAGTATGTTTATATTGTTTTTGAATCTGACGTCAACAATAGGAGAACAAATGTTAACAGGTATATAAAGTTTCGTGTGTGTTTTGAATCCATTCTCACCAAGGTAAAACAACTGTTAACTGAAAATGTGTAAAGATGTAAGTGCGTGTGTATGTTTTGAATTCATCTTCACCAACGGGAAAATAAGTGTTAACTGAAGACGTATAAAGATGTTCTCTTGTGTTTTGAATCCATCCTCGTCAAAACGATAAAAGCTGCGTATTTAAGATGTCTCAAGTGTGTGTGCGTGTGTTTTGAATCTATGTTCATCAAGGGGAAAAGAGCTGTGAACATGAAGATTTATAGAGATGTCTCCGTGTTTTGAATCCATCCTTACTACAGGAAAACAGCTGTTAACATAATATGTCTTAAGAGTAGGGAATCTATCCTCAACGAGAGAAAACTACTGTTAACTGAAGAAGCATAAAGATGTTTATGCAATTTTATAATAAGAGTAGGAATAAAGACAACTGGGAAGCCTCGATAACCCATAAAGACTGTATAGACGGGCAGATTTCGAAATTATCCTCGGCGATTTTAATCGAATTCCATTTATGGTATAAATAAAAATATTTATATCCCTTTATTTATAGAGAGTGAACGGGGAGTATAATGTATGAGAAAGGGGATTCCTAGCGGTAATAGTTTAAGAAGTTGAATAAGCGAGTAAAAACTTGGAAGATATGAAAGTTTTCTTCCAGGGATCCTGATTCACACCATTAATTAATATGCAGCTGGGTAGAGCCAGATACAGAGATAAAAGGGATGCCTTGATGAAGATGCTGGCTTTAATATATAGTTAGCCTTAGCTCCCAAGGAAGGGCACAGACTGTGAGGGGAATTTTGAAAGGACGGTTTTGATTTTATTCTTTTAAGGGAAGCCATTTTGGATAATCAGAGGATCTTATCTTGATTGGGTTCTTCATCTGATATGTATGCTGCACAGTTAGGAATCTGAAGATTAACTTTGTGTGTAAATCATTTGGCGATTTCAGATCTTTGCTGTAGATATTCCATTTTAAGTATTTTCGGCACAGCAATTTCTTTAGTTCAAATTTATCTTGGTCAGCTGGCAGCGTATTCAGATTAAAGTACTTTTTCATTTTGTTCAAGTTTAATTTTATTGTTTGACATTTCATTCAGCACTTTGGCTACCAATTATTTTGTTATTTCTCAATAGTAATAGCCTCTTACTTTACTGTACAAATGATTTATCTAATGAAGTTCATAGCCTTCTGGTAATAAATCCAGGATATCTTTCAATCTTGATTTAACTTCAAGTACTATCATTTTAGTTTTTAATTGTATTTTGACATCAAATAATGTTCTTGCTTTCAGTCCTTATCCGGCTTCTAGTACCTTTCAAGCAGCCACCTCTTCTCAGCAGTACTCACTCCCTTGAATGTTTCCTCTCTTGTACCATGTTCATTCTCACCCCACCTCACCCCCTCCCTCGTCTACAAGTCTAGAAAAGTGGGAGGAAGAAGGTTGAG
>NC_089791.1:12498375-12508375 GCF_040412425.1 Macrobrachium rosenbergii
ACAGGGCTCAGACACGAGCTAATAGTTTTTTAGAAACTCATGCTTACTAGTCTGTCTGCCTTGAAGAGTAAATTCTTGAAAAGATTGAATGGCTTGAACGTAAACGTTTGTTTATGCATTATTTCTTGTTTTTATTTTCTTCGTTAATTTCCAAGATTCCCTTCGCTTTCTCCAGAATATATCTTTTCCCATTGTGATTGATTGGGTTTTAATTGCAGCGTTGATGGCTGTTTTATTATGATGTTCAAAAAACCAATTCTTAATAAGCAGAATTCCTGTGTTGTTTACAGTTGATGTTTCCATTAAGAAGTGCTTTTTCTTTTTTTGCTTTATTCACGCTATTTCGAAATACATTCAAGTCTTTCTTTTGATGTTATGGAAAGCAATAAAAGGGTTTTTTGCTCTTTGTATCACATAAAAAACGCTGAAATATTTGCATACAAAAGAATCTTCCATGTGACATTGTATGAATTTTTTCGTAAGTCCTTCCATCGCAGTATATTAAATCTTGTCGTGTATCAGTTCCTAATTTTTAGAAAATGTTTCTTTCCAGAAATCTTCCGGAGAACATGACCCCACACATTTCACATTAAACAGCGTCAATCATTTTTAATGAGGCTATGTTGCAAAATTTTATAGTGTATCCTCGCCTTCTTGTGCAACTCTAGTGCAGTTGTCACGATCTATGCGAGAGAATATAAAAATAAAAAAAATAGATGCAGTCGAATGGAATACTATCAACTACGATAATCTCCGATGAAGTTTATGCATGTCACGTTATGTACTTGCATTTTTTTTATAATGTGTGTACGTGGGTTGTTTCCTTCTGTGCACTTGGATTTTTATGCTCACGTGTAAGTTTTTATACCTCTGTTTCTGTATCTGCAGGACTACAATATCCTGTGAGATGTAACCGAAAATTCGACATGTCACTGAAATCAAGAGAAATTCAAAAGATCTCGAGACCTCTTTCAGAATTCACTGCAAGAAAAATTAAGAACAAATATTACAGTATTTGGCGGCTGGTAAGACACAGTAAAATAACAAAAAAATATGTATAATATAATATACAATATATATATCTTTATATATAAATATATATATATATATATCAAGAGTCCTTATATGTATCGTATACCCATATAAAAATGGGTATGTATGTATGTATATATGAACAGTAGAATGTGTATATATATATATATATATTATATATCTATATATATATATATTATAAATAAATAAATATATATATATTTACTATATATATATATATCCGTGCCATAGATCGTTGACTTATATATACAATGCGTCCGTGCCACGGCACAATTTTGATGGAAGCTTATCTGGGATTGGATTAGTGAGTCAGACAGCAGCAATGCAACATTAGGCAGTAAGCACAAAAATTGTTACTAAAGATAATAATACTTGAATACTGTCAGAAGGCAAATTATCAAAATCAGTTAGTACCAACTGATGCCATATTTATTGGAGAAAAATAATGGCAATAATTTTGATTGATTAAAACTCAAGTATTTGAGTGTTTCATAATTTGGGTCAGCGTTTATATCCCTGGTGATGACTCGTTCAGTCTCTGGCTTGGTTCTGTCTCCATTTTGCACCCGCGTTTTTAGTTTGTTTATCCTTTGTTTAATCTTCTAACTGCTCACACGTTCGCACATTATAAGGTTAACCAGAATCTAAATCTAAACGTTCCGTCACTGACAGGTTCCGCCACCTGGCGAGTTCCTCATTGGACAGGTTGGTATCGTTCTCTGTACTCTGCTGGGCCCGCGTTCCAGTTCTCCGACCGGCCAATGAAATTAGAGGAATTTGTTTCTGGTGATTAGAAATTCATTTTCTCGCTATAATGTGGTTCAGATTCCACAATAAGCTGTAGGTCCCGTTGCTAGGTAACCAATTGGTTCTTAGCCACATAAAATAAGTCTAATCCTCCAGGCCAGCCCTAGGAGAGCTGTTAATCAGCCCAGTGGTTAAACTAAGGTATACTTAACCACCTGGCGATAGTAATAATATAAATTACATAGGTTTTGAATTTTACTCTGAGCTGTGTCGGAGTCCGTTAGAGATTTTGAATCTGCTGAATATATAGAATTGAATATAGAATTTAGGCCAAAGGCCAGGCACTGGGACCTATGAAGGTATTCAGTACTGAAACTGAAATTGACATTACGTAAAAGGTTTTGAAAGGTATAACAGGAGGAAAACCTGGCAGTTCCACTATCAATCAATTGTTAGGAGAGGCTGGAAAGTAAGATGGAAGAAAGAGAATATGAAAGGAGGTACAGTAAAAGGAACGAAAGGGGTTGCAGTTAGGGGCTGAAGGCACGCTTCACAGAACCTAAAGTAATACCTACAGTGCACCGCATGAGGTGCATTGACGGCACTACCCCCCGAAAGTAATACGTCTAATTGTGAGATCCTGAATTTCTGTTGACTGGAGGACACCCTTGTCTAATTTTGACTTTCTTACATTTGTGAACTAGAATAAAAAGTAAAGCGTCCCCCAGCGTCAGTCGTAGATATAGCATATCTAAGACTGACACCGGGGACATTTTACTGTTTGTTCTATTTTCAGAAATTTGAGAACTCAAAACTTGTTATTAGTTGTTAACTGCAAAGATTCATCGAAACACTGAATTTGATTATCTACCCATGTTAATGAAATTTCATAAAACCGAGGGCTGTTTTATATTAATTTTCTTGTTATATGTTTTTTTTTTTTTATTTCAAGCCGCACATAAAGAAAGTTGAATATAAAGAAAGATTTTTTGTGAAAGTTAGTGGCGACTTTTTTATTTGAACATCCAAACTACATTGTAAATGGAAGTTTATAATTCCATCAGTCAGAGGACTTTTAATGTGAATAGTCACGTGATTTATTTTTACTTACGGATTATTAAATACAAAATTTTGTCATGAGCATAATTTGCTGATACCTTGTATCGCTCGTTGTCTTTTCTAGCACGCGCGCGCGCACGCATATAATGCGCGCGCGCTGAAAAAGGCAAGGAACGACCCTACGTTCACAATTACCAGATATGTGTGTATTTTCAATAGCCACAGTTACCTCTTCACTTGCAGACGTCCTCAAAGTTTTTTTTTTTTTTTTTGTTGAGGGGGAAGGGGGAGCGGTACGCTTATAAATACGAGCCTATATCCGAGTGGGAAATTAGTGAAGGTTTCACCTTTCACGGTGCGTTCCGAGCCTACTGTACATTCCAAGGTTCCATCAAGAATACACTATTATTCCATTCTACGAAGACAGATGTATGTTTAGTTTAGCTGAAGCATCTTTGTATCCATCGAACTTAGATACGTCTTGTTAGAGCAGACTAAACCCAACTGCACCACCGTCTCATCGAGTTTAGTTTTTATTGCTTTTAACGTATACATATAAGCATGAACTGTAAGAAACTTATGTCTTTGTAGCACAGTGTTTTAGGATGTCCTCGCTGCAACCTCCGCGTTTGTTTGTATCGTGCCACGGAAGCTGAACTTCTACATTTATATCCCCTCGGATGCAGGTTTGTCGCGGTAATTGCGATGAATTCGAGAAATGAAGATTGACTATTGAAAATAAACACCCATACATATATTTTATTTGCTCAGTAATTTATAATTTGTTATTGTTTTTTTCCGCTTTAGATGGTTGGTGACGCCAGAAGAAGGGTAGCCTTCTGCTTCTCAGTACGTTTAGTAAAGAAGTTGTAGTGCCAAACTCTGACCTCAGCTGATGCTGGTACCCGTTAATAGCTGGGTCGACTGGTGGGCAGCAGGCAGGGACTTGAATGACGGGATTGCTGTTGCTACTTCAGCTCTCTCTCTCTCTCTCTCTCTCTCTCTCTCTCTCTCTCTCTCTCTATATATATCTATCTCTCTATATATCTTATATATATATATATATATATATATATATATATATATATATATATATATATAAATATATAAATATATATATATATATATATATATATATAAATATATATATATATATATATATATATATATATATATATATATATATATATATATACACACACACATCTGTTACAGTAAGATCATTGAAACCATGGATTTCGATATCCCTGAGAATTTTCAGGGAATCCGTGAAATCACCAATTCATTTAGGAACATTTGATCCCCGAGGGGCTAGTACTAAACATGGCGAAACAGTGATTCATCTACACTGTTTGCCGTGTTTAGTGCTAAAGGACATTTGATCCTCGAGGGGCTAGTACTAATCACGGCAAAACACATTTGATCCCATAGGGACTAGTACTTAACACGGCAAAACAGTGTTTTGCTGTTTAGTACTATAGGTGGTTCACTTAAGGTAGATTCTTGGCCTTACGATGTTTGTTTAGCGGCCTCTGATTGGCTGGTACTGGGAGGTAGGCGGCTCGCTTACTGTCTCATTTTTATGTCTGTAGCTCAGAATACTAACAATATCACACGCATCTAAAATCTGAAAGAACCAGCGTATTCAGGGTGAATTTATTGTATGAAAACTCAAGTTTTATTTCATCTTGATCGCATGAATGATGCAAAATCCGATGGTAAGTAAAAACAGGTATAAAGAATTAGATACTTTTCTCTTCACTTTTACTCATTGTAATTCCTTTGTGTTTTATCTTATTGATTTCAGGAAATCATTATTTAGTTGTACAGTTAATACCGAATCCTATGGTATGACCAAAACTTTCCTATCTTGTGCAAAACTTGAGATAAATGAAGAAATATAAACAACATATTGCTAGTTTTCTGAGCTACAGACATAAAAATGAGACAGTGAGCGATCTGCCTACCTCCCAGTACCAGCCAATCAGAGGCCGCCAAACAAATGTCTTGTAGGCCCAAGAATCTACCTTAAGTGAACCAGCTATAGCCCCTCGGGGATCAAATGTCCCTAAGTGAATTGGTGATTTTATGAATGCAATGAAAATTTCAGGGATTTAATGAAATCCCTGGTTTTACAGTCTTACTGCAGTATGAGATAGATATATATATATATATATATATATATATATATATATATATATATATATATATATATATATATATATATATATATATATATATATATATAAAAGTGATAAATGGATTGGTACTGCCGGGTCGCGATTCCTCAACACAGATACTTATAAGCAACTCCAGTCAGCGTTCTACCACTGAGCTACCAATCCATTTGTCACTTATAAATTCCCTTTGGTGACAATTCCCCATCGGGGATATTCCCGAGGTAGCGTGAATTTGATATATACATATATATATATATATATATATATATATATATATATATATATGTGTGTGTGTGTGTGTGTGTGTGTGTATGTGTATGTATGTATGTATGTTTGTATAACTGATTCACGAAGATATGGAATGTTGTGAGTGTGTTGTACTCTTATAAATCAGCTTATTAATTCCAGGGTCATTTTTGGTGGTTAGTCCCTTCCTCTGTGTACTCCTTTAATTGACTCCTCCCTGCTTTTGAGCCAGGTGGGCCTAACCTTTTGTAAAACCTCTCAAAGATTTACCTTTGTTTTTGGTAGGTCCACTAATTCTTCACCCAATTTGGATTCCAGGTGCATTTGTTCCTTATCATTCCCATCCTCAGGGATATCTGTATGCCATCTGTCAATTATATGAGCTTTCTTGTAAACTTATTTTTATATTTTTCATCAGTCTGCTAGTGTGTCAGAAAGGCCTAGCATCCACCTGTTTTTCGTTATATATATTGCCCTATATATATATATATATATATATATATATATATATATATATATATATATATATATATATATATATATATATTATATACATAAACACATTTCAGATTGCTACTTGAACTTTTAATTATATCATACTTTTTTTATTTGCTATTCGTTCATGAATGTGAAAGGAGATTTAAAAGTTCATCTTTCTCAAGTGGGATTCTAACCCACGCACACACATGTGGGGAGGAGTGTGGTTACCAATTAACCAATTTTGTTACGAGAAGTTAAGAGGCGTTAAAAAAATTCAAATATACATATATATATATATATATATATATATATATATATATATATATATATATATATATATATATATATATATATATATATATATATATATATATATATATGCATGCATGCATGTGAGTGTGTGTGTGTGTATGTGTGAGTGCGTGGGTGTGTGTGTGGGCTTGATATGTTGTACACATATATCACTACATACAATTTAAACCCCATGGAAGTTGGTAGATTATTCGGAAAGAGCATGCAGTTACATGGTTACTCATGTTCATTGCTTTCATACTAATAGAAATATTTATCTGATTGCATGCTTCGGATGCATGAGAAGTATTTGCAACAAACCGTGAAGAGTAAAGGAGGGTATTAATTTAATTTTAAAGTTTTAATAAGTTCTGGTGAAGGGGATTACCGGAATAATCACCGTCCAACGTCATCCGTATCAGAGCCCTCAAATCCCAAACCTTGTCCCAACCACTAAGAAAATCGGATTAAGTCCGGTCAGATTGCACGCCTCAGCGCTAATGCTGGGTGGCCAGTGGACACTTTCGGGATAAAATGGAATTTTGATTCGCTTATATTAATACTTATTTTGAATTTACTTTTATTTAATTTCTAGTATTTGTTACGGGTGTGTGTGGGTTGTTGGATTTCTTGTCGTTCAGGAACGCTGATCCGTTTTTTTTTTTTTTGTTAAATAACTGCAGCGTTTATGTTTAAAAAATAAGTTTATATTTAACTATTTGTTAACTGATACGACCAGCTTGATTTCTTTGTCGACCGTAATTGTTTATAAAGGCTCCACAGTACGAAAATACTAATATTTATTTTTTTTCTCGAATTAATTTATTGATGTTGTTTCCGTATTTCTGGGCAATTCCTATTTCAATATTGTTAGCGAAAGCGTGATATAAGTTTTGTATGGCATTTTATCCGTTCCTTACGGGCAAAGTCAGGGGCTATTAGTTTTCCCTTTGTGAGTTGCTACTCCAGTTCAAGAATATCCTTCGTCTGTTTGTATGTTTTTTATCATCTAGACTTATCCTGTATTATTCGTAAACTATTTTATATGCGAGATAAAAACATACAACATAGTCACGTTAGTATATTACCTTTTTCCAGAGACAGAAAATTGTAAATTGGAGTATTAGCATATTCTTTTTTTTTCCTAAAACAGTGCAGCAGACATTGTTGATGTTGAAAATTTCTGAGAAAGCCTCGCGTGCACATGTGATGTATCTGAAGAATAATACCGCGTATTTTTCTAAATTTAATTTTTGTTGGATCACTTTATTTAGTTTTATCGAACACCTGGGATTCTTAACAGACGGAACAGAGTACGTTTTATGGTTATTTTACGGTTTCAAGGAAAATGATGAGATGCTTTTTGCTAAGATCGTTTGTAACCTGATACTTTAAAGTAATCATTGGAATATATTTAGGGTAGTAGATGATAAAATTTTATTCTTCTATAGCTTGTAACACTTTTTACTTGGATCAGTCATGGCAGAATTGAAGACCTTTCTTATTATTGTTGATTGTAGTAGTGAAACTCCGTGTATTGGGCTATTCCTCTGCGAGTGGGACAAATATAAATTTCAGTAACAATTCGTCATGTACAGTGTTTCTCTCTCTCTCTCTCTCTCTCTCTCTCTCTCTCTCTCTCTCTCTCTCTCTCTCTAAGTTTTTTTCATCTGTTGTCGTATAAATGAGACATGGATTACATTATATCGTAAGGAGAAGCCGAATATTTAGTAAAATCTTCCCTCACTGTTTTGTGACATAAATATTTTCCTAGAAGAGATATTGTAAAATTACCATTAATGTACAAAAATCATTGACCTGTACAGCCTACACTTACTTCTTTGGGGTCTTGCAAAAGAGTTTGAGAAAGAAAGTGATATCAAACGTTTCCCAAGGTTGTTCCTGACCTGAAATTTGGTCGTTAAGAAAACTAAATGTGAAAAATCCCTTTTTATGAGGTCTTGCATTGAAGGCCCCTATTACAGACAAAAGGTTTTATTAGTAACTTTATTGCGTTCATGCATTGGCCCTAAAATTGGATAAAATTTGGCAAGGAACTATCACGTGTTAACAATTTTGTATATATTTTTTAGTAAACTCTCTCTCTCTCTCTCTCTCTCTCTCTCTCTCTCTCTCTCTCTCTCTCTCTCTCTCTCTCTCTCTCGTTATCGCTCTATCTACCTGTCTATCTATCTGTCTATCTATCTATATATCTATCTATCTATATATATATGTGTGTGTGTATATATATATGAAATTTTTATCACAATTTATTTATATATATATATATATATATATATATAACATATATATATATATATGATGAGTTTCAGTGATTTCCAGCTGACGTAAACCCTGATGGCTCAATGGTTTACGTCAACTGGAGTTCTGAATAGGCTTTCGTCGCGGTTCGTGTCCTATGATTCCAAATTCATTTATCACAATTCTTCGGCGACAATTCTCCAACGGAGATATCGAGGTAGCGCGAATTTCGATATTAAGCGACATTTGCAGTTTCGACAGAGAGATATATATATATATATATATATATATATATATATATATATATATATATATATATATATATATTCTCTGAAGTCAGTGGCATTGTTCACAGATACTATCTTCATATCAAGACTTTGAATCAGTATATACTTCTTTTCTCTTCCGGCAAGCTTCTTAGGATTAAGGAAAACTTATTCGAGATTCTTTCAATTTACTTCTTTGTCTTTTTCTATTTGACAGACCGTTTCTCCACCTCTCTCGGCAGTGTCATCAGGACTGGATTATAAATCGATATAAGGTTTTAATTACTGCATGGGAACATTTGAATTTCAAACATGATGTCACTGATGTGCTGAATTTCTATTGGTCATGGGTCTCATTCTCTCGCTTGCAGTCTTGGAGGCAGCATGGGTATTCCTGGCTCTCCGTATGACTCGTACTATGCTGCAGCTTGCAGTGAAGGGTGTGATTCCTGTCTCTGGCCAATAGTCTTGATTTGCTTCATTGTCGGCATTAGTATCCAGGGGTGTTCTGTCGCTCGTGCCTCCCTTCAGATTCTCACGGATGCCCTGTGGTTTCCTTGAAGAATGGAGGATCTCATGGATGTCCTGTGGTTTCCTTGAAGAAGGGAGGATGAAGTCCGTGTTCCTCTGTATATTTAGCGCAGGCTGTTGTTGATTTATACTTACATCTTCTGCTATTTGCAATCTGTGGAACTGGGCTTCTCTGTGCATGATCTCTTTACTTTCTAATAATTCTTCTAGTGTCGGCTTAAGGTCGTGGTTGTTTAAGTAGTGTTGAAATATTGTCCCTAGGTTGTGGTGAGCTTGCAATCACCTACTTAGAGTGGTAGTGGTGTGACCTATGTAGTAATTGCTGAGGACTTGACATGTTCCTTTGGTACACTTAAATTTGTATACTACATTGGTTGACTCCCACATATCTCTATGGGGTGCCATGCTATTTCACATTACGAGGGTGCTGAACAGGTTCAGGCAGCGTAGACACGTAAGGAAATCCTCTGGTCTGGATTTGTAGATGTTGTACTGCTGTCAATTTTATTTCATGGCCTTGACCTCATCCTTGAACTGACTTAGGGGACCCAGTATACCGGAATTGTGTCAGAATTTTATTCAGTTATTGTTACATGTTTACAGTCTTATCACCTTCAAAGTATTCTCCATTTTAAGCAAGCACTTATCCAGACGTGTTTTCCACTGCTGAAAGCAATTCTGGAACTCTTGTGAAGTTATGGCTTTTAATGACCAGTCGTTTTCTTCTGAACCTCTTCAACGTCTGCAAAACTGCCAGGGCTTTCTTCAGCTGGGGAACAAAAAGAAGTCACAGGGAGCAAGATGTGAACAGAGGGTGGGTATGTGGTCATGCCATTCTTGGTCAGAAACTGTCTCACATATGTGAGCAGGCCGGGGCAAAGTGCA
>NC_089791.1:12513375-12555875 GCF_040412425.1 Macrobrachium rosenbergii
CTCAGAAGAAAAGGACTCTGCTTTAGTACGCCGAATCGATGATACATTTAGAACGAATTTCGTTTCAAAATTTCTCTTTGTATTTTCACAGGTTTACGAAAGTTTAAGCATCACTTCGTATGGAACATGTAAGTGAAACATGGTATATTTGTTCAGTGTTTCACTCAGAGGAGTTAGAGGCGTAGTGTTGACAATCTTTCTGGCGATCAAATGTTACTTTCATATTTTATCTGTACTGTAGGCACTAAATTATACCTGCCCCTTCATAATAGAACAGGGTGCCATATATATGGCAGTAGGAAATTTGACTTCTAAGGAAAGTTTTTATAATTTTCATCCTTACTTGTAAGAAAATGTCAACCGGTAGTATTAGATGGTAGAGTTGTAAATTAATTACTTAATCAATATTTTTTTGTACTGGATGTAATTTCAACATTCGAGTATTGCATTGCACCTTCCATTTAGTGAACTGAGAATTTACTTCTCCAGTCAAACTTATTTCCTTTTTTTCACTCTTGAACTTGAAGCTTATGAAAAATTGGTAAAATAAACCGTATTACATAATCTTTAAAATTATCTGTTCTGACTGGCTCACTAATGCCCATGCTACATGCTCATATGCTGTATAATATATATATATGTGTATATATATATATATATATATATATATATATATATATATATATATATATATATATATATATATATATATATATATATATATATATATCTATATATAATGTTCAATATATATATATATATATACACATATAATGTCTTAAAACCATTAGTGTGGCTCCAGAAGAAAGTGAGTCAGAGGTCACTGTCACATGTGTACTTTGGTTGCTGAATCTTAAGTGAACCTCTAGCCCAGAAAATTCCACACTAGCCGCCTTTTAAACCTACAAAGAAAGCTTATAAGCATTGCTCCTAACCCTCTATAAATCTCATTTGTATCATCTGTCTAGCACTAGGTCTTTCTCTCTTTCTTCCTTCCAACATTTCTGAATTATACAATGTTCAAACCTGTCGTCTACATGATCAAACCATCTCAAAACGCTATTTCAGTTTCTCACTTCTTACCAGTTATGCATATCTCCACCCTTTCAGTTTTCCTTACACCTTATATATTGGCCAAGCAGTTCATCTCAACAATTTGCCCTGTTTTTTACTCCATTTGATTTCACATGATTTTATATTTACATGCCGAGAGTTGGCTCAATTACCCTCTCATACATTTTGGCTTATATGCCACACATACACACACACACACACACACACACGCTTCGCCTAGTCTGCGACTTTCCTCCTCTCTCAACGTACCATCTTCCTTCATATTGCCTCCCATATACTTATGTGAATCAGTCTCTCCCATTCTTCCTCCATCCATATTAAACGTCACTGCTTCATTTCATGTTTCTATTTGTCCGCCATAACGCAACTGATTTTTAAATTTATTCCCAACTTTTTTCAAGCTCTTTCAGAAGTTTTGCAATTTCGTATTAATACCATCAATCAGCACTTTATCATATGCAAGCATTGCTCACTCCATTCACGATCCGCTTTCTTATCCCAGAACTTTGTACCCGCGTCGAATATCGTTGTTCTGACTCCATATATATATATATATATATATATATATATATATATATATATATATATATATATATATATATATATATATATATATATATATATATATATATATATATATATATATATATATATATATATATATATATATATATATATATATATATATATATATATCCATATATATGTATACAGAACAAGGGATATATATATATATATATATATATATATATATGTATATATATATATGTATATATATATATTTATATATATATATATATATATATATAATATTTTAATTTAAATTACTGTTTCAGTGAAATGTAAACCTTCACATATTGTATAATATTAAGTTTTATAGATTAATAGGTAACAAAATATTTTGTAAGATGGGTAAGATTATTAATAATCTGGTTAATCAAAACATGCTTAGTTAAGAAATTGGTATTCTTAATAAATCTAAAAAGGAAAGGTAGAACAATCCAAATTACTTATTTATATGATAAAACGTATTATCAGGATGCCAAATGTTTTGAAGCGAATCACATGAAGAAACCATAGGCCATTTCACAAGACTGATCGTAATTGGATCCAAAGTTCAAATCAGGTTATCGGTATAGACGAAAATTTCTTGGATGACTGAATGATGGAAGCATATTCCCTCGAAATAACTATTTTACGAGGTACGTATGTCATTAATTGAACTCGTAATTGTAATGGAATAATTCGGTCAAGAATGAATAAGTAATTTAATCGATAACATTTGTCTTGGTATTTCAAACATACCACCTGCTCTCAGCATTGAAATTCTATTTACGATATTTTAAAAACGTTTCTTCACGATCGTCTTGAAATTTATGGTATAGATTACAGAGTGAAAGTCTATTTCTTTATTGTATTTCATGCTGAACCATTCAGGCCTTATCAGACGTTTCGTCACTTGAGCCTTCCTTACGTCTAGCTGTTTAATTCTCTTTGGGGGGATTTGATCGCCTGCGGGAATTAAATGGAATGACGGTGCATCTCTCGGCCCGATGAAAGGCATAGCAATAACTGCCAATTTCCTTCAGAATTGAGGTAAAAGTTTGTAAGTAATCTCGCGTTATTGTTTGCATGAGCCACACGATTGCAGGTAAGATCTCCTCTGCCTCATGCGGCCAGCATCTCTGCCTCCTCCTCCTCCTCCTCCTCCTCCTCCTCCTCCTCCTCCTCCTCCTCCTCCTCCATCTTTTGAGATGGCAGTGTGTAAAAATGATCTTTTCTTTAACTCATGATGTTTTTACCGTTAACTTAGGCGATTGTTTTCCTAGTTTTATTTTTTTATTTTTCTTTCCAATCCGAAATTTCTCCCAGAATGACTTTGGTTCTGGTTTCCTTCTAAACATTGCTTAATCAATTACCTTCTTACACGGTTGGCATTTTCTTCTTGAATTTCTTATTTTGTTTACGACTTCATAAGTGCTTTCAGCATCAGTTGGTTTTCATTTGTATGCCAGGAATTTCACAGTCATGGGAGACAAATAGTTATCTTTGTTGAAAGAGATTTTGTGTCTACTATTTTATGTTTGTAGTTATTTGTTAGTTTTTACTTTCTTTATTGCCTGTTTCCCACTAATATTGCGGACAAAGGTGAAGACAGAAATATCGTGTTTGTTTCCTTTTTGTGAGTGTTAAAATCGGTTGATCGGAAACTGAAATTTTATATTTTATGAACTTGAAAAACAGTCTCACAGACTACAGAGTACTTTTAATATTAGCGTACTTATCCTTCTCGCGTAATTCTGCCTCCGTTGTATTTCATTGTATTTCTCTGTGCTTGTTATTCTGCCGAAATTTAGCAAGATGGAAATCACATATTTCTTTCGACAGTTCTGCGTGTTTTATTTTTATTTAAAACTTTTTAACCTCCTTGAACTACCCTTTTTTTCATGAGTTTTCCTTCGCTAATGCCTGCACATTTTACTTTCAGATATTTCAATCGTAATTCATGGCTTTGATTTACCCTCCCTTCATTTTCATGTTTTTCTTTCAGAGACTTTCTTATGCATATTTTTGTTTAAAAAAATCAATTTCAAAATTATCTTGATTCCGTTACCAAACATGTTTCAGCCTTTTAGCTTTTTTTTTTTTAGTTTTTCTAATATATGACAAAATAATATTATCAAAGTTACAGTTTTCTCCGGAATTAGTATATATCATGCCTAAGTAATACCGTTACTCACCTTCATATAATTGTACTTTAAGAAGATTCCTTATTATATCAGAGACTAAATAGACTCCATTCTTTTCCTTAGTCGCTTTGCAATTATGTTTCAAGACGGCAGTTGCAGTCGCTGCTGTGTCTTTAGTTCTGCTTAAATTGCCTTCAAAAATACATCGTGGTCCTCCTTTACTCTTTGCCTTTTAAATTTTAGTAGATTCAAGTCTTTGGATTGTTCTATGGAACGTTTTTCAAAGTACGTTTCGAAAACATTTTAGATCACAGCCCGTACAGTTTTTATCTGTTTATTTGCAGGGTGCTTCTTCTTTATTCCGTCTATGGAACCTTGACCACATGTAAGAATGTATTTAAGGCAAGGGTCAGAAAGAGTAGGTCTCAATTAGACGTTACCATAGTAAATCATGATACAGGGACTCTTCAAAGTATCTTTTATCAATTTAAGTGGTTTTTGATAGTAAATGTTTCAAACCCTTAATGTATTTTGTTATGTTCGGCAATTTTATATATTCTATTTACATTTTATATTTCGGGATCACTTTTTCTATTGTGACTCGTACATAGCATACTTTTTTTTTTTTTTTTAACTACTCCATTGTACTTTTGGATGTCATGCCATCTTGAAAATCTTTTAATTTAGATTCTCTTCGTTTATTGCCATTCAGATTTTACATTATATTTTTTCTGTTTCATATTATTTTTCTGCCTTTCATAATCCTTTTATGTAATCTATTATATGTTTCTTATTTGCTTTAGTGAATATATGAGTATTTCCAAGTGTTTTCATATTATGTCCTCTGAAGTAACTTGTAAACCTATGAACTCATTATCATACTCTTTGTTCATAGTCATTCGCTTAAAACCAAACTCATTTATCATTATTTTGGCTTTTCATGCCTCATTTAGACCCATCTCCATGATGTTAAAGTCTGTGGGAAGTGTCAGGAACTTCTTTTTTCTTGAGGCATTAAGGCATCACTTCACTTTCTTTACGCATTTTTCTTCACGGCACCCTCACGAAGATTGCATGTTGATTCAAGGACAGTATTCCCTTATTTGCCCTTACTTAACGAAATGAAGAATAATGTGCGGTGTTTATGTCATGATACTTTTCTGCAGTTGGTATTTATGCGGTACTTGGTTCTGCATTTTTGCAAATCGGCATGATCAAAACCTCGTCTTTTCCCTGCGACACTTTTTTGTTTGCCTCGACTTCAGGTTAGCTGAACTTGGTTTAGTCTCAAATCAACATTCAGTAACAGCCTGTAAGATAAAAAAAAATAATAATAAAAGTTCCCATGTGTTCTATATGTCGCGAAAAATAGTATTTTCCTCCTTAGAAGATTTTAAGAATGAAGGAATTCTTACTTATATAGTTTTCATGTATTCAAAAGAAGCTTTTTGTTTATCAGTAGACCAGGTTTTCTATTCGTGTCCTGAATTCGCATGCTCTCTCCAACTGGTTTTCGCTGTTAATGCAGAATTACTTTCTGATTGTTTGGACATGATGCAATGTTCTCATTGTTTAAAGTTTAAGATCTTAATATGAGGTTCTTAAGAACTGTGTTTTTCTCTTCTCCGATTTTATTTTCATAGTTGTTTCGATATTGTAATATCAGAAAATAGTTCAGAGAAATTTTGAATTTAAAGCTTCCCACGATGTCAGACTTTATGATTTTAAAGTGATTCTCAAAGAATGTATTGAAATCTTAAGGAAGTCACCGATCTGGATGCCTGATTCATATAAATATTTGATGAAATATAAGGCCGAAAACTGTAACGAGGCACTCCACGGTAAGATAAAAAGCTCTTTATATTACAATTGTATGTATCTTCGATAACGTTTTAGCTTAAAGTAGAATGCAGTTTTTCATTATTTTCCAAGTTTTTTAACCTCCAGCATGAAGGTTAGTTTTTTTGGTTCGGTTTGCATATCAGCCATTCAGGAAGATTGTGTGATTACTGGCAGTTTCATTACATTTTATGGAAAGATTTACAGAGCACTATGGGACATTTTGAATTTTGTTCTGAGTTGGAATCTGGATCTGGGATTCAGAAACTTTTTTTCTATTGTTTCACTATCATAGAAAAAAAAACTACTCTCCTGCTGTTTGTGAAAAACGTGTAATATAAACGAAGCCGATTGTGTTGAAAATCATAGCAAAGGTACCAAAATGATCTAACTGAATGTGGTAACTGTAGAAGTATTAGAATAATGTTGGTTGTGATGAAAATTCCATATACGTATCCTCAGCAGGCTGTAGAAGGCAACTGGAAATGAAGAAAATGGTTTTAGAACGCGCAGGATTTGCCGAGATCAAATATTTGTGTTAAAGCGTATTGTACAGCAGTGTATGGAATTTTATGAATCATCTTCTGAAGCTTTTGTTGACTATAAGAAGGCATTTGACAGCGCCTGCACACCAGTATAATGGAACGTTTTGTGTCACTATGGCATTCCGGTTGAATATGGATAGGTGGAAAATTGATGTTGATAAGATCTTTTCAGCGGAATTTCCTGTAAATTATGGGGTGCTTCAAAAGAATGCTATTTCACCTTTGCTGTTTGGCCTCCTCAGATTCCATAATGAAAAAGTGGTCAGAGATGGAAGAGACAGTTTAGAAACTTGACAGACTTAGAATATCTAGTTGATGCTGTTCTATTCAGCAAAACACCACAAGATTTATGAAACTTACTTAGCAGGATGCACCATACCTCTAGAGAGATTGAACTAAAAGTAAATCCAAACGAAACAGGAGTAATGAAGACAGTATGCATAATGATATGAAACAACTCTGTATGGAGAAATGATTACTGAGGGCGAAACTTTGACATATTTAGGAATATCCAGTACAGGTTCTTGATTTAGAAGTTGGTGGAAGACTAAGCAAGCAGATTAAAAGATGGACAGGCTGCATAAGATTTTGAAATCAAAGAGACTTAAATTCCATACGAATGTAAGATTATATTTAAGTCTAGCACGACGTGTTTTGCTGTACAGACAGTGACACTGTATCTAAAAGACTGTCGAATTTGAGAATAAAGTTTTAAGAAGAATGCTGGGAGTCTGATGGCAGAATAGTGTTAGAAATGATACCATAAAGGAAATTACCGAAATCCCGTATATAGGTGAAAGAATGAGATGGAGATGGCTTGGACGTGTTCTTCACACAACATGGTAGTGTCAGCGAGGATCCTGTGGGCACGAGAAGAATTGGAAGACCCAGACCTCTCTGAATGAGAACGGTAAAGGAGACTGGAGATTTGTGGAAGATAAAGCACAAGAAAGACATGAGTGTCGGAATTTCAGAGGCCCTCTCCGTCGCACGGTGTTGGGGCGGTGATTATGATGATGATGATGGTCCAGGAACGCAAAGAACAAAATAATGCATTTATTTGCTTTGTGTATTTCCAGAAGTCGATTTTCCATGTATTACTTGAATATTTTGTCATTTTATCCCGAAATTTTTATATTAGAGTCTCTTATTATGCTGCTACGGGTAGCTTGAAGAATAATTATTATATCTTTAAATAAAACATGTATTTAAATTAACCCTTTTATAGGACGGGTTTCACCTTTTACTAAGCAGTTTATGTTAGGTCCATTTTTTTATTAAATTAAATGTTATAACAAATACACCTTTACCAGATTCGATGAAAAGGTGGATACGACGTCACTATATTTTATGGTAATTGTGCAATGTTCGCGCTGCTACTTATATTAAGCTGTATACATCGGTATTAAGTTATACATTATATTCGGTACGTCTCTCCCAAGTTTTTTTTTGTTAAACATTTGTTATGTAAATGTGTTTGCATTTTTTTTTTTTTTGTAAAGTTAACGTTAAGTTGTATCAAGCATTTTGTTTAGTGTAAAGGTAAGCTTGTGCATTTTTTTTTTGTAAAGTTTAAGTTAAGCTTTATCAAACATCTTTGTTAAGTGTAAAGGTAAGCTGATGGATTTTGTTTGTAAAGTTAATGGTAAGTTTTATCAAACATCTTTGTTACGTGTAACTGTAAGCTGATGCATTATTTGTAAAGTTTAATGTTAAGTTGGACGCAGGTTTATTTAGTTTTAAGTCAAGTGGGTAATTGTTTGCTAAGTTATTAAAATGGATATAAGGAATTAATATTAATTTTAGTACTTTTAGCTTCGTTTAAAATCAAGACGGGGACATTTTCATAAAGTTTAATATTAAAAAGTATGGGTATTCACTGAGTTTGAGGTATGGTACACCTTTATTAAGTTTGATATCCTGAGAACTTCTTCGCCAAGTTTATATCTCCTTAATGGGACGCTTTATTGCGAAGTAGTCCTTGACGATCGTGGAATATGATAATGTTACCTGTTGCTGTTTTTATTGTTCTTTAAAAATTCTTTTTATGATTTTTTCCGCTATAATTAACACAGTGCTTACGTCCTGCATATGTAAATGGGGTGCATAAATTTGGTTGTATAATTTTATAACGGTATAATTTTTACTTCAAATATCTGATCCGACTTTATGTTCTAATTTTTGACTAGATATCTGGTGAATTTGGGACATTTCTTAGCATTGCTTGCTTGTTTTTGTTTATGTATAGTTGTATTGCTTCTGTAGTAAAGTTCAAGATCGGTTTTCGTACAAATTTTGGAAAACAGGTTTTGAATCGAGCGCAAACAAAATACTTCGAAAACAATTGACTTCGGTTTTGCCCGACCAGGTAAGGCTACTTGCCTGTGACCTTTATTTTGTGGTTGCCTTTAAATGTTAAAGAAATTTGACATGCAGTGGGCAACATGTTATGAAAATTGCAGTTCAGTTCTCTCACTTAGCACATACTGAATAATACATATATGTATATATAAATATATATAATATATATATATATATATATATATATATTATATATATATATATATATATATATATATGTGTGTATTTTATATATACATATATATATATATATATATACTGTATATGTGTGTGTGTGCATAAAACGTGTGTATAAGTAAATATATGAATTTGTATGCTTGCTGAGGCTTTACGACGTGCATTCGTACTCGTATGATTTTCCTACTTATTCGTAGTTATTATTTCTATAAATAGGTGGTTGTGTTTTGGGAATTTCCATACCCGCGCTGACCCAAATTACAAGGGCATGCGGGTCTTTAAGGCCATCTCTTGAGCATAAAGTGACATATATGTATACTGACTATGTTGGCGCCCATCCTACAGCATTCCAGACTGTCACCAAGTTTTATTTTATAAGGGCTGAGTTAAGCGGAGCTGAGAGAGAGAGAGAGAGAGAGAGAGAGAGAGAGAGAGAGAGAGAGAGAGAGATTTCGAGTGTAGACAGTGATAAGTGAGATAACGTCCTCTTGTGGGGGCTTAGATGTCTCCTTATTTTATTTCTTTTTTTTTCTCCACTCTCTCGCAGCTGTTATGCATAAAGCTTTATTGCTGGTCTTATACGGTGGGACCTAAGATTTATTCTTTTTGGATGCTGGAATATTTGATGCTGATAAGTCGGGTCTCTTTTTAGCCTTTTGACTTTTGCTACAATTTTTCTTATTTAGAGATCGTTGGGTCTTCAGGAATATAAGTCCCCTTTTTTTTTATTTGTTTTTTATTTTGTATTTTTTCTTTCTTGAATAAATGGGCAAAGGATTTCTTTAAAAACTGCTCATGACCCGGTTGTTTGTCAGATAACGCTGTACAATGTTGCAGGTTACTTATTTGAAGATGGAATTGTAATTTATTTATATATGTATATTTTTTGTAGAACGGAATGTCATTGTTTTAGTGTTTGGCCAACGTTCTGATTCTTAAAGCTTGAATTCTTTTATTACGGCACCTCATTGAAACTTTATTTCAATTTTTTTTTGTATGATCTCTCTCTCTCTCTCTCTCTCTCTCTCACTCTCTCTCTGATGTTAAGGAAAGTAGTACTTTAGTTAGCACATCGGTCAGGTGTATTTCCGTTGCCACAGATAATCATGTCTCTGCGTGATCGATTTAACGGAATTCTATACGATGACATTTTTTAATTAACATTTGGCGTTAAGAACGTGAGCGAAAGCTATTTGTGATTATCTAGTGCTATTTTACTACGAAAGCAAATCGGACAATAAACTGTTCGATGAGGGACATGGATAAAAAAACTTTCACAATTTATTCTGACCTATGGAATTTATAAGAAATGCATATATATGTCGTAGGCATGAATATATATATATATATATATATATATATATATATATATATATATATATATATATATATATATATATATATATATATATATAATATATATATATATATATATATATATATATATATATATATATATATATATATATATATATATGTATGTATGTATATATATATATATATATATATATATATATATATATATATTTATACATATATATGCAGTATATGTATAAACACACACACATATGTATGTGTGTATGTGTGTTTGCGTGTGTCTGTGTGTATGTTTATCTTTGTATTTTTGTATTATTATTTAGCAAGCCTAAAGGCTAGTCCATGTTATTGTAAATTTTTTATTCTCTTTTTATTAATTTTAATTTTCTTCGACGTTTGTTTGTAAGTGTTACCTTACGTAATATTTTCAGATAGGTTCAATAATTTTTCTGTATTTTTTATCTGATTTTTTTTTATAGACCTAGCCAATTTTTGGGGCATTTTTTGCGGATGTGTTATCCATTTGAAAAATTAAAGCTTACTGCACTTTATACTTAAATGTCATTTTGTTCAGAGTGATCGTTTTCACCGTGTATAATTGTATATCGTCTTATTTTGCTCATGCCTTCCTTTATAAATTTTTTTGGTTTAACAAGGGCGTGTCGTAAATTATAGTCGATTATTTTATCTTCTTTTTCTTATTTAAAATTGATAGATTTATGTAGTTGTTCGTGGTAAAAATTTTACAGGCTCTTTTGTTCTCTTTTGTATATATGAATAATGAATGAAAAGAACGGATCGATTTTCTGTTGTAACTAAAGAGAACCCTATGAATTTTCTTGAACCAAAAAGTGAAATTGTTGCTTTATCTAATGTTATAAAGTTGATTTTCCCCTACCTTTTAGTTGAAGACGCTTTTCTATGAAATAATATCAACTCCAGTGGTTGTAGTCTATGCCATAATGTGAAGATTAATGTATGTGTTACTGTGTCTGGAATAGTTCCTTTTCCTGTTGTTCAAGATTGTTTCTTAGCAATTTTGCCACGTTCCATTTTATATTTAAAAATCGATCTTTTTGAAGTTTTCATCTTAAATTAGTTTGATGCCCTTGTTGTTTAAAGTCTTGTCAATGTTTTTCCTTCTCTTTATAGCTGATAATAGGTTCAAAATTCAACACGCACGTTACTTGCTTTCCGAAACTTACGGACCTGCGTTTTTTTTTTAAACGGATAGGTATCCTTCTCCCAACAACTCTTGAACGTACATCACGTTCCGTTTCCAAACTGACAGGCTTCAGGTTTACTAATGGGGCTCACATTTCTTTAAAATCATTTAGGTAAATTTTCATATTTATTTTCTTTTATTCTCGATCACATGTTGGTTTTTAGAACTTGAGGCCGTGTATCACTTGGTTATTTTGTTAGCATCATATTGAAGGTGAAAAAATATACCCATTTAATCAGCTTGTAACACCCATTAACTTGAGTTACAAGCTTCTACAAAACAGAAGGGACTTATATGAAAAGGGAAAATGGAAGGAAAGTGGTGAATAGATAGATTAAGATTAAACAACAGTTAATACATTTTTAAGAAAAATACCTACATAATTCAGAGCACCAAAGGTAATGCAGGTCTTTGAAGAAGCACAACTTCTCCCACTCGTTGAGCATCCGCACCTGTAATACTTCCCCGGAAAAGCATTCCTCAGGTCTGCTGGAAAAACGGTGAAGGACCTTTCTTCTCCGTTGTTTTTAGAAAGGTCCAGAGGTCTACTTCAGGCCTTTTATCCGCCTTTAAACAGACCAGATAACCAACCAACTGAAAAACTTCCGTTGCTTGTCCGTGTGACGATATGTCCCTTCACATTCTTAAGCTGGTGCTCAGAAAAGTGAGTAGCACGAAATAGTTTTTTTTTTTTTATCGACAAATTGTTATTACCATTGTTATTATTGTTGCTGTTGTTATGACGAAAACTGTACATACTTATTACATCTGCGTTCCTCTAATTTGATGCATTTTTTTTTTACCGTATGAATTAGTAAAATTTAGAAATAATAAATGCAAATGTCTCATCGGAAATAAAGATTACAAGATAGGTATATCAACTCCATAAAACGAAATTATATAGGCACACACACGTGTCTAGACATCGTTTAATTGCCTGGGAGACCATAAAATCTGGATTATTATTTAAGGGACGTTAATTACACGTTATAATGGACGTCAAACACGCTCTGCACCATATACCAACCTTGCCGTGGGTCATATCTCGGCACGAATTCAATATTGTGAAGAAAGTCTTACCTTGGAGCTTTTATGAGCGTTTTACTTGCATAGGTGCTCATTGATATTAACTCAGTTTAATAATAATAATAATAATAATAATAATAATAATAATAATAATAATAATAATAATAATAATAATAATAATAATGGTATCAAAAGTATTTTTGTAAGGGATGCATATAATTGTTTCTATGCGTTAAATTATTACTGTAATAGATAGTGTTCTTTTTTGTGTGATAGTCATCGTTTATCTAAGTCCAAATATCCATGATGCAATCTAAGCAAGAAAAACCCATAGGCGGCCATTCTAATATCTTAGCATTAAAATGAAAAAAAAAAATATATATATATAAAATACCAGGACGGTTGAAACGTCTTGTAGGGCCCATATATTCCATAGCATCGATAAGGAGAAGCCATAATACATCCCAATAATGGAAGTGGCTGTCAGCCAAGAATTAAAAAAGAAACAATAAAAAAACCAGTTTTGTTTACGTTTTCAATGTGCCATCTAAGGTGAGTTTATATAACGGAACCTCAAGGAGTCAGTGTCAGTTCAGAGTAGTTTTTAAATAAGTCTGTAAAGTCAAGAGGTTTAGAAATTATTGTGTGAGATAAGGTTAAAGTAGATGTGGGTTTCCAAGCACTGCCACAAGAGCAGGTATTTGTCACAAGAGCTTGGTCTGTGAACGAAAGTTTAGCCGTCCCCGCCAAAGCCTGGATGGTCCTCCACTCTTCCTTATCTGTAGGTCGTCGCATCTGGCGTTCCGTCACACGACGTTTGCGGGAGATTACGTCTCATTAGTACCGAGATATGCAAGAGTTACGGAAGGAAATTATCGCATCTCCAATACCGAAAATTCTTCGAGTCTGGCTTCCTTGCATATTAATTTGATATGTAAATACTTCCTTTTTGATACGGAGAACTTGTTACCCAGATATTCCTTTCGTATTTGTCTCCTTAAAAAGTGAGTTTTGTTTATCGTAAATTTAGTCACGCTGCTTCGAGCACGTATTTTAAAGATTACTGTATATTCTTGATCGTATTCCTTTTTGTCATATTATTTTGTACGTATTTTGGGAATCATTTTCATTTTCAAACACGTCAGAATTAGTTTTTTCATGAATTTTATAGTGACATCGCTAAAGTCTATCAGCATTTAATACGTAGGAGTAAATAGTACCATATCTTGGAGGGAGCGCGAGATAGAGCTTGTCTACTCTGCTTCTAAGAAGATATAAGTGCTCTTGAGGTATCGTATCCACTTGAACAATTCTTTCAGCTTTATTTTTGGATTTGTTTACCGACTCCGAAACTTGGAAGTCAGAACTGGTAATAATGAAGATAACGCATTTTAGCATTTGTCCTGAAACCGGTTATGAAAATCCAAAATCCAGCAGCAGTCATTTGCCCCGTTATATACGAAGTTCTGATGCTTTGGGATTCGAAAGGAGCCCTTCCCCTCAACCGTAATGTAATGTAGGTGTTTTTGTTCGCAAAAAATTTGAAACCGTAGTTAGACAAAAATTAATGTAACCCCCTGTATATAGAGACCCTTGAACTCAGATTAAGAAGGGTCGAGATCTGGTATATATCATTAAGGTTACCAGATTGATATGAATTTATATTTTTGCGCCATGCAGTTGATTTCATTAAATCTCTCTCTCTCTCTCTCTCTCTCTCTCTCTCATATACTGTATATATATATATATATATATATATATATATATATATATATATATATTATATATATATATATATATATATATATATATATATATATATATATATATATATATATATATATATATATATATACATACATATATATATATATATATATATATATATATATATATATATATATATATATACATACATGTATATAGACATCACATATATATCTATATATATATATAGATATATAGTATATGTGTATATATACATATATAATGCATGCTAGTGTGTGAGCATTGTGATAAATATATTACAAAGGGTGGCCCTTACTATCCAGGAAGTTCGAGAAAGTGTGCAAGATGAAAGTCAGTGGCGCATGTGTGTAGGTGTATGATTCGTCTGAATTGTAGCACTTTTCTGCACAGAAGATTCTTTCAGTGGCACAGCAGATAATTTATGAGTGTGATCGTCACACCATGTTAAGGGGAATTTCTTTGTTTTATATGTATGTATATATATATATATATATGTATTATATATATGTGTGTGTATCTATCTGTTTATCTATCTATCTATATATATATATATATATATATATATATATATATATATATAGATATATATATATACTGTATATATATAATTGTTGTACCTATAAAAATTTTAATTGACCTTAAGGTGCTATGGCTTAAATCGGTTGACTTTCACGATTGCATTTATCACTACCATTGTCTGCTGCCTTAAATATTGCTCCGAATAAATTTAAGTAAAATCTTCAGTTTGGAAGTTAATATATTTAATAATATGTTTTTCCCCATTGTTATAATTTTTAGTCTACAGGAGTGTGGTAACCGTTACCTTTTACCAAGAGCAGGTGATAACTCTGTAGAGCCCTTATAAGTTGCATCACATTTCTTATCTTTGGATCATTGTCACACCAAGTTTTATTCCTGTTCCTGGTATGCCTGCCTTACGGTGGAGGTCACTTTCGTGTGCCTGTATGCTCCAGAAACGTAAACTTATTTTCGACCTTTATCTTGCGTACAGCGAAGGCCCATTAGTGAGAGAGGTTTTGACATCCATAAAATTGCGTCATTTTGCCACAGGGGTGGTGTGCGTTGCATACGTGGGTGCCACACCTCCATACCTGGGACAGTCAGTCTCTTCTCTCTCTCTCTCTCTCTCTCTCTCTCTCTCTCTGGCGGTGTCTAAGAAGGATCAAGTATTTGAATGGATTTTTTTTTCTGGTCGTCTTCAGCGAGTATAATCTGTTCATGTTTCTTGCTTGAGGTTAGAGATGTTAGGTTCTTGATTGAAAAGCCTGTGGGTTTTGCAGTAGACTCCCTTCGGCGAATGAAGAGTAGAAAAATTAGATATGGATTATGGCATATGTATTTATGTAGGTGTTTGTGGAGCTAGTAAGCGAAATTGAATGTTTCTGTATTTTGTTTTAGTTGCGTTTCAATGTACTTGTTGTCAAGTTCAAAAATCGTTGATGATGTTACACCTTCAGTTATCTTTGGCATTCTTCAGATAGAAATGCGTGAAATGCATTCTTGATTTTTTAGCTTCTTGTATGAATGTTTTCAATACATGACTAATCTTGTTTCATATTTTTAAAAAATTTATTTTTATTTGAATAAATTCGTTGCATGACACGAAGAGGAATTTGTTTTCTTGAAGAATGATGTCATTCACATCAGTATGGATTATATATGAATTATAAGGTGTCCTTGTACCCTAATTCACTAAAGATTTAACGTCATTTCTTCACTTGAAAATTAGAAATAAAATAAGTTTCACGTTGATGGTGATGCCTTGAAGAGGATAATGATGGTGTGCGAGATGCAGTGTCATCTCCAAACTTTCTTTCTCCCTTTAGAGACGAGTGTCTGAGAGTGCGACTTCTCCTTGCTTGGGGTCACATGCAGCCAGAGAGAAAGAAAAAGATCGCCATTATTAATCCCACAACGGTTGCGTTGGTTTTTATGCTTAAAGATCTCTCTCTCTCTCTCCTTCTCCCGTATGGTTTCTTCTTCAGCATCAGCAACAAGAAAATTTCCAACATCTTGACATTAACGCAGACACGGTTAAATGTACCTTCCGAAAGCGATACCGTAGGGTAGACAAGCAAAACCTGACAGCGTTGCATGCAAAAACTTTTGCCATAAAAAAAAGGAAGAAAAACTTTTATTGCATCTATTCAGCCTCGCTAAATTACAGGCTAGTCATTTCTTTATTACCAGATATACTGTAAAGTGTTAATCTTAAATCTTCTCTCAATGGGAGCCACTCGTAAATGATCACTCTCAAGCACATGTTTACAACCAATGGAATCTCTCTCTCTCTCTCTCTCTCTCTCTCTCTCTCTCTCTCTCTCTCTCTCTCTCTCTGCCATAAACACATACGTATACACGCGCGCGCACACACACACACACATATATATACATATATATGTATATATACATATGTATATATACATATGCATATACGAGTATATATATATATTATTTGTGTGTTTGTACGCGTATGCGTATGTGTTAAGAAAACAAATAAATGCACAAAACCTCCAGCTGTACCGGTTTTTTTATTTACCGTTTTCATCCAGTCACCCATTAGCAACTGGCAGAACCTCATTTAATTATCTACAGGCATAATTCAAATTCATTAACATTTTCCCTTGGAAAGATTTTGGAAGTTAGGCTAGATGAATTTTTTTGTATTGTTTTCTTTTCGAATAGAAAGATTTCTTTTTAATTTACGTCCACCTTATTTTGGTCATCTCTCGTGAAAGATACTTAATGTTTATTCTTGGTAAAACCTTGTGAAAATACAGGTGTTATATAAGTCGGACTGCAAGAGAACTAAGAAAATAATAATGATAACAATGAGGTTATTATAATTTAGAAGGCAAAAGTTATTATCAATTATTATTTTCATAAGTTCTGTTGAAACCTGTTCACTGAAACGTCACAAAGATTATGCATCATGTTTTAGCGTTTGTATAGATAACATTGAAACAATGTCCTTTTTATCATATTTTGGCCCAGAACTGCTAACTAGCATTTCATTTCTGACTTATCTAATTATAGTAGATACTTATACAGATGGCAGTGATGAACATCTACATGATGCATAAATGAAATATTTGTTGAAGTTTTCAAAGCGCTGTCAATTATTTTACTAGATAAATCGTTTACTAAAATGGAACTCGAGGTTTTCCCACCCAGATATTTATTGCAGTTTACTCTGTCGCAATTGGAGGCGATCACGTGGCAAATATGAAAGCATTGTGTGAAGATTAATGTATGCTAATATTTTCTAGTGCTGTTTAAGTTTCACTTGCTTCAGTTTTAGCCTTTGCCTAATCCAATGTTTTGTGCATATTAGATTTATAAGTCATACAAATGATGTGCCACAGTATATTTGTAGAAAAGAACAACAGTAAATAATACTTACTTATAAGGGAAACAGTAGCATTCTCATACCAGAACTTGCGTGTGGAAGCCTTGCCACTCAGCTCTAGTAAGAACCAATTAAGGATACCTCTCAAGCAGTGCAGGTCTCGCCTTTGCAGTTGCCATAAAGAGAAATGCAGATGCCTTCGAAAGAGCTCCCACTGTTTTACAAGTGAACTTGGCAAAATGTACTAATTTTTCCAAGATGCAAATCTATCTATTTTTAGGGTTCAGAGAGGAAAGTTGACGCTACCGCTTGAACTCCCATAATGTCAAAAATTAACTTAATATTGCAAAACACACGTTTATGCCTTTTACTTTATGGCCGGTTTTATTTCATGGGCTTCTTAGTTCCTCTCTCTCTCTCTCTCTCTCTGTCTCACACGCTATATATATATATATATATATATATATATATATATATATATATATATATATATATATATATATATATATATATATATATATACATACACACATACATACATATATATATATATATATATATATATATATATATATATATATATATATGTGTGTGTGTGTGTGTTTTCATACTTCTTTTTGCAAATAGACACAAAAAGTATTTCAGCAAGTTTACGGCACCTCTGTAAGAAAAATAGTGAAATGTTTAAAACTGCTAATAAAACGAATTTTAAGTACTAACAAGAGTCAGTAACGATTTCTGTCATAAGAACTTACAGTAATATTAGTGAACCACCCAAGTTTCTTCCACGAACTAATTCGGATCTGTTCTCTGTTTTGAAAATAGGACCAGCATGTAATGAAATTATCTATGCATACAATCATGCAAGAAAAAACAGTTTCCTTCATGCTGAAATTTGCCTTACCTACGATAATCACGTTTAGCTCTTTGCACAAAGCTTCCGCAAGCGGTGGAGTGAAACGTAGCCGATCTGGTGTTTATAGGCATTTACGTCACTTAGGAAAGTTTTTACTCCCAAGGATTTTCCATACAGATCTCCCCTCCACCTTATCAGTTATGAGCAAGTGCATCACTCGGCCTTCGTCGCCTGTCCTTATAAAAAAATTACTTGGTTTATATGTAGGAAAGCGTGCATGCTTGGCCGACTTCCAAAATAGGGAAACTGTTTTCTTCTTTGCTGAGGGCGGTTATGTTGTGCGCCGCCCAGGGCTATTGATATATTTCATAACGATAATTTTATCCTTCGGTTTAATTATTCATTAAAAATAGTCACATGTTATTCATATTACACTTGTCATGTATATAAATATGTATCTGTGTTTATATATATATGTATATATATATATGCTATATATATGCGCGTGTGTGTGTGCATATGTGAGTGTGTGTGTGTGTGTATTCACTTGAAGAGGGTACAAATTAATGGGAAGTCGTGGAGAGATTTTAAGCTTACATGAATGGCAAAATGGCAGCGTTCCAAGTCTTCTTCACTCACTGTTTTTTCGTTTGATAATAATCAATAGATATTTACGATGAAGTCTCACAACTGCGTTTTTTGTTGAGATAGGCTGTCTTTATTTACGAGCCGATTTCTTTTCTGTGCTAAAATATTTTGTGTCCTTGCGAGAGAGTTTACAGTTATTTTTCGCGTAATGGAGATAAAACTATACGAATTAAAATGCTGAACATTGTGAGCTGTTTCCAAGGTGTAGTATGGTGTTCTATCACAAACCTGCAAATTGCCCGTGTTGTGATGATTTGGTCGTAAAATGTTAATATCCTCCCTTGATATCAGTTGTATATAAGAATTCCTTTCGCGGAAAATGTTGTTAGTTTTTCCAATCTGTGTTGCTTCTTGGAGAGAGAGAGAGAGAGAGAGAAAGAGAGAGAGAGAGAGAGAGAGAGAGAGAGAGAGAGAGAGAGATGGGCGGGGGACGGGAAACTCAAGTTTATACAGAAAAGAGCTTCGATTCGTATATTTACCATGTGCGAGCGCGTGCGTATGTGTGTGTGTGTGTTTTATTAAGAGTGGATTCCCTTATGCACCGAAATCGAAAAGATAATTCATGCCTGAGAGAGAGAGAGAGAGAGAGAGAGAGAGAGAGAGAGAGAGAGAGAGAGAGAGTTTATTTATTTACCTTGCAAATCCGAACGTAACTGGAGTCCAGTGAAAGGCGATCCTGCTCATCTCATTTGCTGCTTAATCATTTTCCACGATGTCTTCTGCCTCATGAATAAGATGCTTTATGACGACACCTTTATAACGTTCTTTTTAAATCCAAGTGATATAAAGGAAATGCGAGTTAGGACCAACTCGCATTTTTAATGAGCAGGGTATAATAATAATTTGCATTTTAATTTTTTTTTTAACAATTACCGGTTTTGGATTATGTACTTTTCAGGAATGTAGTTTCCTGGAAGTTTCGCAGATCGTGAAAAACAAGTTGTCAATTAACAAAAATTACCCTTCGAATTCTTTAATGTATAATTTTTTCAGCAATTTATTTTGTCGCCTTCCTTCAAACCAAGTTTATTGTTTTCATCGGACTTTTTTTTAATACGCAAACTAAAGATGTACCTCATTAAGAATGAAAATTCTTCTTACCTTCTGCGTGAGACTGAACTCAGAAGGGAACAGATTATCAGTCATGGAAGTCATTGCTTTCGGTAGGAATTGGATGTAGACGTTTTTTCGTAGTTAGGTAACAATGAGATTGTGTCTGGTAAACATATTTGATCTATATAGCTTTACACCTTTCTGTGATGTTAAACATTCTAAACATACTGATCTAATAAATAGTAGGACTTTTATGAAAATTTTGTCGGAGTACCCCCTAAGGGAGAGAGAGAGAGAGAGAGAGAGAGAGAGAGAGAGAGAGAGAGAGAGAGAGAGAGAGAGATTCCTTGAAGAAGGGATGGTGATTAGCATTAATGCCCCTCGGTTAATGAGCAACAATGTGAAATGTGCATGTGTGCATAGGAAAACATTTAATCTTAAACAGCTTGTCAGCCGAAAATAGAATTTTTCCTCATTATTAAGTAGTAGTGAACTTGAGATTGGTAAATTTATTTGGACTGTGTAATGTGAAATTCATTCGATCTGTATCACTTGAGAACCCTTTCTGTAATTGTTAGATATTCTACAATTACTGATATGGCGTGACATTCCTGGACAGCTCGGTATATTTTTATTATTTAAAAAGGTAATATATGCCGGTTAGGTCACATATAGATTAATTCAAAACTCAGAAAGCACAAAAACATATCTAGAACATTTTCACATTGTGTTTTACGAATTCTGTCTATAAAGTTTGCCAGTCATCGTCTATTATCTAAGGTAGGAAACATCAGGAATATAATCTCTCTACAGGATAGTGAAGCATTTCCATTAGAGAGAGAGAGAGAGAGAGAGAGAGAGAGAGAGAGAGAGAGAGAGAGAGAGAGAGAGAGAGAGACAGACAGACAGACAGAGAGAGAGAGGCATGAACAGGGGATGATGATTAGCGCTAATGCTCTTCAGTTAATGAGAAGGAATGGGAAACAGCCTTACATATGCATGTCTGCTTCGAAAGTCATTTAATTTTAAACAGCCTATAAACCGAATTTTTACGAGAAATTTGCTTTCGTAGGTTTAAAAACCAGATAAATCTCAGAATCGTTTATTCTGTCACGTTTGTGAATGCTTTGTAGATCACTAAATAAAGACCATAAATCTGTCATAGAACTTCGGGATGGCATTTTGTATTCTGCGGTTTACAGTAGCTTATCAAAAGGTACAGACGTTAGGGAAGAACTCCATTGAAACTTACATTAAGAGTCTCCATTAGTTTATATGCGTACATCAAGTGAAGTGTCATTTAAGTTCCCGTCTCTTCCAGACTTTTCCATTCCGAGAATTTTGTTATTTATGTCTCATTTGTTTATTGCGGCTCTTCACTTTGTTAATGAAGCCGTATGGATGAAAAGATTACCTGTATTTTTGAATCTCGCTTTTCATATTTTTTCCGACAGCAGATGTTTTGTATATTCTGCATTTCATAGATTTTCTCATTCGCAAATGTTTTAAATTCAACCTGCTCTGGAGTTCAAATGCAATAAGGATGTTTTCGTCTCGGTCACGATTGACGTCTGATAAAGCGACTGTCAAAGAATAAGAAAAGCGACCTGTAAAATTTATATGTATATATATATATATATATATATATATATATATATATATATATATATATATATATATAATTTTATTAAAAAATTTTTAAGGTATGGCATCAATTTTATTGTTGCCATCACGAGTAAAACTAGATATTAGATATGTTCTACAAAGTACATAATATTAGTTTTAAAAGAATAAAAACTGATGGTAAAGGGGTAATTACAATATCCGAAGGGATATTTGTATTTTTTACCATTCTTTTCTCTCTCTTTGCGTGTCATAATTAGATAGGCATCGTGTGCTATATCAGCCGAGAGCCGCGATCCAAGCAGCAGGGGATGGGCCATAATGTACTCGGGGAGAAGCCTCTCAGTCGTAAGGCACATTTCGAATATTGACGAGTCTCATCATCTCTCGTTGTCGAGTGTCAAGATTTATCGGTGACTTATCATCACCTTCTGCCACGTTCGTACGATTAGAAAGACATTAGTCGATTTATTTTTCTCCCTTTTTTCCTTTCCTCCTTTTCTTTCTGTCGGCCCTTCTTTTATGGATGAATTTCTGTCGTCTCTCGCACCTTTTATAGTAATTAGGTCATGACACGACACGCTGAAATGGTACTTGCGATTGCATTTGCATGCGATAAATGATGATAAAGTGCGACTACACTGTGTTTTGATTTGTTCTTATTCTCCTCGGGTCACAACGGTGTTGCTGAAAGGGTCGCGCACCCGGACTGACGATGATAAAGAAAAGGAAACATTAGCTGCTTCTTCACTCTGCGTTTTTCTGCTTGCTTCTTCTTCCTGACATTATCCCTCTTTAAATAGGGTAGACCACTGTTTGCCTCGTTGCTGCGTCCTGCCTGTATTGCATGCCTCCCCCTCTCATTACCTCACCCCGTTTTTATTATGTGCCTCGCCCAGATGAGGGTCTGTCTGGTTGATCATCTTCATGGAAAATTAAAGAAAAATAAATACTCTGTCACCAACGCAAGTTGTTACCATCTAGGTTTAGAGTTCCCTATAAAAAATAGAATTTGAATAAATTAGAGGTAAAGTAAATAACGACTGCCAACAATGAGTCGGCTGCCTTGATGGGACATGGAGAGATGGTAGTGGTGTTTTTAAGCTTTTAGGTCGCACCTCTTGAGGTATGTGGCCCTCTGGATAGCCTTTCACGTGTACCTCCATGTCAACGGTATTGTATCTCTCGTCCGAGATAAAGTGAAAAGAAGAGGCTCTCATGGTTTAACTTGACTCTTGGACGAGAGAGAGAGAGAGAGAGAGAGAGAGAGAGAGAGAGAGAGAGAGAGAGAGAGAGAGAGAGAGAAGGAGATTCTTCACACTGCTTTTGGGGATTCAGGTAATTACTCTTATCGAGGGCGTAAATGGGTGGTCGGTCCGTAGAAGTATAGGTGATGGGTTAGTCATGTCATTTTTTTAAAGCTATTATTAGCATACCTCTTTCGTCTTTTCCTAAATAATAAACAGTGTGACCAGTTGTGTGTTCTTCGGTGTGGGTAGTTTTTAAGTCTTCCAAATCAAATGTTTGTGATTATTTGTAGTTTTGCATAGCATGTATGCTGAGCTTTTACTGATGAGGAAGGTGTAAGTATTGTGTATGTTATTGGTGTTATTCCGTCACTCATTCGTTTTTGTTGCTGTTGCGATTGTTAACAGTGAAATTATCCATGTTGATCCTTTTCTAATCGTCGTTGTGGCATATTAGTATAACAGAGCCTGAAGTTTTCATTCTACTGTTGTGTCTTTTAATGCTGTTATTAGCGATGTATTGTAAACGAATTACTCTTAATTATCAAAAGTTATTCATTTTACGTGTTCACTAGTTCTTAAATATTGAAGCAGATATTTTAGGTACTGCAGGTGAATTGTATATATTCTTCGTTGAATTCCTTTACATATTCTGTGAATAATCTATGAATGTTTTTGGGGTGGGTGAACGTAGAATCGCAAGTTCATTGTTGTTTCCTCAGAATTATAGCTAAATTTTTAAACAAATTTTGTTAGCTAAATTTTTAAACAGATTGTGTATGTATACTTAAATTCGTGTATTGATGCATGCTGTCGCTCTCTAGGACCGACAGGGAGAGAGAATATGCACAAAAACCGTTTAACAAATTGCATCTTGATTCATTTGTTGTGTTCGCCTCTTGTATCTTCGGATTATTTTATGATTTTACGAATTTTTCCGAAGAATTTTAAGCATCTTAGAGTGGAGATTATTCATTCTGAGAGCACAATCTCTACCGGCCAGAGAGGCGGATTTAAAGATTTACCATTACTTAATATTTTCATCATTGGCGTATTTCTCGTTACTCGATGCATTTAATATGCTTTTAATCCTTGTATCTGTAGATTCTCTCGAGACATTTTTTGACAGCGTAACTGGATAAGCGCTGAAGCCTTTCCAAGGGAATGGATTTATCCAGGTACCCTCCCGGTTATCGATATGAGGTGCTAAAGGATCGCTGGGAAGGTGCGCCAACTTAAGAACACACGGAAATTCTGTTGATTTTTATTGTTATTTAATACTCGGAGCTGAGAGAGAGAGAGAGAGAGAGAGAGAGAGAGAGAGAGAGGGAGAGAGAGATCTGCTCCTGTCACTTTACAAATATTTCTCGTAGTTTTTTCATCATCTTGCAATTCGTATTTTCACTGGGTATGTTTATTGGAAATTTTATGCCATTTTCCCTTACAATGTCATATTGTCTGTAATAAGGGTCTTTACTAAGAACTAGCGGTTTTGTCTTATCTTTTCGTGATTGTCAGTAATTGTCTTTCGGAGGCTTGGGCATTCTTTTTTTTCTTCTTTGAACATCTTGTTAGGTACATATTCTCATGTTGTTATTAGTTCCTCATATGTTTTTTTAAGTCTATTCGATCATCAAGGACAAATAAGTTGTTCTGAGTCCCAAGAGTTAGAGTGTCTTTGTGGAAACATTAAAATTTTTCAAAATATTTATTTATGAAGACACACACACACACACATACAGTATATATATATATATATATATATATATATATATATATATATATATGTGTGTGTGTGTGTGTGTGTGTGTGTGTATGTATGTGTATATATATATTATATATATATATATATATATATATATATATATATATATATATAAGTATAGCAATATTTTTTGTATGGATGTACGTATGTATGTATGTTCTGGGTAAATACACCCACTACAGATACATTTCATATAAGCTTACACCAATAAGGGAATGCTCATTTGTAAATTTATATAAATGATATGCTTCTTTTTACGAGATATTCATTATTTTCCCCTCTGATGCTTGAGCGGGCTGTGTACGTCTTGGGCGTATCCCTCAAGATGTTAAGTGAAGGATGGATGAAATTAATTCGTCTTCTCACCCAGAATGAAGTTCCGGTTCAAGAAGTCTTGCTGAGGAGCTTAATTATGATGAACGATTTTTTTTTTTTGTTTTTTTTTTTTTGGAGGGTGGAAAACCAACAATGTAGGAAGCGCTTCTAGAAGTGCGAAGTCATTTCTGAAGTTCTGTACGTGAAGCGCCGGGACGGTCAACTGTTATAACCACTTCATACTCGAGAAATGAGAAGAGGCTTGAGTTTGTTAAGACTTTATGAGGTTGAATAGTGTTTTGCGGTGGGTGTGGATTACAAATGAACAAGTGTCTTTTTATAACATACCATAATAGTGCATGCGTGTGTATTTACTAAATAACAGAATGTTAATGATATAAGTAAGAGAATTTAATTAATGATCTCTAGTGCTTAACGGCACAGGAAGTCTTTCCAAGTGCTGATCGGCCCTAATACTTGACTGTTTATTTTGCACATGTACAAGCATATCTTTTAGTATTAATAACAATAATATGTAATGTGACTGGTCATATACTTGCCTTAAGCTTTATTGATTGGTGTTTTGAGGTCGCCTTCATGTTATTTCTTAAAACTTCTCCATCTAACAACATGCAAAGCATTTTAAATTGCTCTTGATAGCAAACGTTCTCTTTGGTCGAACCTAAATCATTTTTGCCCTCGAACGTTTGTTTTCGATCGTCTGCAAATGTCATTTCACATATTTTCTTTTTGGCAGCTGGGGTTGATGCCATGGTCTTCTCCTCATATAATACTGTACCATAGAGCTATCTATCGCTCCTAGTCTCCCAGAATATTGTGAACTTTACAAAGGTATCCCATCTATGTTCCAAGATTAATGTGTTCAGTGTTCAGAAAATGGATTATCAACTAGCGTAAGGGCAGAAACCCGTTGGGTTAGAAATAGAAGGAAGCAGGGTTATTATTTTTATTATGGTACAGGAATACTTCAGTTTTATGTATTTTTTTAATATTTGCGAAAAATTTCTGTTCTGTGATTTATTGTGAGATTGATGCATAAATTATCCCTCTAGATTTTGAAGCGCTTTGTTTTAAAACTTTGTTCTTTTAGGGGTTTCCTCTAGGTTTAATTGAAGCTTCAGTCTTGTTGCAATGCTATGAAAAAAATTATTTAAACTCTCGTTTAATGCCAGTGAAATTATAGCGTTTTTAGGAGATTGTAATGGATCTTGAGTGCGTAATATATTTTTGAAAACCTTGCATGATTTCTTAATAAACTGATTGTATGATAACAGCTTTTTTTGGATACGCCCTTTTCGTCACGTAGTACGAGGAATAGCCATTACTCTTGTCGTTTTTTTTATTTTTATTTACTATTTGCATTTATACGATTAATTGCATCATGAGAATGACATGTGACCCGTGTGAAGCACTATTTAACTTTCAGCAGTCCGTGTATATTTAAGTTTAAGGAATAATGATTAAAAAATACTTGTCCTAATCCACTTCAAACTATGCTCTTTTCTCTCCGAATATTCTATCGATTTAGCGCTCTTTTCTTTTATGTGATGTGTGTGCATATTTCATAGTCTCATTCATATACTATAGCTCTACATCTCGATGTCATTCTTGTAGAAATGCCCCACTTATAGTCACGTATCTTGTCAGACCGCAGCTACATATGTAAGTTATATATTATTTATGGGTTTTATATGAGCGTATTATTTGGGCATGAAACAGCTCCTTAAGCCATGGTATATGAAAACAGTCGTTTTTCAAGCATTCTTTGATCCCCTACCTTTAAGAGAGAGAGAGAGAGAGAGAGAGAGAGAGAGAGAGAGAGAGAGAGAGAGAGAGAGAGAGAGAATATATTTCATAGGCAGGGTCTTCCTAATCTAACTACCCAGCTATGCCTTAGATCATCACAGCTTATAAATTACCTTTCTTCCGTAAGCGTCGTTTCCATTGAGTTTGTCTTCAAGTAAGAAATGCTGAAGCATTATGCTGATGTAATGTGTTGGGCGCGGAATACATGATTAGTTTTAAAATTTCTTAAGCGCTTCGTTTAAGCTCTTCCCTTGAGGTTTAATTGGACTGGTGTATGGCGAATCACCATTTAGGCGACCGCTGCCTCTTAGCGCATAACTCACAAACCGTCCCCCTGCTTTCGGGATAATAGGAAATGGCACACGATTCACTAATAAATGTAAATCTAAGCTTCATCTGCAAAAGAAAAAACACTGCGGGTCAGGAAAGGAGCAGGTTCTCGTCTTTGGAAAAACAAAAGGGCTGAGAGGAAAATCTATAAAAAGAATATTTACTTGCGTAAGGGTAAACAATAATCAGCCATTTCGCAAGGAACTTAAAATTCATGAGTTACTCTGTGTGTTTTGGGGTTCCCAGGATGAGAAATGAACAGGTCTCTCGTCTTATCATTCCTAGGGTCAAAGGGTGGGGGCAAGGGGGTTAACGGGGTGTGTGGGGGGAAAGGATCCCGAGGTGGCGTGGAAGAGAGAGAGAGAGAGAGAGAGAGAGAGAGAGAGAGAGAGAGAGAGACTGCGTGCCGCTGCTTTTCATGAAAACGAAATCTTGCAGATCAACATCGAAGGAGTGCCGGCGCCTGCTTCTTCCCCTCCCTTTTCATCTCTCTCTCTCTCTCTCTCTCTCTCTCTCTCTCTCTCATTCTTAATCTTTATATACTGCCATTTGGAACACCATTTAATGAAAATTATTCACGCCAGAAAATCACTTTTAAGCTGGTTTGTAAATGACCCCTGGGATTGTGAAATTTCCCTTTTCTGAAGTCAAATGTAATGGACAAACGATGAAAAAAATTGTAGTCGGCGTAAGGAAATTTTAACTACGAAAATTTGTCTGCGCCATTAACTTATGCATTTACAACGCTTGGTAACTCAAACGGACGCTTGCGTCAGGTTCCCGAACCAAATTGTTAACGTTGTTAAACTAAGATGGGTATCCGGGATATGTCAGTCATTGCTGATGTTAAGTTAGTATTCAGGCTAAGAATTGTATACTTTCATTGATTAATGTTATATAGATGGATTTACGAGTTTGTTATTTTTTTTATATTTCATATTTATTTAATTTTTTTATTTTAGATTTCATATTTATTTTAAAACCTATAAGATTTTCTTTTTAGAATTTTTGGGCTAGATCTTGAAAAACTAAGGTATTCACAACAATTTTTGTAATTGTTTTGTGTCATTTCAGGCGATATTAGGCCAAAAAATTTGGTTCTCATCAGAAGAGTGGTTTGTTGCTATTGAGTTTTTATGTAGAAAATATTCCATTTCCCGAGAAATTCTGTAACCATGAGGCAAGAGGAAGAGAAAGGTAATGATTTCAAGATCACAACGATCGTTATGTTTGTTGTCATTTCATTACTACTTCTGTTAGCAAAGGTAGAAAGTCTAAATAGTTTTTTTAAAGTTTTTTAAGCATCCGCATCTTTTTTTTTAATCATTCTTGAGTTCTCCGGGTGAAAATTGATCAGAGCATAATGTGGTCAGCGTCGTGATGTCAGGGATGTCAATATACTTAACGATTCCTAATTTTTCAAACTTTTTTTAAGACCAACCATTTTTTAAGTCGTACGTATATACACTCTGTCGGTATTTTTTTAAATGAGCGTGTTCGTGTGAAACTGCAATACGAGACTTTGGTCAGAGGTATTTACGTTTTTTCTTTTGTTTATTTACAACTTGATGGGAATTTGTAGAGACCGATGCTGTGTTATGTTAAACGTCTGTCGTGCGGATTTCGCTGCATACCGTCGTTCGTTTTTTCATTTCCTTGTTTTTATATTTTTATTTTGTTTTTGAGCCTTTGATCGATTCCTGGTACATCGCATGTATCAGTTTGATATGATAAAATGTATGTTTTATTATGAACCTTAATGTTGAAAGTTATGAAATTATTTAAATTGCCTTGGTCATGTAATTTTTTTAACTCAACTATAGAATTGCCCGTTTGCTATCGCGTTTCGTGTAGTCCATATTTCCTACTTTCATGGGTACACGTACAAGTAAATGTTTATTTTCTTACTCTTTTTTTTCATATCTCGGGTTTTATTCTTTTTTTTACTTTCTTTAATGTTTGTCTGAAGCTGTTCATATTTGTTCTACCTTACTGTACTTGTAAAATTTTTCGTGTACCTTTCATCCGTTTTTTTCATTCGTATTTTATTGTCCACCGCCTTCCAGACGCTGTATTTCCACATTTTTTTCCCCAATCCCCGAGGTCTGTGATTATTCCCTCAAAGTGCTGGTACTTTTTTCCTTCATGGGTAAGGTTTAGATTATTATTATTATTATTATTATTATTATTATTATTATTATTATTATTATTAAACCGCGCACTTATTAACATTGGCAAAACAAAACGAATAATTTGTTAAGGAAGCTTCTACAAAATAGTCCCATGTATGAAAAAAAGAAAAAAGGAAAAATAAAGTCAAGAGAAAAGATAACATAAAGCATCGGTGAATTTAAGGAATTGATAAGGGAAACAAATCAGTAAAATAAGCTAATAGAAAAAAGCAATAACTTACTGTGAATGACGCCCTTCGGTAAATTACAATTGTTCGCTTAAATTAACATGAGGTATCGATATCTATACCACGGCTAGCAGTACTGTTCCACAGGTGTACAGGGACAGGAATAAAAATACACCTAGTAGTGGGCGTTGTAACAGCGTGTCACTCTACAAAATGCTCTGCAAAACGAATTGCACTCGTTCCTCATTGGGCGGTTCGATATCGTTCTCGGCTAGCACTCTGACGGGCCCGCGTTCGATTCTCCAGCCGACCAGTGAAGAATTAGGGAGAATTTATTTCTGGTGATAGAAAGTCATTTCTTCGTTATATCGTAGTTCGATTCATAATAAGTTGTAGGTCCCGTTGCTAGGTAATCCAAATTGGTTCTTAGCCACGTAAATGAGTCTAACTTTTGTCATAGGGAGAGCTGGTTAATCAGCTCAGTGGTCTGGTTAAACCAAGGTATTACTACGAATTGCGCTCACAGACTTCAGAGTTAGAGTCATGAAAGACGTTAGAAGAACAACCTATATTAAAGCGTATAGGTGATCAAGCTCTAAATCCTAATTGCCACTAACGGCAAACAGCAAATCGCTTTGAACAATTGCGTCAAGAAGATCCAGAAAAAAAAAACAGCGGTTCCACAACGGCATCATCTACAGTCTTCATAAACATAAAATCCACAGCAAAATGTTACTCATCAATAGCATTAAGAAGTTGGATCACAGTTCGAGGTCGGTTAATTATTCAATCGGTTAAATCATGCCCTGTATCCAATTGACTACCCGACTTGTAAATGTGTTCCTGGCTCTGTGAAGGCTGTAATTACTTTTTTTATGTATTGGAAGAAATGGAATACGGTTGTAGATCCTGACAGGTGTCGGCTTTATCGCTGGTACAGTGGTAGAAATTCATAATATATATACTAGCAGGATAGCACATATGGACAAACAAACAGGTATTTGCAACTGTTAGGTGTTTTTAGGCTGAGGCCTACTTTCATTAGAGACAGGAGGTCAAATCTTGCAAATCCTCGTGAGCCCCACTTACTTTAATCCTGTCTGTCATGTACCTTCCCTAAAATTAAACTCCTTGCATATTTCTTTTGAGATTAATGGATCAAGTTTATACTTGCCATGACTAATATGCATGTTCTTGCCGAAACTTGCCTTTATAAGACTAGACTCAATTATATTACTTTCTCGTGCAATATTAGAATAAATTATCTTTTTTGCTTTTGCCGAATTGATTGTATGATTGTTCTCAGTAGCATTACCAAAATTCCACTGTTCGCCTTTGCATTTCTTAAACATCTTTTATGCTGTTCTCAACTCTTTTCCATTGTTTTCCCAGTTTTCAAATATAAAAGCTATCACAAGAACTACATGAAATTCTGGCATACACGCTTTATATATATATATATATATATATATATATATATATATATATATATATATATATATATATATTATAACATTATATATACATATATATATATATATATATATATATATATATATATATTATATATATACATACATATATATATATATATATATATATATATATATATATATATATATATATATATTATTTATATATATATATAATATATATATATATATATATATATATATATATATATATATATATATATATATATATATATATATATATACACTGTATATCTTAAAATCAGCAGGTGGGAAACAAACTGGGTGCAAAGTCCTTAAATTTGTTTTGACTTATTTCTTCACCTGCAACTTAAGTGACATAAATTTTCAACTATATACTGTATATATATATATATATATATATATATATATATATATATATATATATATATATATATATATATAGCATATGTAATATATATATATATATATATATATATATATATATATATATATATATATATATATATATGTATATGCATATATATATATAACTGTATAACTGTGCAAGTATATCAATGTGTAATTGATCGCGTGGAAGAAAAATTTATTTTCCTTATATCTGATGGCTACCCATTTCCAACGACGGATTAACTATGATATGCGAATAAATAGCTACAAGAACATAAAAATACGTATCGCTTTACCAAGATGATGAAAATAAAACCATGTCCAGGACTCTGGAAATAACTGTTACTGACAATCACGGTAAGAAAGTTTTGAGATTCACGATAAGAAATAATTTATATATATATATATATATATATATATATATATATATATATATATATATATATATATATGAGTGTGTGTGTGTGTCTGTGTGTATATACACATATATATATATATATATATATATATATATATATATATATAATTCACTCATGTAAGCAAAAATTTAGAAAATGAAATGCCTTCAGACGTGAATCAGACACGGAAGTGAGAGCAACTGTGTATTTCTTGGTTCGATTTGGTCAAAGTTTTAATAGAGAGAGAGAGAGAGAGAGAGAGAGAGAGAGAGAGAGAGAGAGAGAGAATATCGGTTACTCTTCCAAAGTACAGTTGTGCCGATAGCATGGTAGATTTAATAATTGTTCCTGGTTGTGACACGTCACTAAGCTTTTATTATACGATAGGTTTTGTTAGTAAACTTGCAGTTTCATTTTATTGATGATATATGGATGTGTTGGAAATTAATTTACATATTATTATTATTATATTATTAATCAGACAAGTTTTCTGTGGCAAACAGAGGCCAACGGATAGTGTTATTGTTTTATGTTTGGTTTTGCAGCTACGCTGTAAATCGTTAGTACCATGATCATGTGACGCGAGACTGAAGTCTGTTCCAATGATTACATAATCCACCCACCTACATCTCTCTCTCTCTCTCTCTCTCTCTCTCTCTCTCTCTCTCTCTCTCTCTCTCTCTCTCTCATCTGTGATGTCAGAGTCAGTACCACTTTGTGCCTGTGTGAATGGTAATGAGTTCCTCCTGTTGCAGTGTTACCACCAGTCACTCACGGAATTAAACCCGTCCATCATAGACGCAGCGGTACCTTAGCAATTGGATCAGATGGTAGCCATCCTTCATAGGGAATTTAATGGGATCCCGCTACCTAGATTCGGAGTTGAGATGGAAGGCCGCGGGGAGCAGAACGGAATGTTGGGTTTTTGTGGGAGGTAAATTTCGTCTGCCTAGATTGGTATTGAGCTGCTTACTCTGTTTAGATTGAAGGTTGATCAGGGAATGTATTATTTCTCGTGATAATGCCAGAGAGGTAGTAATTCAAGGAATGCGTATTCCTGTTAACGTAATGAGGATTAATTGTCGTTTACAGACTTTATTCACCATTCTGTACTGTCAATGAATCTTGAAATTTCCATATGATTTTCCGGTATAAATGACCGAATTCTAAATAAGCTTGAATAAGATATGCTTAATTTTGATAGCCATTTTCTTTTTTTGCATTTCATGTGATAAAGTATGTTGAATTCTTTGGGTCGCATGAGGTTACTGGATCAAATTCACATTTATTATGCGTAAAGGAAATTATTTTGTCAGTTGCAACTGGGAACGACTTCAGGCAAAGAAATTAGAAAACTTTCCTGTATTTATTTTTTATGTGCATATTAGGTTCTGATAACCTGGGCGAATATTCTTAACTGGGCCTGTATGTTGAGCGCATATTTCATTTTTCATTCATTTAGCGTCGCCGTTAGTCTCAGAAAATTCAGAATTTTCGAACTGTTGAGGGGGGGCGGGGTGGAGATAAAACGTATTGTGACACTGACTCGTAGCGGATTTTTCGACTGGAAGTAGTGTTTCATACTTTGAAAGAATGAAGCTACTTGTGGCCGACGAAGGGCCTGAAATATGAATGATTGTAAGAGAAAATATTTCCTTACAGGATGTATACTTCCTTTATGTATGCAAAATGGCTGTAACCATAAGGTTTATACATAGATTGGGGAAAGAATATGTAGCCTCTTTTTCGTTCACTATAGGCGCCCTGTGCATCTAGGGTAAGCAAAATAAATGCTGGTTAAGAGAAGGTCTTCACAGATGAAACCAGGCATTTTTTTTATGAGCCAAGTAGAAGACGCACTAGTCATGTCGAACGAATTTGTCTTTGAGTCCTCATCTTTTGATATGCTTAACATATCTCTGTATGCAAATGCCCCATGGATGGCGTGATAGCGGTACATTATCATGCTCACCTGCTCTCGAATGGCACCGGTGGGAGACCAGAGAGGAGAAGTATCCTTTTTATTTTTTAACTATCTCAAGCTTTGTTATTAATCCCCTATACTAGGATTAATTAATGGCATCCCATAAGGGTAATCACTCCCATTATTACTTTTCGTGTTAGCATTATGCCTCGCTTAATCACCGGTCCATTTCGCCGGATGGTCTTTAAGAGCCCGATTGGGCGTCGTCTCGTTGATGTCTTTATACTCGAGTCTGTTGTTCCTGACTGAAAGGACACAGAGCTTTAAAGGATCGTAAGCGCATTCTATTGAGCCGTTTAGCCAGGCTGAATAGAAGGAGCCCGTCCGACGTTCTCATCCCGCCAGCCTCTTTCATTAGACTGCATTGCTCTTTTGCGGCGGAGAAGACAGAACACGTCCCTATCATCCATGTGCTTATTGTAGTTAATGCATGTTAGGTGCAGTAAAGAAAAGCCATCCAACCCATACTCTAGGTCGTTTTACCTTTCAACAGGGGTTGTAAATAGCATTTATCTGGAGATTATTCCGACAAGGATTTTTATCAGATAAAAAGAGTTCTCTCTCTCTCTCTCTCTCTCTCTCTCTCTCTGAGATAACAGTTTATAAAGACGTTAAAGTTGTTGTTACTGCCAAAAGATGGACGAGAGGCGTAACTGTGGACGTTTTATTATTGTGATTATTATGGCATTAAAATGTCTGCGCAAACATCACGGGAGCATATTATACTCCATTGTATTCACGTACTTTTGTTTATTAGTGGATGTGGTTTTGAACCAGTATTCCGACCCTGTTGAGAAAATTTTACATGCTGTCTTAAGAGGAAAGTGCTTGCTGCAATTATTATGAAAAACGTGAACATTAAAGTCTTTGATCGAGTTGCATGATTTCAGTAGAGAATGTAAGTTGCGGTAAGAGTATTTATTTTTTCGTGCCTTGTCTGTATGTCAAACGATTTTTCATTGTGTGAAATATGTGTTTCCGTTCTATATAGTATAGATTATGAATTCAGAAGTGAAACTCTTGAAATATCATCTTTATGTTTTATGTCATACAGAAAATTAAAATATTCACGAATTTTCCGAAGTACCTGTCATGAAATACAATGTACTGGAATACACAGGTCCGATTTTATTTTCATAAACTCAGGCTTTTTTTGAGGTAGTAATTCAGCATTAATTCTGGTGTAGCGTCTAGAGTGAATTGTGATTTTGAAAAACTGGAGCACATATTGAAACCAGGACCTTCTTCGATATACCATCAGTGAAATATTATTAATAATTTGTTACACTGTTGCTATTCAATACAGTCCTTTCATTTTTTATATATTTATTTATGTTTGCGCATTTATTTATTTGGTGTTGGTTATATTCGAAAGTATTGACTGTCTTGAAGGGTAGAAAGTGATAACATATTAATTTGAGTATTTTAAAATTAAGTGTTGCAGTTTTTCGTATAGAAAACAATTCACCTTATATTTTACCGAATTATTTATATTATTTTTTTAATCTATTAATTAATTCATTCATTTTTCTCTTTTCTATTCTAATAACTAATCTCATCTTTCTGTATTTCCTATTATCTTCTGTAACTTTTTTCTAATGAACACCATATTCTTTGGAAGCTTGAATTTCAAGTCAGTGGCCCTACAGGCTTGTTCTATATGACTACAGGTTCATCTTTTAAATAACAATAATAATAATAATAATAATAATAATAATAATAATAATAATAATAATAATAATAATAATAATAATAATAATAATAATAATTTTGTTTGTTTGTTTTTCTCAATAGTGATGTACATATTCTGTATATTTGGAATTTTCCTTCCCTTGATAGAAGGAAATAAAATTGATTTAATTTACTCTTTAATCTATGAGAGAGTGATGTTGCAAGAACAAAGACATTGGCTTCTGTTAAAAGCTATCATATGTAAATGATTTTTTTAAACAGTACTCGTAATATGTTATGGGTATAATTCTTGTTAATTTTCTGCCTATTTCTGCCACACGATCTTTTTGTCTTCACAGTAACGCCTTAACCAAAAGATGCGAGAGCGACACGTTAAAGAAAATATGCTAGCATAACCAGCTTCTTATTTGAAAGCAGAAGACAAAATGAATGGGCCCTTTAGGTACAGCCCCTACTTCTCCTGTGAGCACCTCATCATTGCTATTTTGATCATCTACCCAGGTATGAAAAGTTAAGTATACCTTAGTTTAACCAGACCACTGAGCTGAATAACAGCTCTCCTAGGGCTGGCCCGAAGGATTAGACTTATTTTACTTGGCTAAGGACCAATTGGTTACCTAGCAACGGGACCTACAGCTTATTGTGGAATCCAAACCACATTATACCGAGAAATGAATTTCTGTCACCAGGAATAAATATGGATGTAGGGGTGCCCACATAAGCTAATCTTCTTTCTATGTTAGGCTTTCCGTCTGATAAATGTCCAAATTCTTATTTATTCCCAACATGGATTCGTTTCAACGCCGAAGTTATGTTTCCTCATATTGTGTGGTTGACGAGTATTACTTCGGGGAATGCTCTCAGGAACTTCTATTCTCGTTTAGCATGGTAGACTTCACAATCCTGCAGACACTTTCTGCTTTCATAAATTTCTGAATTGTTCAGCATGGGATAATTATCCTATCATTGTCTCGACTATTGCTTTAATGTGTCCCAGTTGGTTCGTAAGGGATGAAATTTCAGATTTGGAAGGTAAGCTTCTAACGTTTTTAAATATAAAAAAATACTTTTGATGGCAAAATGGTAGGACAAGAATACTAAAATGGAATGTCCGGACCATCCATCAATAACAAAGGACAGTACTTTGGCCATTAGTGTGTTCCTTTTGCAGAACCGGGCTTGTTTTGCGCAGCTTGGGCTGCCTAAAATAAGCACGAGAGTGCTTGACATGTTGATTACATACGACACATTTATCATACTTATTTCAATAACATATTTGATGCCCGATTAAAGTAATTTGTTCTACATTTTTACAAATTCATACGTGAAATGCCAGTTTTGTCACTGAGAAGTGACAAATCCCTCGCTGAATTTAGCATTTATTTACCTAATAAGTCGCAATCCATCGGTATTATGTTATTGTGAAGGAGGATCATAAATCCATTTAAATCGACACGCGTGAATATAAATTGTTCTTAATGTCCAATTAATACTGCTAAAATTAAGATGTCGGCCAATACTTTGCATTCGGTATGAATGTCAATTATCGCATCGTAAGTAGGATGATCTTATGAAAAATTAGTTGTCTTCGTAGCAGTATTTTAAAATTATGATGATTACAGGTGAATAGGTAATTCAATAAAATTTTATGAGTGTTATTAATACCTCACTCACAAAGATATATATATATATATATATATATATATATATATATATATATATATATATATATATATATATATATGTATATATACTTATATACATATGTATATATATATTATATATATATATATATATTATACAGTGTATAATGTGTGTGTATGTATGTATGTATATATATATATATATATATATATATATATATATATATATATATATATATATATATATATATATATATTTATATTTATATATATAATATATATATATATATATATATATATATATATATATATATATATATATATATATATATTATTACGTGTTTATAATTTTTCCACCCATACGCATTTTCCCCTTAGAGGCGTGGCTCCATGAAGTGTTATTATTTCTGTTCTCAACAATTAATTTTAGAAGAAGTTGTTCGCCTTATGGCTTTATTTCTTACGCTGGTGGTATCCTAACACGATCGACTACCTACCTTCCTCATGTCACGGAACTTGAAAACCCTGTTAAATAGTTCCTTACGTCTCGTTGTTACATATTTTATGGGGGTCATTTTTTTTTTATTATTAATTTTGGTCATTTGCTTCCATGATCCTCTTATGTTCGGTTTAATTTCTGCTCGTAACCAAAAGAACGATCGAAACAAGAATTCACTTTTACGCTGATTATTGTGGTACATTTTACTCTTGATAAGGAGATTAAGGCAAATTAATGAACATATGGAAAAAGTGCTTGGGTGAATATAATGGAGAAGATGACACGTAAAAAATGTATTCGTATATTCCAAATGCATGAACAGCGTTACCTCTTACAGGTGAACAGGAAGTGGCACCAAAATTATTAAAGAATGTTTTTGAAGGTGTGTCTTATTATGGATTCGCCTGTTTTCCATGTACTCGCAGTGTATGTGAAAAATGTTCGAATAATCTTTTCTGTCATCATTCTTACTAAGTGTGGAGAATAGGTGTCATCTGCTGCTGCTTAACAGGAAAGCTGAAAATTAAAATAAGAAAATTTTCTCTATTTTTAAGTTTCATGTCGGCTTGTAATGTCGTTAAAGAGAGAGAGAGAGAGAGAGAGAGAGAGAGAGAGAGAGAGAGAGAGAGAGAGAGAGAGAGATTTCCAAATAATGTCGTATTTTCAATTCGTTTCAGGTACTGGAAACGGAAGAAGAGAAAGATAGAGAAAAATTTCATATCAGTATCACGTTATTTTGTTAATTTGCGTCATGTACTTTGAGACGGAAGAAGACAAACAAATGAACGGAGAATGAATAGGCTGCGATCAGAACAAGTAATGTAAACCAGTGTTTTATAAAAGTAAGCACACACTTCAATTTTCTTTCTGTGGCATAAAGCTGGAAAATTAAACTGATTTGTGGGAGAAAAAGTGAAACCGTATTGTTTGTTACGTTGTTTTTGGTGAAGATTATGAAACATGTTTTTTTGAGATATTAGGGAATATATATATATATATATATATATATATATATATATATATATATATATATATATATATATATATATATATATATATATATATATGTGTGTGTGTGTGTGTGTGTGTGTGTGTGTGTGTGTGTGTGTGTGTGTGTATTCATATATTTAGTTGTATTCTTCTTAGTCACGAAGATAAAATAAATCGACGTACCCCACAATGAAAACGAAGGAGAAACCAGAGAGGAAAACAATAAGGAAATAGAGTTCCTAATTTGTCCCAACAGTTTCGCCCTCCACCAGGCCTCCCCTCTATTTCCTTTTTTCCTCTTTAGTTTCTTTTTTCGTTTTTCATTGTGGAGTACATCGAGATATTTATCATCATGACTAAGAAAAATATTAACTGATATATATATATATATATATATATATATATATATATATATATATATATATATATATATATATATATATATATACACATACACACATTTATTGAAAATTTATCTATAAGTTCCAATATTTGATCTGTGTGAAATGTAGGTAAATAAAAAAGTTATTGTAGTTTAATGGCAACGCCGTCAGTTATTTTTTTTTCTGAGCAAATTTACCTGTGAGCGAGAGAGAAGGAATGCTCATTGAAGATATGCGCTGGCCGGCCCAAGACAGCATGCCAATCAGGTATTAGCACATTGCTATCCCATCGGCATTACAAGATCGCTTGCTCGTTTGAGATGGAACATACGAGTACTTATCCTCCTGGCAGCTAGTGTTTAGGGGATAATGGAGTCTTTTAAGCGAAAGGAAAAGTTTGTATTACCCGTATTGAACTGAGCGAATCATTTTAAATGAAATTCACTGAAAATTAAAAACCTTATTTCTTTTAGTGGAAAGAATGATAAGGAATTTTCTCAGAGGCTTGAAGGTTGACCAAACGAAGGTGCTGAAAATCAACAGCGTGTTTCACATCAGTTAAGAAGGATATTTTCAAACTGGACCTCAAGGTTGACAATAAGAGAGAGAAGAAAAAGGTCGATAGTTGAGGGCCTTAACATGGTTGCCGTCGCGACAAGAGATGTTCGCAGAGATATTGGAGGGGTCTTCCCCATCCGTATTTATCTCCATTTCAGCCTTGGTTGTCATTACACTCCCAAGGGCTCGAAGGAGAATTGGCGTCCGCAAGGACCTGCCTCCTTTCCGTCCGTTGGGTGGTCGGGATTTAGGTGGTGTACCGAAGCGCTGAAACATAAGACATAAATTGGTGCGATATCACGACTTTGTCTTAGTTGCGATGTTCCCCCACCACCGTGGCGAAGTGTGCTTGACCGTCGCCGGGCCGCGAGGTCACCTCAGGTCTGTTGTCTCCGTTTCTTTTATTTTCGTTACCTTTTAGGTTGGCCGGGAGGGGGGCGCCCGCTCGAGATGTGTTGTTGCACATCCTGGTGATGCTGGGAAAGCTTTTTTCTTTCCCCGAGTCTTCGGAATCACTGGGACTTCCTGGTTGGTTTTTGATGAATTTACGATGCATTCGTCATCTTTCCGTTTTTGTACTTACTTGCAATGGTGTACTAAATTATTATATCAGTAATTAATTGTGGATATAGTGTTTGGAGATGCTAGCGTTGAATATTTTAGTCCTAGATATTTTTCGTTTTTGCCCTTTGAATCATATGTTGATAAACAAAGCTGTTGCTAAGGTCATTTTCGTTGATTGAGAAGGTTTTGATTTTTGAAACTACTCAGCTCATTTCCTTTGGGACCCAGTAACATTTGTTTTAACAAAATAAGAAACATATAATATTTATGATGGATATATTAGTGTGAGACATCGTTTTTTATATTGATATGATTAATTGATGTTAGCATCAAATGTATATCATTTTTTTCTATCACGAGCATAATTGTGATACTCTCTTCAAATGCGATGTTGCCTTTCCTTAGAGTTATAGCAGTTTGCTTCTCTCTCTCTCTCTCTCTCTCTCTCTCTCTCTCTCTCTCTCTCTCTCTCTCTCTCTCTCTCTCTCTCTCTCTCTCTCGTTAATGCCTTACGTTGGCCGTTGTCCATTTCATAAAGTTTTTCTTGGCGGTTACATTTCCAAAGAATATTACGCAAATATAATAAAGTCCGAATTCCAGAAATGTTATAACTTTCTGATTAGTTTTTTTCGTTGTCTATGAACTCAATTTTCCTCTTACGAGAAAACTTGAGAAGACAGTTACTGCAAAAAAGCAAAAAATTCATTTTTACTCTCGTTGTTTGCCTTAACTTTTATCACCAACAACGACCCTTATTATCATTCATTTATATGATTAAATTCTAATTTTTTATTTTTCATCAGCATTTGTTAACTGCGACACTTTCAGACATAATTCGAAGTTCCATGACGTATCGTATATCAGGAAATCTGCCCGAATAAGGTATATGCCTCTTAGGAACGTTAATTTTTACATTTAGATCTTTTTCAAGTAAACGAGGTCATGGACAGAACCTATTTTGTTGTTTAGGTATAAACAACAAAATGAGTAAAATAACCAAAGGCGTAAATGAGCCTCGGGGAACTGACCATGGCAATAAGTAAATATCTCATTCCTGTCAATTTTGTGAGACAAGTGTTAAGGGAGGCCGTGGTTGTATTACACAGTTTTACAGGTGATGTTATATAAAAGTCCTCCTGAACGCAAGGCCTTGATTTACTAATAATATACACTTTTGTCACAGCATATCATGCCCCGTTGACTTCAGAAGGATTCTTTGGTCATTTAATCAGACATTATGTTTCGTCTAGCCAGTATTGTTCCATGCAATTTAGGTGGCAGTTTCGTTTAGGGAAACGTCTCGGATGAGATATTAGATTTAACCAGAAAGAAAACTTTAGGAGAGAAATGGTATTTACTCAGTGACCTCAGTTGAATTTTTTTTCTCGTAGTTAATGTGATCGACAGACATGAATGACGTAGGACTTCGTCCACTCCAACAACAGGGTCTCTCTCTCTCTCTCTCTCTCTCTCTCTCTCTCTCTCTCTCTCTCTCTCTCTCTCTCTCTCTCTCTCTCTGAGTAAAGAATCGATTGATTGCAGTTTTTTTTTTTTTATTTCAGCCTTGCTGTATTTCTTACCGTTTGTAAACATAATCATCAGTCTCCCAAGTTGTTTTGTCTAGCTGTGCCTCTCTTGTGTATCGGCCTTTAACCCCCATTCCGTTCAAAAATTTCAAGGATCCGAGGGAAGAAAAAATGTAAAATTGCACGAATTATCATCACCACGCGGTATAATGTTAGATCATAAACATATCGGGTAATTCCAAGTATCCTCATTATTTCTCACGGAAATGTTTGGAATTGAATCTTCTTACCATGGAGTTAATAAAGCGCGCCTTGGTATTTACTTCATATTTACGTTTTGCTCTCTCTCTCTCTCTCTCTCTCTCTCTCTCTCTCTCTCTCTCTCTCTCTCTCTCTCTCTCTCTCTCATATTACTTGAAAGGAAAGGAATGTATCTGATTTCTCCTGCCTCCAATAATTGCTGAGATGCCCAAATCAAGCCGACTTCAGACAATTGAGTGATTGTCCGGGTTTGGGGAAAAGTCAGGACTAATCGGATTTTCTTAGGGATAATTCCCTGTCTTGGGTCATCGGGTATTGCCGATAATGAGCTGTTGGGAGCGTCAGATTGCTTCGAGGCACTTGCCCGTCTGTTTTTGGGAATTAAGAAATCCGAAGGCATTGTTTTGGTCTTGCCTTAATACCCAGACACATTATTTGCGAAGGTAGATCCGTGGCGATGTAAATTTTTCAGTAATGTTGTGAAACAAGTGTCCTTAAAACACGTGTTTACAGAAAGCCTTCGGTTTGCATGATCATTTCAAATATGAGCCTTTAGGCTGAATTTGAACTTACCGTAATTGCTTATGAATGTGTCGAAGATTGAAAGGCCGTTGTCAATGCGTATGAAGTTTAATGTTGTGTTGAAATTGTATGTTGTGTATGCATATGAAGTTTAATGTTGTGTTGAAACTGTATGAGGATGGCTCCACATACGGAAAATATCGATGAAAATAAATATTTGTTAAAACACCGATGATTCTG
>NC_089791.1:12558375-12625875 GCF_040412425.1 Macrobrachium rosenbergii
AGAAGGGGCAACTGATAGTTTGTTTTTATGCATAATTAATGTTTCGACGGCCTAAAATTTGTCATTTTTTTAATGAATATCCATATATAATATTATGGTCTTTAGATCCCTCTTAGGCCTTCTGTATGCGCATGCTCAGAATTCGTTGTAATCGTAATTCTTTAAGCTGGCTCTTTTCGCATTGCACTCAGTCATTTCCTTTCACCGATCATCATCTGTCCAGCAGAGTCCTCAGTCTGCTTTATTATGGCGGAGCGACTCTTAAAACCCAAGAGATACATCTACGATCGCGTCATATATTTGCAATAAAAACATCCCAAGAAATTCCCTTTCAAGCATATTTACACAGAGGAACAAAAAAAGAAAAAAAGAAAGAAACGGAAAACGGGATTCTAATGAAATATGTGAATTTCTGGTTGTTCATTTAACCTCTTACCCACTTTTGTGGTCCATTCACTCCTCGCCCTCTCCCCTCCCCCTACCCTCCTCTTACCAAATGTGGATGGCCCTGAAGAAGACTCAAGAGGAGAGATTTGGATGTCATCTCCTGCATTTCTTATAAGACTTATCACTGGAATCTGGGATACTTGTGATGTCCCAAGGCTGATGAGAGGATGGACAATGGAGAGCGAGATAGAGAACTGATGGAAGGTGAGCGTCAAGACCGCCGAGGTATGAAAGGAAAGCGATATATGGAGGCATTGAAACATCAGGTTTAATGGCACAATCTTCTTTAGGGCAGAGTCAGATTTTGTTTGCGTGTTTTGTGAAACATAATGAGGAGTGATCTTTAAATTATTTATTCATGGTTGTCTTGGGCTCTCTCGACTAAAGCGATTTGAATGTACTTTGAAATATTGAATATTTTTAGGAAGTTTAGAATAAAGCACCCACCATAGTAAGGTACTGCAATTTTTGTTGTATTTCAAGCATTATTTCTGTACATTCGTCTTTTCAGCATTGATACGTCTCTCTCTCTCTCTCTCTCTCTCTCTCTCTCTCTCTCTCTCTCTCTCTCTCTCTCTCTCTATATATATATATATATATATATATATATATATATATATATATATATATATATATATATATATATATATATATATATACAATATATATATATATATATATATATATATATATATATATATATATATATATATATATATATATAATAATATATTTAGTATGTATGTGTTTTTGCGTTACATATTGTACGAAGTCATGTGTTCCATTTAACGTCTGTCATTCTTAATTGCGACTTCAGCTCTGCGTCACCTGTTTAACGGTTTCGTGTCCATTAAGCCTTCTGCGACTGCCAGTTATGAAGCCGCCTACCTGCAACGGGTATCAGGTGTCTGCTATCTCACACTGACGTTATGACACAGTATTTTTCGCCCATTGGCTACAGAGACCACATGTTACGTCACTGTCTAAGCTCAGCCAAGGCAGAGGAAGATCAGTGATTCTGAAGATGCTTCGGGGTAGAGCATCTCTTGCCATCTCCGGAATTTTGCTTTAACGGTCGTTGTGGTGTTTAGTAAGCAAATGATGTACATTGTACATGTTTGTATTCGTTTGTTTGTGTGTGACTGTGTTAAAAGGTGTTTTGGTTGTTAGAGGAAAGCTATTCAAGTGAGTTCGGGAACACTTTCAGATAAGAGTGGTTGGGTTTTTGTATATTGAAAAATGGCTAATTAAATCATTATAATTGCTCGTTAAATGTATTCAGACGCAGAAATGTTTATTTTCTTCAGTGCTGAAATTTATAGAAAATAGAAAATTCATGCATGTTTGATATCGTCTATAACACCCAATTTTATTGATTATTGATTTTGTATTTGGCATTTTGTTTCCTTTCGCTCTGTCGTGATAATATAACACTCGTTATCCGCAGTCCCTCACAGGTTCTGTTTATCTTTTTCCGTGAGCACACATTTTGTACGCTTTACTCATTTCTTTCCTGATTGATGATTTGGAATTATTATCATTTAAAACAATCCTCTTTTCAAAATCGCATTCATAGTTGTAAATCGTAACCCGTTGCATGTCCTTCAGGGGGAGAATGAAAAAATGGCGAGTCATGGTTACCGAGGGTAGCATTTGGTTTCTTGCTGCCAACGCTCTTGAGTGCATTGGCAATTGCATTATAATTATACCCATTTTTAACTCATATGGTGTTGTTTAGATATTGACGATTATGTCACTGATTATTTTTTTCTCTATCAGTGCATGATTTTTCCTTATTCCAGGACGTAAATCTGTTCTTGATCATATTGTTTCATATTTAATCGTAGCATACAATTTTCCCCAACTCTTAGTTTCTTGCAGTTTTTGCTGTCCTCATCTTTGAGGCATGCGGAGTTTAAGACAATGTGTTTTTACTTTCATCCTAAACCTATCCATGTGTTTTTACTTTCATCGTCAAGTACTACGTGTATCTTTTTGTTTTTACGTTGATCTTTCTGAATTATATCCTTTTTTAAGAAATGCGTAGCTTACATAACTTTATGTGGAGCTAATATATAGCTTATTCATAACATAAAATTTTTAAACTTTTAATATTTGCGTAGTTTTTATAAATTATAATTAAACCTTGGCACATTTTTTGCGTTGTTTTTTCTTTCAAGTCAGGTATTCACCACTTTTTTTCATCAGTTAACTCGTGTTTTTTTCTTACACCCTTAACTTATGTCAGTTTTTTTTTATTACTTCTACCTGCACCTGGTACTTGTGTTATTAGCGTGTAAATTTTCCATTCAAAACGACGATTTTTTCAACCAACTTTTAATGTTTGCTTCTTAATTGTAATCAGATTTCACTTCGCTTTTCGTCATCTGTCTGTCTGTCTGTCTGTTTCGATTACCCTGTGTTTATAGCTTTTTCCAAAGAGTTGAAGTGACTCCTGTCAACCTGGATGCCACTGAAGGGAAATCGTCCGTCAGTGTGTCTGCAGCAATTTCCTTGTCATCACAACACCTACACAACTTGAGAGATTTCAGTCAAAGTTAATGCTAAAGGTAGACCATCATACATAGGTGTTCGTGGAGAGACAAGGTCTGTCCGTTTACCCTTAAGCGAGCCAGTAAAATTTATCTTGTCATCGTATCTCCTACGACAAAGCTGGCTGGAATCCAGTCAAACTTGGTACAAAGGTAGCCCGACACGCACATATGTTCATAAAAGAAGGGAGATGGTCAGTCTGTCTGTCCGTCAGTGTGTCCATCACACTCACCTTGTCGTCGCAACTCCTACACGGTTGAGGGGGTTCCAGTCAAAGTACAGATGTAGACCATCGTGCATAGATGTACATTAAGATAGATCACCCGTCTGCTTATCCGCTTTCATTAACAGGAATGCTTCAGAGAGGAGTTGGTTGGGGGTCGATAGGGAATAGAATGATGTAGCAATATTCACAGAATGCTTCTTTGCTTCCGTCCTTAAGCTACGAGTATATTGTTTTTCACTTTTGTTCTTAAACTCCATATATCTTTTAACCATGTATGTATTTTTATACGTACTTTAACTTTTGCTGAGAGTATGCATGCTATTCGCTCCCCAACATCAGTGAATATTGCTTCTTTTTTTATTTACATGTAAAGTTTTTTTTTCCTTAACCGAGCATGTTTTTTATGTATATTCATGAAATACATTAAGTTTATCTTCCTCCATGAATCCTCTGCATAGCCAGTTCTCTTCCTGAACTGACTTATACGTGCCTGTCTTGTATCTCCAGTATAAGCTGTTTTACTACTTCTCTTTTATCCCCAAATACGTAAGGTTTTTGGGAGACCAACATAATTTCCTTTCTTTTTCTTAGAGTTGTTACTGGTTGAGGAGGTCAAGATTCTCAAATTTGGTGACTGAAATAGATGCCTAGGGTCCATAATGACCAATGTCGAAAAATCAGAAGTCAGTAGGAACCATATGAAAATTGACATACGTTGTGCGTGTCATGTTAAGTATATATTCTTTCATCTGGACGTCGCATGAATTTGTAATATTATAATAATCTCTTCGATGCTAATGTGCAGTTATGAACATTGATAAGATCTAAAAAGTATGCTTATGGTAGCAAAGTGGATCTACAAATTAAGCCGTAGTATTCATGAAAAGTTACAGGGAACAAAAATTTCTGGCTCCGTGAATGGAAAATTGAGGTTTTGCCTCGAATGTGCCTTGTTCCAATAAAGCTTAGGGAAGTCATGTTGTTGCGTATGCATATTTGCAAGCCCTAAGAGGATAGGGGGCGGGGGGGGGGGCGGTGTTAGGGATAGCAGGAATAATGCAACGTAAGGAATGTGTATTTAATCCCATGATGCATTGCGCGTCGCTCCGCCTGTGTTTACATCCTCTCTGTCGTGTTCTTCAGATGTAAGAGGTGATCATTCTTCTTATTGTTATCTTTTTCTCTAAACGCTTGCAGTACTGTGCATTATCGTGCAACATTCGGTGACCAAACAACAGGCATGCTGCTCAACTTTCACCTGTTGAAGAAACGGAGGGGGAAATCCGCTGATGTATTGGCGTAGAGGCACCCGTTCGTGTTTGTTTGTTTTCTCTTGGCGGCATATTTGTTTTTCAGGGCATCAGTGTTATGGGAACTTTTTTTTCTAGCTAATAAGCATTTTCACTTAAAAGATGGCGATTTCAGTGGAAAACAAGTTCACTGTCACTTCTACGTTCCTTCTTAGCAGCTTTCCTCTCTCTCTCTCTCTCTCTCTCTCTCTCTCTCTCTCTCTCTCTCTCTCTCTCTCTATCTATATATATATATATATATATATATATATATATATATATATATATATGTGTGTGTGTGTGTGTGTGCGTGTGTGTGTGTGTGTGTGTGTATGTACGTATGTTTGTTTTCCCATCATGCGTCTTGTTCCTCATACAGGTGGGTGGCTCCAGAAGTTGTTGACCTTCCGGTTCTGTTATGTTATGCATCATAGTTGCTAAATCATTCTAAATGTCCTGAGAAGATTGATAACTATGGATATCCATTTCATTTACAGGTACAATGTCTTTTTTATATATAAAGACAGAGTGTTTCTCTGCTTCAGAACGCGATTCGCCCTCTCTCACGCACTTTCCCTTGTAGCACACCAACTGGAAATGAACATGTACAGATGTCTTTCGAGCCATAACACTGACATGGGGTTGACGTTTGGGGGTCCCCTGGGGCGAGGTGTTTATGCTGCCGGTATGAAGATTGGGCAGCTTGGGGTCAAAGTTTGTCTTCTTTTTTTGTTTCAGGAAGGGTTGTTGTGGGAGAGGTGGTGTATGAGTGGAAGTAAGAGGTTTGTGGTGTGAGCGTTAAAAGAAATTTCCTGTGAAAGGAACCATCTCGTCCACCCCTCACCCCCTCTGCCCCACCCCACTTTCCTACCTCCGCCCTTGCAGCTCCAGTCTTCAGTTGTCACAACTCGTGCAGTTCTGGGGAGTTTTATGGGACTGGTCGCATATTCTGGGATGCTTCAGCCGGAGAAAGTGGCACCTTCTGGCGCGCGCTGATTAACGATGCATGTATTTTTTTCCCTTTAATTATACTTTCATTTATATACGCTTCTTCACCGACCAAAATACGAGCAAATCCTCTTATGCGGAATTCCAAAGGATTTTTCTTTTTTTCGCGATGTTTTGGTGTTACGATACAAGTCCTCCAGGGTGATATCCCGTTAAGTGATGTTTGATTATTCAGAAAACCTGTGCCGTAATTAATTACTGTTTCGTATGTAGAATGACGATGGCATGCGTAGCAAAGCTTCTTAGAAATGTTGAAATAGCACTTACAATTATTTGTTTGCAGCACTGTATATGGTATTGGGACCATCTGTTCTCTTGGGGCTCCCACAAGTAACTCTGCTCTTAGACGAAAGAAAACGAAAAGCATAAAATTTTTTATCATGCTGCAGATGTACCAGGTACTTGAGAAATATCCTTCTCTTCTTCCTCATCCAAATTTTAAGTCAATCAGCGAATAGAAAGGAACCTGTGTGGAAACCTAGGTTGTGCTCCTCGGATAAGAACTGAAAGAAGAGGAAGAAGGAATAATGTTGATTTTTGTGGCTAGAAGTGTCCTGGCCTCCTCATGAGCAAAAGGAGGAGGAGGAGGAGGAAAGGGAATATATTTATTTCGTGAGACATTATTTTTTCCTAACCATTCACGAGAGGGAGTTTCTCTAGATTAAGATCTTACGAGGTTGAGTTACCGCATGAGTTACGGGTCTCGAAGCCTCCTGTGAGGGCTGTAATCCAGGCTACTTGGTCCTTTCATATTTAAATTTTTGCTTCTTCGTCATTTTTTTTTCTTCAGACTCTCCGTGCTTTTTGGAATGATAGGAAAGGTTTTTGAAATATATTTTCAGTAAAGTATCGTGATTAGTACATTGAATATATTCGTCAGTATAGTGTCATATGCCTTTTCTTTTAAAAATTTGTAGGAGAATGGAATGATTCTTTGATGGACCATTGTTCTTATCTAATAGTGAAGTACATCGGTGCCCATAATAGGAATGATTATACATCAGATTCATTTAGGTGCATTTTCCAAGCACAAAAGATCTTGAATGATTATTTCTTTTACGAACAACACCATAAATTGAAATGAGAGTTAGGAAGCAGTTTGAAAGCTTCTTAACCCAAGCATTATCGCGAAAGCACAAGGCAGTACACAGATGATGCCAAGACTAAGCCTGCGACTTAAGAAAAGCCGGATGCCGGGGAGGAGGGACGCCTTGCGTATATTCAGATTAAAGATTAAAAAAACGTAAAAGAAATATGAATATACGTCGGGGTAAGAATGGTCGCGCATTAACCTAATGTTTGTCGTTTCCGTAACACTAAATGAACAAGAGATTCTAATGATGTTTGAATACTTTGAGGTTTGTCTGTTATCATGACACTAGGAAAAGAATTCTTTCTCCCTCTCTAATATGTGGCAACATGATTCTCGCGTACGTGCATATGTACCTGAACCCGTACGCTTGCTTTATGCGTCCTTTACTATGGTTCTCGCCCTCCCCACTCCCTCTGCAATCCCTTCATAATCCCTTACTGTACAAAAGCATCCTTAATATCCACCGCCCTACTGTCCATTTAAGGATCCCATCTCTTGTCTCCTTTTGTACGTGATTTCATGTGTCCGCCACGAATAGTCATTGCGCATGCGCCTTGATACTTTTTGGCATGTGTGTTTTGCAGCTTGGTGGTGCGTGCCGATATGTGGACGCGGAGACGTGTGAAGTCTGAATATTTCACTCCGAGTTAAATTTAATCGTAGGTGAACCAAAGGTTTAGGGTCACCGTCATTGATGAATACTTATAGGAAGAATAGAGGAAAAAATTCCTCCTTTTTTGAAGGATTATTCTTGGTACTCTTTATACTTGAATGTTCACCAGCAGACCACACTCCTTTTACCAATCTTTCGTACCAAATTGATAATAGCATCAGTCAGTACGGTGGCTAATATTTTAAGCGACAAATAAATGCAGGCTTTTGCTTTTCTATAGTAAGTTATATACTCGTTGTATTTACGTGTAACCTACATTTGTACAGGCCACACATATATAATTATCGGGAACTTTGCCATCCACGTGTGCATACGTACGTACATAACACTATACGATATATATATATATATATATATATATATATATATATATATATATATATATATATATATATATATATATATATATATATGGGAAATGGAGTATTGCAGTGGTAATAAATTCTAAAATAGGCGAAATCGAAACTTTTGGGTTGTAAGGGGCAGTGTTTACAAGCGCGCCAGCTAAAGAAACAATTTTACTTAAGCATTTGGTCGGGAAAGGTAGAATGTAAACTAGACTAAGTAAGCAGCAGTAACTATTGCTGAGATATCTAAAATAGGCATTCAGGTGCTGGCTTTTTTTTTTCAAATAAAAGATCAATACAGAAAACAAATTCACTGAATCCACCAAATGAAAGTGTTAACTAGGTTAGTGTACGGAGTGACGTTTGTGGGAGGCTGGAGGGAGGTGAATGTGGCATGGTCACAGTTTTGCCAGATGGCTTTCAGAGTAAGTTACTGAGCAAATTTTTGTTAATGCCGATTTTTATTTTAGGTCATAAAAACGAATCTGTGCTTGTCAGCTTTGTTTTCTTCAGCCAAAACTGCGGTGTTGTATTATTATTGGAGTAATGTATGAAATGTCATGGAATGAATTAAATTATTTTTTGTAGAATTTTCAAGTATCCCACACTTCTATGAAAGTCAACTTGAAAATTATTCCGAAACTGAAAAGAGGACTGCCTTTACATTTATCTCTTTCTCTGAGATTATCTCTTTTAATGTTCTTGCGGATATACACAGATTCTCAAGTTCTCGAGCTTCAAGAAGAGTGCATGCACATCTCCTCACCAAGTGAAGACACCAGTATTTTTAACTCCGACTTCTCTTTTTAATTCAAAGTAAATTGAAATAGTTGTGTACATATTAATTAGGGTTTTCCTTACAGTTAAATAATTTTGTTAAAAATGGTTCTTTCCTAGAATTTCTTACCTTGGTGTATTTTATTTCACGATGATCATTTTGCTTATTACTATTTTCACAAGGTCTCTTTCACTTTTAACCCGCCATTAATCACCGAGGTCGTAAATGCCTTCTCTTCCTGACTAGATTTGAATAGCCCTTTACTAATCCGACTCCTTGATAGGTTTACCGAGAATGAATAGATAACTTCAGCCGGTGGCCACATCTTTCCTTGTGATGTTACCACCGTATCCGTGGTAGCAAGTGGTACCATAAATATGGGATTAGTAACACTAGTAGCTCGGGGCCGGTTATCACCTGTGACTCAGGAGAAAACAAATTAAAGGTTTTTCTCACAATAGAAATATATGTACATACATACATATATATATATATATATATATATATATATATATATATATATATATATATATATACACAATCATGAAGCTTACATATATTTATATGTACATATATATATATATATATATATATATATATATATATATATATATATTAGTTATATGTGTTAAATTATGATTGTTAGAAGTATATACATGAGTTTACAATACGAATGTCCGTTTGTAAATGTATATACATACACACCTTCACACACACACACACACACATATATGTATATATATATATATATATATATATATATACATACATATGTGTGTGTGTGTGCGTGTGTAATGTGAAAATAGCTGTGTATATACATTACAAACTAAACAATTCATCATATATATTAGTAATTTTCAAATTTCGAAATGTCCATTTTCCTTAGATGAGGCTCCATGTTTCTACTTTTACTTTTACCGAAAGTGACTTGGACATTTTTTCATATGCTTAGACAAAGTGTTCCCAATCGATATTAGTCTTCGCCTTTTTCTTCTCTTTATTATTCTTCTTGGTTGCATCTTATTTTGTGTTTTGTCCTCCACCTTGGTGATATGTACCCTGATACTAATTATCACAGTTTGTTTGATTTTCTTCCTGGCCAGAAACAGCGCATGTTACTTTTAAGTAGACGACGTTGTCTTCTTCAAGTCTCATCAATTTGGCACCTGTTTATTTTAGGCTGTTCGTACAAGCAAGATCCCGTGTATGCACAAGGCCGTCTACTGTACACCTAACAACAGTAAAAACAACAGCAACTCTTGTTCTTATGATGCTTGTGCTGTGTGTAGTAGGAATACTTAGGATCATTTGTAAAGGCACTTAGTTTTCTGTAAAAGAAAACTGTGCCCGCTTTGCCTGTCCGTCCGCCCTCAGATCTTAAAAACTACTGAGGCTAGAGGGCTGCAAATTGATACGTTAATCATCCACCCTCCACTCATCAAACATACCAAGTTGCAGCCCTTTAGCCTCAATAGTTTTTATTCTATTTAAGGTTAAAGTTAGCCATAATCGTGCATCTGGCAACGATATATGACAGGCCACCACCGGCGAGTGGTTAGTTTCATGGGCTGCGGCTCATACAGCATTGTACCGAGACCAACAAAAGATAGATCTATTTTCGGTCGCCTTGATTATACGATGTACAGAAAACTCGAGTGCCCCGAAGAAACTTCGGCGCATTTTTTAACTTGTTTCCTGTTATTAATGAGGACGTTAATATCTTATAAATTTCTAGCTAGTACTAAGGTGACAGTTTCCATCACCAGTAATGGTATTGCGTGTTGACGGAAGGTTTTCCTCTAACAGCCGAGCCATAAAGCAGATCCATGCCGAAAACGTTAATACATTGAGTTACCTGTTTTGTTTGGTTATCGCTTTGTTTCTGGTACCTCACTTTTGACGACCGTCCGGGAATATTTTATCGGCATCTTAAATTCCGTGTTATTCTCCAGATTTTGGATTATCAGGATCCAGGTATCAAACAAATTTGTAAGTAAAAAACTGGTATTGGCTTTGACGTTACTTTACCGAATTAATTATTTTCAAATAGTGCACCTAGATTGTAATTAAGTACCCTTTTGGACAAAGTTTTGCCATTTAATTTTCTTGTTGTTAAGGAGGATAAAAAAAATGCACGGTCTTAATGTTGTCTTGGAAAAGTAGTTTATAGTGTTGCCGTGAATAGCTTACTCAAGGGAATTGAAGGATAGCTGAAAATCGTATCACATGCACCTATCTTTTTGCGTTTCTTTGACGTGTCTTGAGATAACCTCAGAATATAGATAGTGAATAACCTTCAGTAGGCTTTAGTGACCAAATATTGTGTAAGAAAGCATTGAATTTAGACATTAGTACCAACTTCGCTAAACTTGAATATTTATTCCGAAATAGCCATCCAACCACATCTTCAGGGAAACCTTTTTCAAGGTCAGAATGAAGATTGCCTGGCCCCCTATCCCCGAGAGGGCACAGAGGGTGTCTGGGTAGATGACCAACCATGATATTTATGTGACCACAGCCGGAGACCGTTATCATTCGCCCAGTGACCATCTCGGACACCTCCAATTTGCGGGATTTTATTTATTGCTGCTTTATTTCAAGGCAGGCAGGTTGATTTTCTTTGTGATTTTATTTTTTCTGCCCCTCTTCCTCCTCGTTGCTTATTATTGAACTGATACACGTTTACATCGAGTTTATTAGAAAGCTTCAGGTTACGAAGAGGGAATAGGTGCTTGCAGAGGTGATTGGACAAGTCGTTCTTTCGTTCACCCGGATCCAGCACTCCCCAATTTTCATAAAGGAATTATTTTACTCTCATACTTGTATTACTGCTGTAGTCTAAACTATTGACGGTGTGTATCTGTTGTGTTTGCCAGTTTTTCTGTAACAACTTATTTAACAGGGGCTTCCGATAAAATGGGTTAAAACAAAACTTTGTCAGATTCTCCATCATTTTCGATTAACCCAGCTATAAAACTTTGGAAGAGATGTAATTTAATAAATAAAATCTAACATTTGTCAATGAATGTAGACAATTCGTTAGGACCAGCCCTGTGAGGGCCAAATGAATTAGCTCAGTGGTCTGGTTAATTTACTTAGTAATAATAATCGAAGGCTAAGTCTTTATTATATTTGCTTTTGCTGTATAGCTTTTTTCCGTATATGTATGATTTTTCTCTTCACTTCCTCTGATTTATGTAGAAGGCAGTTATAATACTTACTAGAATAACAAAGCCTATTTGTGAAACAGATTTTCAACTAGAGTAGGACGGCCATTTAGTTCAGTTATTTTGTTATATTCACGTTTTAACAATTTCCCAACTCTGATTTTACTAATGATAATCATTTTCAGGCTTTCTCGTATAATGTTTCAAAAGTTTTTTTATGCTGTGCATAATTAGCTTTATTTCTGTACTGATATACGTAATTGTTTTTAGTATATCTCGTGTTTATATGTGTGTATGTATGTAGTTTTGCTACTTGAGAGTAAACATAACATTATTTCTATAATATTAACGCTAATAGTTATTAGATACCACACTTTTAAATCGCGTAGGGTTAAAGAGCGGATCATTATCATTAGAGAAATCCGAACTTGTTCACAAGTATTGATTAACTGTGTTCAGATTCCGTTCTTTTTCCCGAAAGATCTGTATTGAAATCTTTCCTTAAACATTTCGAATAGTTCTGTACGTTGTCGTACAGTACTATTTTTTGACCCTACACTTTGCTGATTGTAATTTTCATCTTATTTTTCAGTATACAGTCTAATTTCTGTATTTTTTAATAGATTATTTATTTGAATTTCAGTGTGTGAAATTTTACCCATTAATTTACTTCCTTTTGTCTGATGTATTAGAGTGTTTTTTTTTCCGTGTCTTGCGTTATATTCCCTTTCTCCGTGCGCGCATTTTATTTTGTTTCCTCTGCACGTAAGTCTCATTTCTCTCTCCATCACCTTAGCCTGCTTTTCCCCTCCTGTGCTCATCTTCACTTCCCCCACCACCCGTCTCCTTGGCTCATCTTCACTATTCTGCCCCGCACCCCTCCCCCCCCCTGCTCATCTTCTTCCGTTTTCTGCACCGTCACCGGTCGAGCATCAGGGGAGACGTAAACAAATGGTCTCGTTGTCGGTGCGAGAGAGACATTGACGTGTTGAACTCTCTGACAAACAACTACAGAGCCCGGGGTCAACCTGCGCCACTCCATCATGACAAAATATTCATACATGTCGCTCCAACCCTCCCTGTGTACTAAAAACTATTCAAATAAGAGGCTGACTTCTACCTTTTTTTTTTTTCCTTCTTTCAAAAGTGTTCTCACTTTAGTGTATGTGTGTAATTTTTCACATCGCGGTTAAACAACTCTCAGGTGTAACTGGATGAAGATAATATAACTATTTCTTCATTAGTTTGTCATCATAATTCCTCGAATCTTTGTATCGTTTCTCATCTCAGTGTGCCTTTCATGAATTGTAAAGGAGACCTGATGTGACCGTAATATTTGAAGAAAGAGAGGCGAAATAAAAATTGCCCTCGCTTCTGTTACTGTTTATTTAAAGAAAGAATTGGTATTTGGTTGCATGCGGATGCAGCTCAGTAATCCTGAAGCGCTGGCGTGGGAAAATGCCTCTTCGTTCAAATCAATGAAAGGAACTATTTTATGTAAGCATTAAATTTCCAAAAGACCCGGATATAATTGGATGTTAGAGCACAAAGGGAACAAATTGTATGCGCATAATAGAAGTATAGTAGCTGCATTGTTGCGAACTTAGGAGATACCAGAATTTCAGAGGTGGTCTTTTTCTTTATTTAATACTTGCACCACCAAGGCACAAGACTTGGTTGATTGGGTTCCTTCTGCCTGTTTGTTTTGTTGTCGCTGTCTACTTCCTGGATCCAGTGCCATTTTATAATGTTTCCTGTTTTGTACGTTAAGGTGTTTGCATACTTATATATCCCCGAGTGATTGTGCACATTGAGTTCCCTATTGTATGTAGATTTCGACCGCATGCTATTTGTGGGTGTACATTAAAATGCACCTGTTTGTTGACACAAGGATTATTCTCTCTCTCTCTCTCTCTCTCTCTCTCTCTCTCTCTCTCTCTCTCTCTCTCTCTCTCTCTTATTTAGCTTGGTTTATCTCGAATGCTAGTCCGAAAAGTATTGAAAATCACTGCAATGGTGATACTCTGTGGTATGCGTAAAAATTAGTTTTATATCCTTATCACTGCTAAGAGCAGTATTCTTTTTGCTACAAATTTTGTTCGCTAAAGAAAAAAATTACAGAATGCTTTATTTCAAAATACGCACAAATGAAAGTGTGATGATTTATTTTTATCCTAATGTTAAGGAACATATGGAAATTTTGTTGCGAAGATTCGAACTTTTTTAGAAAATATATTTATAGGAATGTAAGATTTGGAAATGATATTGTACTTTTATATTCCATGATTGCAGTTATTATCGATTAAGATATCGTTGAAATCTTCTCACAAAATTGCCAGGTCTGAGCTACTAAACGAAAATTAATGGAAATGAAAAATGATATTGAGAAAGAAATTTCATAGTTTCCTTTTATGTCACCGCTTATATTATTTTTTTTTTTCAGCATTCAAATAAGAGAGGTTCGTTTCATGCAAGAAAAATTAATAAATTAATTTCTTCATTACCGAGTAACTCCTATTACGGACAGCACTTATTGCTATGGCTATTCTAAACTTCTACCAAAAAGAAACTTTGAAGGAGGCAGGTTTTCGCCTTTGACTCTGGTACTGAACGTTCCCACGTTAGAGTGACACAGAAATTGTTTTGGAAGAGAAAGGTGAGAGCGAAGCCTCTTTTTAGAAGAATAAACAGAATAGTAATAAGCCTAGGGAGCTGAATAGCAAGCGTGCTTATTCACAAGTGCTATTCATCGTGCCATCCATTTGTCTACAATATTACGAAGAGAAATGCGCCGTGTTTTGTGTCTTGGGGATTGTGTTCATTTACCGCGTTCGTCGGATAAAAGGGAGCCATTTGTTCTTGTGCCTTGGAGATGTGCTTTTTCTTTTGATATTCCACCGGCGGCCTATTTATCTGCATTATTTGTTTTAGTAATCAAAAAGTTTTCTTTTGGCGTTGCAAATAATAACAATAATAATAATAATAATAATAATAATAATAATAATAATAATAATAATAATAATAATATCATCATCATCACTTTTGTCTGTGGAAGCCCGTATTACGAGCAAAATATACATTATTATTATTATTATTATTATTATTATTATTATTATTATTATTAAGTTTGTATTTTTCACTCTAAACTGATAATACGTTAGTAACTTCAAGCCTTGCGAATTTTATTTTGACACAGTAATAAAACAGAACCTAGTCTTTCCTTTTCTTTTAATATTTGCTTTTTGGTTTTTTGCTTACTTTAGGAATGAGTTAAATCAAATAACTCAACTTGCCTTTGCATTTCTCACGTTTGTCTTATTTGTGCGTTTTAGTACAGTCGATTTCTGTTTGCCTTGGTTTTTAACGTATCCTTTTAGTTAGCAAGTTTCTCTCTCTCTCTCTCTCTCTCTCTCTCTCTCTCTCTCTCTCTCTCTCTCTCTCTCTCTCTCTCTCTCATTTTTCCCATTAAAGCCGATGCGAATTCCGTAAGTCTCCTTGCAACAGAAAGATTCCGATTGATAAAATGGTCGGGATTAGCAACTGCAGAATAATACAAGATAAATTTAGACAGAAAACCGGCCGTGTACCTTGTTATAGCTTGTGGACTATGATGCATGGAGTGAAAGGAAGACGACATGTCCGCTGAAGGAGAACAGAAGAAGAAAGTTGCATCGAGGATAATCAGAGAGAGATTCGAAAGCGAACTTTAGGGCTATTGCAAATAGTTAAACAGTGGGAGTGACGGAGACATGGTGACCTGATAAACATGTGTCCGTGTTAGACGAAAAGTGAAAAATAATACTACCACTCAGCGAACATGACGTATTGATTCAACTTCCTCATAAATATTTTATAAACAGTATAAAATACGGTGTATTTGTGAGGTATGTTAATAAATTTGAATTACATGTCAGGGTATTCAGTGCTGAAAGAATAGAATATGATGTGTGGGGAGAATGAAGATAAATCCGAGAAAACTACGTGATTCTCTGAGAATATGTGAGTAGGTGTGTGGGCAGCGGAGGGGAAGGCATTGGACATCTTGGTGACATTTTTTTTTCCTCTTCCTCCTCAAGACCTGGTCTTTCTTCGAAGGTCGACAATCACCAGGGGTGCTGAATTCTGTTAGAAATGTGTTAATTGCTTTTCACAATATTTCGTTTGCTTATAGTGATTACTCTATTTTTCAATATATTTGTAATATTTATAAGGATATGCAAAGCTTTTATGACTATTTAGAATAAATATTGTAGGGACCACGATAATTAGACTAACGGATATAGAGCACAAACTACAGACGTCATTTTGAGATTTCAGTGTGGCCTCAAATACAAGAAACGTACTAACAGAAAAAAGCAAGATAAAAGAAAAAGATAGGATGAGGGCTGGAGCAAAGAATATTCTTCCATGATGTCTCGAGGTCTTGGACTGATGCCCATCATAGGAGTGACCTTCCCTGGGCTCTCTTTGGAGACCGTATAATCAGCCATGTTTCCGGTGATATGGGACTTTCAATTAGTCAAAGATACCCGGATATATCTGGGGTAAATAGGGGTCAGAGCTCTGGACGGTATCAATTAAAGTCTCCCTCGGACGGCAAAATGTTAATGGAAGCAAGAGGTGGCTCTTATTTTCTGTCGTTTCGTGCCTCGCTTCGTCTTGCACCGACGTGATATTTTAGAAAGCTGGTAATGTTAACTTGCGAGTGATTAAATCATGTCGGGAATATTACTTGGTGGAAATTTTCTGATGGTTCATGAGAACCCAGCCAAAACTTTACAGTGGTTGAGAATATCATAAAAGAACTCAGTTTATCTTTTCACGTTTATTTATAATTATGCCAAAGAGTTTGGAGGAGCTTATATTTTTCACTTGACTGATGTAATCATTGTTTCCTCGAATGGTGATTTAACGTTTGGGAGAAATCGCTCACCCTTCATGGAAACAAATTGTAGACGGTTCTTCGTTTCCGCTTACGTTTTCATGGTAACTGTTCATATTACATGTTTACAACACCGCAGTTAAATTGTAATTTCTTGTAATCGGTTAAACTGTTCATTTAAAATGTTGATTAATCCAATTGGCGGTATGTCCTTTCCTCATTTCGCAAGTATCTTCAGCTAATATAAATAGGAAGCGTAATTATTTACTTTAAGTTGGGTTTATTTTTCCTGATAATACCGAGACATGGAAATCTTTTGAGGATCAGGAGCTGCCATTTCTAATAGAATTCAGAAAGGGCAGTAAATTGGTGACTTTTTTTAAATGTTATACCATGGCTTGCGTCGTTCCGTTTAAAATAGTTTTGCGTGGATTACTTCGTTCTCTGCGTATGCCTTCAAACAACATGAATATGTGACTTGTATCGTGATCTAAATCGTTAATTGAAAATAAAGACATTTTCCTCTGGGTCATTCTTTCCTGTTTGAAATCTATTTGTTCCACTATTTATGTCCGTATTCTGATGTTGCTATACTTTTATATATCTATGCTGTTCCTTTTCCTCCTGATAATATACATATAATGTAATGTATAAATAAGATATAAACAGCACCACACACACTATATATAATATATATATTTATATATATATATATATATATATTATATATATTATATATATATATATTTATAGATTTTATATTTCTTTTGTGTATAGATAAATAGATAATCTCGCCCCACAAGGTATCGCTCTCTGTTTGCACCATACCTCACGTGGTTTTTCAGCCACTGATTTATTTTTAACGTTTTACTCTCTAGTGTCATTTTATTTGAATGAAGATTGTTTTTGTTCAGTGGTCACTGTTATATTATTGTATTATATATATATATTTATATACTATATATATATATATATATCTATTACATATATATATGTTGTGTGTTATGTGTGTGTGTATATATATATAAATACAGATGTAGGTAAATATATACACATATATATTATATATATATATATATATATAATATATTGTATATAAATATAATAGTATAAATTTGATATTTATGTTTTTTCAGTATCTTAATTTCAGTGAGTTTGTAGGTTTATAATACTATTTATTTTGCTGATATCGTTCTGATATCATTAATTTTTATTTTGGGGTTCTTTTACTATCCCAAGAATACTTTCCATGATCATCTTCAAAATTCAGTATAGTTTCTAGTGAAGAATACGTTTGATTCGCTGGGTAAGTATATTCTGAAAAGCAGAAAACCATAGTTTAAGAATTAAGTCTTGCCAAGATGACCGCTTTGCACAGCTTGCGTTGGAATTAATTGTGTTCTGGAAACACTGTAAAAACATTAATTTTCAGCAGATAATCCCTTGACGTGTTATGGAGATTTAGGGTAACGTGAGCCTTCACTGAATTACTGTTTAACCGTAGGCAACCTTTCTTCTGGATTGCAAGAGAAATATACCGTAGATATTTAAAAATGATTTAAACAGATGCAGAGTGAATTGTAAAAATAAATCTTGTCTAAATTTCTCTGTTCTCAGTTTACCAGTTTATTGATATTAAATGGTATTTTACTAAAGTAACAGAAAGCACTACTGAAGTCGAATAGCTAAATTACAATTATTGTCAACTTACGGCCCTGCTCAGAAAAATGTTAGAGCATTATGTTACGCAATTTGCCATGAAAATTATAATTTCCTTCGTGTTAGTAAGAACAAGCATCACATTCCTTTGCGACCTGATTGCGCTGTGAATTCTTTCCGCAAGGCGCTTTTTTTTGCTCTCATTTAGTTTCTTACAAGTTGCACAACTGCAACCACATTTATTAACGTGCACAATGCCGCAAATTCACGAGAGCAACAGCAAAAGTATAATTTCTGGATGAACTTTTCTTCAGACACAACCTGACAGTCTGGGACGGCAAGTTTTTGCCCTCTTCCCCGATGTCACACTGCCTCGTTAGGGTAAACCTTCATATGTATATTATTCAAGCGTTTTAAACCCATTGGGGCCGTGTAGCCTCTACATTGTTGGCGTTGGAGGGCACAGAGTTGCTTCGGAACTTCTAAATCACGGATTGTGTTCATAAGGGTTGACATTTAGGGCTCGTTGAACCTACCCCTCTTCTTTGGAGAATGAAGTCTGCTCAACTTACTTCTAACCTTTGGGTGTATCTCACCATGCATAAATATGAAATGGTTTTAATGTTTGATACATCTCTCTCTCTCTCTCTCTTATTACTATCTCTCTTAACTACTATATTCATCAATATAAAGGATGAATAATGAAGACATTCTGACGAGGTAAAACCTCATCAATATTGTGAATTTTGATATATATTTTATATATATATATATATATATATATATATATATATATATATATATATATATATATATATATATATAATGAATTTGATATAATGTGTACATTTTAATTTGATTACAAAGTATCATTCACTGCTCTGCTGTAGGATATTTATTAAACTGAAATATCCTAAATTTTTAGGTTATAGACTGCAAGGGTTAAAATAATTTTTGTTGAACTGTTTCTCTAAATTTGGCTCCTTTTACAGGTAGAGTGAATGATTATTATAATTAGAAAGACAATTTAATTTAACCTTTTTTTGGTCATTCTTCTTTTTAATGCTTATTGAAATTTTTTTTATGGAGAAACTATTCATACATACATGAATTACTTTTTATGTTTATTTGTTTTATATATGTATATATATAACATACACACACACACACACACACACATATATATATATATATATATATATATATATATATATATATATATATATATATATATATATATATATATATATATATATATCTTTATATACAAATTTCTGACTCACATCACATCGAACCCAGGTTTTCAATTGAAAGACATGTGCGCCACCAGCTAGGCCACACAAGCCTTAAAAAAGAGGGAAACTAAGTACCACTGTATCTAAAAAGCTTTTACCTTGCCAGGCTTTGCCTAACATATAATAAGTTTGTGGAACTTCTGACCCAGCAGAAGGTGTCATGTTGATAGCATTTCATTCAAATTATTCCTGCTGAGTCTCCCAGGGATAGAAGTAATCAACATGCATATATATATATATATATATATATATATATATATATATATATCTATATATATATATATATATATATATATATATATACATATATGATACAAATTATCAGCGTTACTTTGTGACTCAAGTATGGATGACTAAAAGGGAGTTGGCACCAGCAGTGGAGTATGATAAAGTGTTTTAGATGGTTTACACACACTCACACACACATATCACACAGAAACATATATATATATATATATATATATATATATATAAGTATATATATATATATACAATGTATATATACATATATATATATATATATATATATATATATATATATATATATATATATATATATATATATATATATATATATATATATATATATATATATATATATATATATATATATGTATATATATATATATATATATATATATATATATATATATATATATATATATATATATATGTATATATAAAAATGACATACAATTGCAATAGCCACAATGCCCCGTAAACTTCTCGAATTCTTCACATTTTTTGGTTATGCATGTTACTACAAAGCATCCAGATGCAAGAAATATGAAGGAATTCTGATGTCCAGTTGCAGGATTCGAACCCGCGTTCAGAGTACCAAAACGAGGTCACGTTGTCCCACATAACCACGGGATGGATAAAAGTCTACTGCCGCTCATACATACATATACCTATCGAATTCAGATATATTTATTAGAGCTGGAATAGACTCATACTTACAATCGTAGCCATATTTCTTTCATTAGGACCTGAGACTTTGCAGTAACAAGCGTATCCAAAAAGTCTGAAGAATTTGAGTATTTTAGAGAGCATTGTGACTATTAAATTACATATGTATTTGGCAAAAAGTAGCCATTAGATTTTGTATATTATATATAATATACAAGCTGGGGTTAGTTGCGTAAGACAATGTTGTTAGGACCAATATTCTTACACCCCTAAAATAATCATTAAACACTGGGTATCGAGCCTGATTGGGGAGATATATATATCCATGATGTTGCCTTTTAATATGTCTATCGTTCCATGATTTTGATATATTTACTCTTCTATTTATCGTGTAATGTGTAACGATAATAATTGTTGAAGTGTCATATGTAGTGTAATGTCAGATCTCAAAAGAGTTAGTGATTTGGATAACTTAACAGCATAATATAAAAGCGGTAATACGTTTTAATAGTAACATAGTATGTGATCGCATGTTGTATCCCTTAGTAACGTGTTTTGAAAGAGTGATTCCATATGTTGAGTTTTGGTTTTGGTTGCAAAAAGAGAGAATAAGAGGAGAGAGAGAGAGAGGGAAGAGAATCGAGAGGTCGTGTTAAGATTTCTGTAAAAGCTTTGTCCCATACGAGAAAAGACTAATGATTTTGCAATGTTTCATGTAGTGTTTTGAAACCAACTTTGGTTCTTCAGCTTTGTTTTAAAGAGAGAGCCATTTAGGCTGGCCAGTTGCCATCTGTTTTGATCGTGTTGAGATTTCATTAGAGCTTCATCCCATACAATTTTTGTTTGAAGTCTTATACACCTTTTAGAGTAAATGTACATATCTTGTCGATTAAGTTATGTTTTGTAGGACTGTGTTGCTCTGATCACATATTGTTGTGACGTCGTCTGATTGTTTAATTTCCCATGGAATAGAAAAACTTGCTCATTCTGATTTCAGAGACTGTTAGAGTTAGTTATTTCTCTCTCTCTCTCTCTATCTCTCTCTCTCTCTCTCTCTCTCTCTCTCTCTCTCTCTTATCTTAAAAGAGAAAACTATAAAATATGTATGTGGTCATTAATATTAACTTAGCTTTGAGAATCTGAAATAGGAAAGTGTATTTAGTAATGACCCTGACAAAAAGTGTGTTTTGTGAATCTAAAAGCATTTCAAGTGATTTTGTCAAAAGTTTTCTAAGCTTTTGCAAGGTAAAGATGAATTTTAGATATTATTACCATGGTGTAATAGGTATCTTAGGGAAATTTTGCCTTAATGAAATTATTATTGGTAAATCTTTTGTGTATTTTTGTGTATTCTTGTGTTTGCAATCTCTTGATTTGTCACATTTTATGTATTGGTGATTTAACATTTATTTACTTAGCATTTTAAATATTTCTTGGTAATTTAACGTTACATACTTGATTTAATTTTCATTTACTGAGATTTTCTTTTAAAATCTTGAGTAATTCTTGATAGTTTAAATTTTGCTTGATTAATTTAATTTCTTGATAAATTAAAGTTTTTGTGAATTAGTTTTGTTTAATAATTTAAGCCGGCAAGATTAATAAAATTTTTATGTTTTCAAAGAAAATAGTAATTTTTCAAAGATTATAAACTTGAATTTAAAAATAAATTTTTGTATTTATATGATTTTTAAAAACAGTGTTTCATTTATTGACCACCAGTGAATAGGTTAATTGTGTGCATAAGGCAAAGTGATGTGCATGTTTTGTTCCTTTAGTTTTGCTGAAGTGAATTAAGGCCAGAAACATCTAAAGTTGTTTGATGGAGTGATGCCCTTTTCTTGTTTAATTGTTGATACCTCACGCTTGTTTTGATAAACTTAGTTTGATTTTTCACGTGATTAGTAAAGCTTTTTAAGGGATCACTGTTACCTTTAGAATACTCAGTCATAATTTTTATTGTTATGAGAGTTCAGGTATCTGGCTGAAGTGAGGTGAATTTTATAAATCTGTGATTAGATGTGTAATAACCAGGTACTTGGTAAATCAACATTGACAATACACACACACACACACACACACACACACACACACACACACACACACACACACACACACACACACACACATATATATATATATATATATATATATATATATATATATTGTCACAGTGCATTGAGTACCTGGTTTTTACAACTAATCAAAGATTTCAATGAAATTTACCTCATTTCAGCCAGATACCTGAACTCTCATAACAATGAAAATTACGACTGAGTACTAAAGGTAACAGTGATCCCTTGTAAAACTCATTAATCATATAAGAAATCAAAACTAAGTTTATCAAGACTAGTGTGAGATATCAACAGTTAAACAAATATACTAGAGTAAAAGTTCATCCTCCATCAAACAACTTTAACTGTTTCCCTGGTCTTAATTCACTTCAGCAAAACTAAAGGAACAAAACATGTTTATCACGTTGCCTTATGCACACACAATTAATCATATGCACTGGTGGTCAATAAATGAAACGCTGTTTTTGAAAAACATTAAATAGAAAAATTTATTTTTTAAATTCAAAATTTATAATTAGAATTCACAGTCCAAAAAATTTACTATTACTTGAAAACAACATAAAAATTTAATTAATTCTTGAGTTAAATTAAATTATTAAACAAAACTAAATCACAAAAATTTGATTTATCAAGAAATTAAGTTAATCAAGCAAAATTTAAGCTATAAATAATTACTCAAGATTTGAAAAGAAAATCTTAATAAATGAAAATTAAATCAAGTATGCATTGTTAAATTATCAAGAAATATTTAAAATGATAAGTAAATAAATGTTAAATCACAAATATATAAAATATGAAAATCAAAAATGTGCAAACTCAAGAACACACAAAATACACAAAAGATTTATCAATAATAATTTCAAAACTTAGGCAAAAAATTTCCCGAAAACCTTATTATATCAAAGGAAAAGGTAAAATTCACTTTACCACTGCAGATACAAGCTTGTGAAAACCTTTGTAAAATCACAGGACTGCAGCTGCTTTCAATTCTTGGTACCAAAACACACTTTATTGTCAAGCGCCATTACGTTACCAAAAAAATACACTTTTCCTATACTCAGATCTCAAAAGCTAAGATTAATACTAGTGACTACACTAACACTTTACGTTAATAATTTATCTCTTTTGAAGAAAGAGAGAGAGAGAGAGAGAGAGAGAGAGAGAGAGAGAGAACCAATATAATCAGTCTCTTAAATCAGAATGAATAAATCTGAGGATTCCAGTATGAAATGAAACAACCATATGGCGTCACTTCCAGCAAAACGTTTTGAACGCAATCGGGACCACACATGATCAAAGCAATGCAATCTTAAACATGACACAACTGCTATGAGCTTCAGTGCAATGCTTGTTCACATTTCTCAAAAGTACACGTCTTACCAGAAAATCACATAGAACACATGCAACATAGCGAAATCCCTCGTCTTCCTCTCGTATGAGACAAAACTTTTTACAGAAATCCCCACATGATCAGACAGATTGCAACGGGCTAACTATGATTGGCATGTTCTAAAAACAAAATGGAAAACCCGAGCTGGTTTCCAGAACGGATCAGCAATTGCTATTCCCAACCTGTCATCGTGCAACCGAAAACAAAGCACTCCCCCATATGAACTGATGACAGATGGCACATCTGGTCTAAAACTCGAATCTCTCTCTCCTGCTACTATGCTATTATCAGGAAAGAGGTTATTAATTCTAGATTATGTGTAATGATAAAAATAGAAGAGTAAATATATCAAAACTATGGAAAGATACATATTACAAGACAACATCATGAAATTCCTTCCCCCAGAAGATTAGTTATCCCTGGTTTGAATCCAGCGATTCGGAACGGGATAAATAATTGGCAGTTACAGTGTTCTTTCCAAAATGTTCTCATTCTCTAGTCCAAACAGTATGGTTTGGGAAATCAATCAGGAAGCTACTATGGCTGAAATTCGGACAGAATCGGCGATAAAGTCCACCCATGTCCAGAAATCTTTGTAGCTGTTTCGTCGTAGTAGGGGGGTTAGCCTTGTGAATATCCTCTGCATTAGCAAGAAGGCCTTTTCCAACTTCAAATACCAGATATTGAACAGTTGCCTTTCCAAACTCACTTTTTTGTAAGTTGGTTGTTAGTCCTGCTTTCCATAGTTTCTTGAACACTTTCCTTAAAATCTTCAGATGTTCTTCCCATGTATTAGAATAAATCACTATTATCAAGGTAAACACCAACTTCTTCTATGGATCCTAGCAGTTGACCATCACTCGCTGGAATGTTGCAGGTGCATTCATCACACCAAACAGCAAAACAGTGTATTGGTACAGTCCAAAAAGGAGTAGTGAAAGCTGACAGCAACTTAGCATCCTCATCTAAGGGAATTTGATAATATCCTTTCAACAAGTCTATCTTGGAAACAAATTCGGCTTGGCCAGTATTATCAAGTAATTGATCAATAAGAGGCAAGGGATAACTGTCAGCCACACTGATGGAATTCAGTTTCCTATAATCACCACACATCCTAAATGAGCCATCTGGTTTCTTCACTAACACACAAGGAGAACTATAATGACAAGTGGGTTCTGCTAGTCCATGCTGCAACAAATATTCAACTTCTTTCTTCAAAACATCTTGATGAAAAGGTTTTCCATCTTCTCTGATCTTTATCTCATGCTTTGTCAGATTGGTACACCTAGGCACATCTGCAAATATTTATGGGAAACTTCGAATCACCTCACTTAATTCGCTACTTTGCCCAATGCTCAGATGTTTTAGTTTACCCTCCAAATTTTCCAATATTGAAGAATTGTTCATCTTGCTTTCAGTTCCCAATTCATAGCCATCATTATCCTCTGTAGATGTTATTGATACTGTTTCAGTTGTAGTCTCTGATACGTAAGGTTTCAAAAGATTCACATGTATCTTCCTCTGTCGTTTCCTTCTTCCTCGTGTTTCAATCACATAAGTTCGATCACTTAACTTCTCTATTATCCTATAAGGACCTTGAAACTTACTGGTAAGGGGAAATCTTTTCACTGGTAAGAATGCTAGAACTTGCTGCCCTACACTCAACTTTCTTAGCTTAGTCTTAGCATCATATTTCCTTTTCATTTTCTCTTGACTTCAGATTTTCTAAAGAGAAGTTTCTAATTTCTCTTAACCTTTTCCTCAAATTCTTCACATATTCCCCTTGGATTTCCTCTTGATTTTCTTCCCAGTTCTCTGCAAGAATCTTCAGTTGACCTCTCATGTCTCGACCAAAAATCATTTCATTTGGTGAACATCCCATACTTTCTTGATGAGCATTCCTAACTTCAAACAACAGCAAGGGTAAACCAGTATCCAATTCTCTTCCTGGATCACTACAGTACTTTGTTAACATACTTTTCAGTATCTGGTGGAACTTTTCCAAGGCTCCTTGAGTCTCTGGATGATAAGCAGTTGACAACTGTTGTTTTATTCCTAACAAGTTCATCACACCCTGGAACAATTTTGAAGTAAAGTTCATTCCTCTATCACTTTTCACAATTTCTGGTATTCCAAACTTGGAGAAAACCCCACCGACTTCTCAGCAATTTACCTTTGCACTTATACTTCTTACAGGAATCGCCTCAGATATTACCTTGTCACTGGACACATTAATGGTAACAGATATTCATTTCCTTTCTTTTGTTTTGGGAAGCGGCCCAACCACATCTATAATCACCTTGCCAAAGGGTTCTCCTCTAACTTCTATGGGTTGTGGGGGGGCTTTCTGAATGGTTTTATTGGGTTTTCGAGCTGTCTGGCATGTGTGACACTCTCTGCAAAACCTGCTAACATCCTTGTGAAGTCCAGGCCAGAAAAAATACTTCATAATTTTCTCAACAGTCTTCCTGATTCCCATATGTCCAGACTCGTGCTCTACTGCTACCACTTGCTTCCTCAATGGATATGGATTCAAAATTTGATAATATTCACCCCATTCAGCATTTCCTGGTATATCTGCAGGTCGATGCTTCATTAGCAATCCTTCCTTTAGATAATAACAGGTAGGAGTTTATTGCATCTCTTCTTGATCAACAACTCTGAAAAACAAATCAGCCAACGTTGCATCCTTCTGCAGTTCCATTAGCTTCTCTCTAGTCACTTGACCAACTTCAAGGGCTGAACTCTCCATATCTGCTAAGTCTGCTACTGTAGTTTCACTACTACCGTCAGGAACACTTTGACTACTCTGAGTCTCTTCAATAACAACAGGATCCTTTTCTTCTTGGGAAATCTCTTCATTACTAACACTAGGGGGAAACTTCACTTTCCTGGAACAGCTCTTCTAAGCTCAAAGATCCTTCACTTGATCCTTCTTGTACAGGTAAATCCTCAGTTTCTTGACTTGCAGATATAGTTCTCTTCATATTCCTGGTAGTTTCACAACTTGGAAACAGGTGGGGTTTTTTTTCTCTAATTCTACCGTAGGACTAATCCTCAACGGTTTGTCTGTCACTACAGGACAAGGAACACATGGTACACTATCTACTTCATCACCCAGTAAAACATGTACAACTTCAACAGCTAGTAAGTCCTTTACAGCAAAATCAACATTCCCTGTCACCAGTTCACACTACAGGTGCAAGCAGCATATAGGAGTTACTTCTCCTCCTCCTATGCTCTTTGAAATAACTGAATCTCCAGTGAGATTCTTCTCCAACTGTGGGTGAGCACCACGAACTACCACACTATGGTTACTCCCAGTATCGCATAATACCTTGACTGGTACCCACGCACTCCCTCCTTGAGTTGTCAGCATACCTTCATAGATATGTAGCTTAAAAGCCTCCAAGCTGCTCAGCCACTCACTGCTTGAGGTTACATTTCCACTGGTTGCTAAACATTCAGCTTGTTTAGTCTCAGTCTTCAACTGAGCTCAGACCTCCCCACATTGTTCTTGTAGTTTGTTTCACCTGTCACATTTCTTACCACTTGACCAACTGCTTTGGTCTGCTGTTGTGTCTGATAACAGTCTCGACTGTAGTGTCCTACTCTTCCACACTTGAAGCAGACAACATTAGTCTTTATATCTGTCTTGAGAAAACTTATATGAGGATTTAACATTTTATTGCTGAGGGTATGAAAATGACTCAGTATTGCCACTTGTAGCATTACCACTAGTAATGTTCCTGAAATTTGGATGAGGCCTAAAACCTGTGAGTTGGTTCTGATGTTTGACATTATAATTCCTTTTGCTACAAATTATATTATATTCTTCACTCAGTGTAGCAGCTTTGTCAAGTTTCTTAACCTCTCTCTCTCTTAAATAGGCTCTTATGTGTTCAGGAATTCCTCTAAGACATTGCTCTAGGACTACCAACTCCTCAAGTTCGTCCATAGATTTAACTTTAGCAGCCTCCAACCATCGTTTGAAACATCTCACACTGTAGGCATAATCCAAGAAAGTCATCTTGTCATCCTTTCTCAAAGATTTGAATCTTTCATTGTAATATTCTCGGGTCATCTGGTAAACTTGTAGCACAATGTGTTTGAGTACCTTGTACTCTTTACACTGATCAACTGAGAGGGCTAAATAGGAACTTCTTACTTTACCAATGAGAACACTCTGTAACATGACAGACTATATATCATCTGGCCATCCCATTCCTGAAAACCACTTTTTCAAAGTGATAAAAACTCATCTGGAGCTTCTTCTGTAAATTTGGAATTAACTTCTGTACTCTTACTACATCAAACACAGGGTCTGCATTACCTTGGATATAGTTATATGGGTTAGAAGGTAGTATGGATCGAGCTCTGATTAACTCCAATTCCCTTCCATGTTTTGCTTTTTCTCTTTCTTCTTTTTCTCTTACTCTTTCTTCTCCTGCTCTTTCTCTTTCTTCTTCTGCTGCTTTTTCTTCCTGTCTTTCTTGTCTTTCTCTTTTCTCTCTGTCTTCTCCTTCTCTTTCTGCCTGCATCTTCAGCTTAATCAAACTTTCTTCTGCTTCTATACGTCTAAGCTTTGCTTCTGCATCACTTTTCTCTTTCTTTTGCTCTAGCTTATTTATAAATACTACCTCAGCTGCATTCAACAATTCTTGTGCCTCTTCTAACTCTTCATCTATTTTACCAGAGTCTATCAATGCTTGGATTGCTATACATCTGATTTGTGCCTTAACCCATGAACGGCGGCGTGTATGCTGCCAAAATGCGACGCCTATTTCACGAATTTTTTTTAATTATCTTTGGAAATATCCTTGTCAGATTATTTTCATAAGAATAATGTTTTATATACCACTGGAATCGCCAGAAAATGGCGATTATTACTGCAATAAAAAATATTTTTTTGCCAAGAGAAATATATATATATATATATATATATATATATATATATATATATATATATATATATATATATATATATTATATATTATATATATATATATATATATATATATATATATATATATATATATATATATATATATATATATACTGTATATTGTGAAATGTAAAGGAAAATTTTTTTATCTTTTTCATTTCAACTTTCTGTCAACAAAACACTATATACAGGTCGTGCTTTTTCAACATTTCATGAATGAACAAGAACTAGGTTTATTTTAGGAATTGGAGAAAAAAATTCAGGTATATATAACTAGTAGCTCAACACGTATTAGACATTTAACGAAACCATCTCACACCAAGTTTCAAAAGAGAATCGTTCTCTCGCAATTTGTTGTTACAGCGCTATCAACGTTTCTAATACTAAGTACCCTAACGAAAGTATATAGAACTTTTACTAACCTTATTTACATACAGCATATACACTATGTACATGTTTTCATCCTCTACTCGTCTTCAGACTTCCGTTTTGGATGCCCTTTGGCACGGAATTAATGCTCCAGCTGATGCCAGCATCCCTCGTGAATGCCAGCATTGCATCCTGGGCACCAGTGCTTTGAATGCTTTGGGTAAACTGCACATAGTCTCAGTTTTGTGCCATCCAATCTTGCATATTTATGCTCTGGACCAAGCACTGATATGGTACGATGACCAGGTGAGACACTTGATTGATGGCTACCACCAGACGCAGGAGATGTCGCACCTGAGAGTGAGCAGCTAGTAGATGGAGAAGCTGGAATCAGAGGATAGAATCTTTCTTCGTTGCAGCACAAGCACACAACAAGCAAACGAAGGAATTTGCTTCTTTTCACTGGCTTATCAGTATTTTGCTGATAAATTATATATGCATTCAAAACAGCGATATCCAGCAAATTGGTGAAGATTTTTTTCCAGTACCATCTTGATGGTCTTTGCGCAGCCTACTGGCATAGCTTTTTGTCACTGAGATCTACTCCTCCCATACTGATGTTATAGTCATTCATCACTTTGGCTTTACAACATCCCTGTGTCTTTTTTGCAAAGTTATGTTCTCTGCTTGAGCATAGGAGGACAGCAGATACACAGGCTTCCAAGTAGCTTTTTCTTTGAACCCACACGTAAGAAGCTAACCTTTTCTCATGTATAAAGGTTCTCCAGCTTTCTTCAAAATTTGTGGCAGTCCCTTCAAGTTTATACAAATAATGCCTGTCAGTGATGTTTCGTTCTCAAGCAATGCTTCGGCTAACGGCACCTTTGTATAAAAATTGTCTGTCACCAAATGATAACCTTTATTCAAAAGCCGACTCTTTTCCATGATACTCATAACAACTGTATGAGACAACCCCTTTTCTGAACCGGAAGCATAGAAATCCCTGCCTGAGTACAAGTCAGTATGAAAAACATAACCAGTATCTGCTTCAATAGCTCAAATTTCTTTATTCTGTACCTACTGTGGCATTTATTTGGCATATACTGAATATACGCAAACCTGTTTCGCATGCCAATCATAGTTTCATCAATAGACACGGTCTCCTTTGCTTGTAGTGTCTCTTGAATAATTCATGACAAGAATAAAAAAATGGGCGTATTTTATGCCATGGATTAAAGTCTGGATCACCTCGAGGTTTTACTTTTGAGCTGTCACTAACATGAAAAAATATACTGATAAGGAGAAAATCATTGCGTGACATTGTCTCTGGAAAAAAAGGTATATGGGTTTCCCGACAGGTAGACCAGTACTCGCTTTCATCCTTTATATGAATAAGTCCCATCAACAAAATCAATCCTAAATATTTTTTTTATTTTGTCCTCAGTCACAGGGTTCCGGTGACGAAATCGGCTGTGCTTATAAGAAGCAATCCAACAGCCTTGGTTGTGAGTACATCAGCTGCATATTTGTTTGTTTGTTTTACAATATTATCAACGACATTGTCAGTCAGGAACAAGTAAAGGTTTTGAATGGGCTGGGAATTTCTTTGAGGCACACTAATTGGTCCTGTATGTCTTTCTGTAAAAATTAATTTCATGCCGGGACTAATGTCTTCCGGCAGGTAGGCTCGTGTCCATGATCATAATTACCGATATCAGTATCACTACTATCACTTTCAACATCATATTCCTCACTTATGCTACCACTTTCAGAACCCTGACTTATGTCAAAATCATTGCCACTAAGTGACCAACCACTATCACTTCTTTCATTCGCCATTATTATGTAATTATATCAATAAATCACATAAAAAAAAGTCAATTTCACGGCCGCCATCGTGCAAAGAAAAAAACCGCCAAAACTGACCAAAAGTTGCGCAAGCATATTATCATCTCATTTCAAACATAAAGGCATTGTGTCAACACTCCTTCTTATCTGTCTTCTGAATGGTTTATTAACCCTATGACATCATAAAACCCCGCCTCCAACACCTTCTGTTCTTGCCCGCGTGATTTGAAATTAAAGCATTGCTGAAATCGACGATTGCATTTTAGTAGCACATAAAGCCTCAATTTTAGCGATGTGCCACTGTTCGTGGGTTAATCATACCACTAGACACATTACCCCCACATGCCACTGCTAAAGCAGTCCACTGTGCCTTAGTCAGGTTGGATTCAGATAACTCTTGGATGGAAGGAGCTGCTAAAAGCTTCTGCCCATCGAACAGAGCCATTTTCTGTAAGTTGCTCAACTAAATAACTCACAATACAATGTTAAAATAATTATCTGGTCACTCTCCTATCAAAATATATCCTTAACACCACCAGTATAAACCATAAACCAGAGTGATATTTAGTTTTGTTCCCAGGTCTGGGCACCAAAATCTATTGTCACGATGCGTTCCAAGTACCTGGTTATTACACAACTAATCACAGATTTTGAAAATTTCCCTCATTTCAGCCAGATACCTGAATTCTCATAACAATAAGAATTATGACTGATTACTCTAAAGGTAACAGTGATCCCTTAAAAAGCTCATTAATCACATGAAAAATCAAACTGAGTTTATCAAGACTAGTGTGAGGTATCAACAATTAAACAAGAAATATACAACTTTAACTGTTTCCCTGGTCTCAATTCACTTCAGCAAATCTAAAGGAACAAAACATGTTTATCACTTTGCCTTATGCACACACAATTAATCCTATTCATTGGTGGTCAGTAAATGAAACACTGTGTTCGAAAAACATTAAATACAAAAATTTATTTTTTAAATTCAAAATTTATAATTAGAATTCACAGTCCAAAATATTTACTATTACTTGAAAACAACATAAAAATTTTATTAATTCTTGAGCTAAATTAAATTATTAAACAAAACTAAGTCACAAAAATTTGATTTATCAAGAAATTAATTTCATCAAACAAAATTTAAACAAAGAATTACTCAAGATTTGAAAAGAAAATCTTAACAAATGAAAATTAAATGAAGTATGCAATGTTAAATTATCAAGAAATATTTAAAATGCTAAGTAAATAAATGTTGAATCGTAAATATATAAAATGTGAAAAATCAAGAGACTGCAAACACACGAACACACAAAATACACAAAAGATTTATCAATAATAATTTCACCTAGGCATAAATTTCCCTAATATACCTTATTATACCATGGTAATAATATGTAAAATTCACTTTACCTTACACAAGCTTGTGAAAACCTTTATACAGTCACAGGACATGAAGCTGCTTTCGATTCACAAAACACACTTTTTACACTTTTACACTTTCCCTATACTCAGATCTCAAAAGCTAAGATTAATACTAGTGGCAACACTAACACTTTACATTAATAATTTCTCTCTTTTGAAGAAGAGAGAGAGAGAGAGAGAGAGAGAGAAGAGAGAGAGAGAGAGAGAACCAATATGAATGGTCTCTTAAATCAGAATGAATAGAACTGAGGATTCCAGTATGAAACGAAACAACCATATGATGTCACTTCCAGCAAAACGTTTTGAACGCAATCGGGACAACACATTATCAAAGCGATGCAATCTTAAACATGACACAACTGCCATGAGCTTTAGTGCAATGCTTGTTCACATTTCTCAAAAGTACACGTCTTTACCAGAAGATCATGTGGAACACATGCAACATTGCAAAACCCTCGTCTTCCTCTCGTATTAGACAAAACTTTTTTACAGAAATCCGCACATGACCAAACAGCTTGCAACTGGCTAACTATGACTGGCATGTTCTAAAAACAAAACAAAAAACGCGAGCTGGTTTCCAGAGAGGATCAGCAAGTGCTATTCCCGATCTGTCATCGAGCAACCCAAAACAAAGCACTCCCCCCATCTGAACTGATGACAGATGGCACATCTGGTCTAAAACTAGAATCTCTCTCTCCCGCTACTACGCTATTATCAGGAAATAGATTATTAATTCTAAATTACGCCGTTAAGTTTCTAACTCACTACCTCTTTTGAGATCTGACACCACACTACATACGATATTTCAACAATCATTATCATTACACATAATACATGATAAATAGAAGAGTAAATATATCAAAACTATGGAAAGACACATATTACAAAGGCAACATCATGAAAATATATATATATATATATATATATATATATATATATATATATATATATATATATATATATATATGTGTGTGTGTGTGTGTGTGTGTGTGTGTGTGTGTGTCCACAATCAGTCTCGATATCCAGCGTTTAATGATTATTTCAGGGGTGTAAGAAAATTGGTCGTAACAACATCGCCTTACGTAACTAACTACAGAGTGTATCAAATAGAAAGCTCTTGTTTGAGCTTTCTTTGTTGTTTATGTACAGCCTAAGAAGAAAGCCTTACCATGCGTCGTTATAATTCAATTAAAGAACCATGACTCTCTAGTATTGCAGCTGATAATAGTTTTTACTCAGTCTTCCTAGAAGTAGTAGACTGGAATACAATACAATACCCTTTTGAAGCAAGAGAACTACTTGGTGTTAGACAATTTTTCAGCATTTTTTTAATGAAAAAGAAATCGATATTATCTTCATTTTCAACGGAATTTCAGTGATAGAAGGTCAAATAAATTAAGTCAATGATAATGTCACGTAGACAAATATCCAGCAGGGCATGTAGTAACATGGTTGAAACACTTTCGATTAGAACAGAAACAGGTGATATTCTTTAGATCAACAAAATATTTAAAACCAATATAATCGATAGAATTTTACTTCCGTATTTCGGAAATGTTGTTGCACCCTGTTGTTTTGTAAGAATACTTTTGCCCTGGTTAAAACATATATATTTAGTAAGTAAATGCGCTTTTAGTTTTACGGTAACAGTTTACGGATGAAACTTTTTATTTAAGTTTCAGGAAACAGAAATTTTGTGCATATGATAATAGTGCTTAAGATATTGAATTTTATAGGTAACTATATGATGTGCCTGTTAGGAAATGCATTCTTTAAAAAAATAGGTAAATATACTCCTCCCCGTATGTTCACCTTTTAATCAAAATGACTTGTGCACAATAGTAAAGTATTGTTTATAAGCAGTTTAGCAAATGAAAGTGAAACAAACCGTTTTTGCAGAATTTATAATAAGCCCTTGAAATATTACAGGTATGACTAATTTACATTACTACTTAAGGGAGGAAAGTCCCATATACACTCCTGAAGTGTTTTGTGTGAATCTAATGTTTAAAGACCAGCATTACTTTAAATCCAATGAGTTTTTCTCCGGTATTTAATTATATCGAGTACTCCTAATTTTATATTCAACTTACTCATATTTCAAGCGAGGGGAGCAGTTTTGATCCATATTTCATGCGATACTTTTCAAGTTCTGTTACATATATTCTTCCCGATTTGGTAAGTGTTTTCTCTGATTAGGCGAAGGACTCCCATTGATTTTCAGTAATTCTGCCAACAAAGCAAGTCATTTTCCCCCTCTTGGAGATGGCAACTGACAAGTCCGACAGATTTTATAATAAAATGGGGTGACATCCCTCTTCGTTTGTAAGTGACTGCCCACGTTATGAATATATCAATGCTTTCTCTCTGCGCCCTTGTTATGATGATGTAGTGGTCGTTGGCCTTCAACCACTTACAAATTATCAAGCTTTAAATTAGAATATAACTGTTAAGAATAATAGAGTTTTGATGAACACAATTAAAACTTAGAGAAAACGAATAGAATTCAGTGAAATGAAATAAAAATCAACATAACCTTTTTAGTGTCCATCTCAACGGAGGAGAACTAGTCAGTATTGGGTGTAGTTACTATTTGATGTAGAAGCGAACAGACAGTTTCTTTAAGTATCTGTAATGGTCTGAATAAAGAGTTTTCTCAAAGTTTAAAAGAAGAACGGGAAGATTCGCTTGGAAGAACTCTGAATGGACTGAATCAGAATAGTCCGTGAAGTGAATGAGAGAAAGGGCGAGAGAAACCGAGAAATAAGAAATATAGCGTTCGCCTCAATTCTGGCTGTTGAAACACAGGTAACGAGATTTAAACTTAAGCCTGAAGTTTGGATTTCTCCCTCACTAACTCTTAAGGGGAATGTAATCATCTCCCAATAGAATAACAATTTCGAATTCGCCATGGTAATTATTGGACGACTGTAACAATTTGCGGTTCTTTTTCGAGATTTGTTCGTTTTAATCAAACCTCTCTCTCTCTCTCTCTCTCTCTCTCTCTCTCTCTCTCTTCTCTCTCTCTCTCTCTCTCTCTCTCTCTCTCTCTCTCTCTCTCTCTCTCTCTCTCTCTCTCACGTCGTGTCGTGGTTCGTTTCCGAAATCAGTGAATTCCATTTCCTTTTCTTCTTTTACTGTCATTGAATTCGATTTTTTCATCTTGTCTCCTGAGCCAGATAATCGAGGTTACGAGAGTTTGAATTCATTTCCTCGAGAAAATATTTCGACGTAAAGGTGGCTGATTTAGTTCTCAAAGCTGGTTGATTATTTGAAATTACTGTATTTTCAGTTTATTGCAGTTTTTTTCCCTAGGTTGTATCTTATCCACTGTTCCACGAATGTAGTAACTTTAGTTGAGATTAGATTTTTTAATCTATTATTTTTTCTAATTGCCCTTTCACATCACTTGTATATTCTTTTCATGTCCTTTGCTTTCCTCTTCAGGATTTGATTGGACGTACTTACTTTTATTTCCAAGGATTATGATCCACGTCGCAGTTCCTGAAAGACCTCTTTACTCGAACTGTCTTATGTTCTTGCATTACTTGTTCGCTCTGTTATATTTTATAATAATAATAATAATAATAATAATAATAATAATAATAATAATAATAATAATAATAATAATAATAATAATAATAATAATAATTTATGTCATTACGAGCCTTTGAGCTTTGCTAGCTTGATATTCATTTTACTACAGCGACCCATTTTATTCAGTCTGTTACAAATTCTATGTTCTGTCATTTCTTGAGGGTCTTCATACGAGGCATTGACTTCTGCAGCCACTTGCTAACATTTCGTTCTTCCTGTTACAGATAGAAAAGCAGACTTTTTTAACATCAGGAATCTTTTAGCGTTTTCATACCCATTTATATTAATTTCACTAGGTAGAGCTGTTTTAATATGATGTCTTACTCATACCTGCTCTTCTTTCCCAAGAGCTTTAAGGAAACTCGTGTAATTTCTTGCAGCTATTTCAAATTATGATGCTGCGACGTCACACTGTTGATTACCAAACACCTTTGATTTCTTTCCATGTGGAGCTGAAGGTCGGTTTTTCTGCAAGTGTTATTGATGGTGCAATATTGTTTTAATCGTTACGAACTGTTGCCTAAGTTTTCCTGACTACTTTTTATGATTATATTTAGCTGTTCGGTGATTTCTCTTTCATTATTTGGTACTTTTGATGTTTGCCCTTTTTCACTATTGTGCATGTTATTCATTGAGATTTTGCCCTTGAAATGGATACTTTTAGGCTTGTCTCTTTTGAATGTTTGTAAATTTCGACTAACAATTTTAATGGTGGGTACACGTGGTCCTCTGGTTCGGAAGCACGCTTCACCAATTAGAGGTTCCTGCTTCGGTTCCCGGTATGATTTATTCATGCTTCAATAAATCTCTTTGTTTACATGAGCAGTGAATTATGTGCCTGGTAGTTAGTCGGCTTCAGTGGGCTGCAGCAGGGATGGAAAATGGCATGAAGTTAACAACCCAATCCTGAAAGGTTCGAGAACCGGAAGGCTAACAACTCCTGTAGCCATAACCTAAATGGGAAAAAGGCACAGATAAAATAAATATTGAAATCTAATTTCAATGTTTTTAGAGGTTTTCAGCTGAGATCTGTATTCTCAGTCTCTCCCTGGGCCCTTCCCGTATTTGCCTTTTATTTGCAGATTTTCTTTCCTGTTTTTATTTGGCAATCTTGCTTATTCGTGTCAAAGGCTATCGTAATCGGATTGGATATCGGCAGTCAAAGCCACGTGCAGTGTGCAGATAGTGCTTCTTAAGTAATCTACTCTTCTTATAAAATACTCCCTTAATTCTCTCTCTCTCTCTCTCTCTCTCTCTCTCTCTCTCTCTCTCTCTCTCTCTCTCTCTCTCTTAATTTTATCCCAAAGTATATTAGGTGTTTGTGCAAAGTAGAAACAGTTCACTAATCTTGGAAAAATCAAGTCCTCAGATGCCTATAGAAGAGTTTGTGTTTTCTTTATTTTCACACGCATAAAGTTTTATTTGCGCAGCCTTTCATCATATCCTTCTCTCAGATCCGTGTTTACCTGTTCTTTGTGCATGGTTCTTAACCTCTTTTGCCCACATTCCTTAACAAATCCGCCAGCCACGCAGTAATTCGTTAAGCTTCACATTTTGGGTTTTCAACCCATTCTGCCTTATTCCCTTCAAAAGTTTTGTATCTCGATTTATATACCTTTTCGCTGTTCAGTGGAAGGTTTAAACGGTAAAAGAAATCAAAGGATTTCACACGTATATTTTTCCATTTTTTGTTTGTATACAGTGTCTTAGCTAGCCTTTGGCCTTTCGTTTTGAGTTAACTGATTAAAATCTTTTATTCTGGCCCCCAACTGAGGTGGAAGAAATTCTCCCTTAATGCCATTGTATAACGATACCACCTGTGAAATAATGTCTTGCATTTTCTAGAGATTCATAATATTAGCCAAGATTTTACTGATCTACTTTTTCAAATGCTGAATAAACAGTAGATCAAACTGACCTTCTTGAAACCTTGAGCGTTCTGGTATGTTACGTTAAAGGCAGATTTCCGTTTTATACCAGCCTGTCGCAACACTCCTCTGAAATCTCCCTCCTTCTCTCTTCAGGATTAATCTTTGACGTAAAGCGCTCTCTGAAGTCATGAGAGCGTCGACGCAAGTCAAGGCCAACCCACGAAGACCTTTTAAGTCGGGGATCGCATTGTCAAAACATTCATAAATCAGCCTTAAGAGAGGAAGTGGGATAGTGATTGCACAACCAGCACTTTGCTCAGTAATCCCATTGCCTGTTGAAAATGGTAGTTTTGCAACATGGGATTAGATACCTCATATCTGGCACGTCGATTCTCCCACTCGGGGATTTAGGGGGTTTTGGGATTCTTCTGTGAGCACTTCTGCCCACAGAATAGGGATGCCTTCGGCATAATGGCCTCCCAGGGATAACTTCAATAAAGATTAGTTTGTTTGTATAATGAATGGCAAGATGACCCTTATCCAAACGCAGCACCCTTCTCTACCTCAGCTGGAATGCTCCTGGGACCTCCACTTACCTTATCAAAACGGCTCAACTTCCATTTTGTTTGCGATTTGTCAGACCTGTAGTGAGGGAGAGTTTTGGAACCGGGATTTGTAGAGTAGATATGCCAGATTCCCGCAGGATGAAGAGAGCTGAAATTGAAAGAGAATGCAAAGATAATGGACAAATCTTTCAAGAATTTAATAGAGCTCTCTTTTTCAAGTCAGTTCAGGAGGAATTATCCTAACATTGTATATCCTTTATGCTTTTTTTTTGGTTTATTTACTTAAAGTTTAAAACAATAACTGTTTGTTTACTAGTTATCTGTTTGTGATGACGAAACATAAATGTTTCGTTGTATCCCTCTTCATCATTTACTGTTCAGTGCTCATTGCATAAATCATTGCTTATTTATTCTACCTCATACATTGCCATAGAAACTTCTCGACATGTCAGATGACCGCGCTCATTTTGTATATGTATTCTTTTCACAAATATGGCTTACGATGAGTTTGACCTGCAGCCGCCCAGCTGTTGCTACTTCAGAGATTTATGCTACAAAGAAATTGATAAGGCGTCCGTGTCGTTTGTCAGGCAGTCGTCCAAGCGTTACAAGCGTCGAAATTCTTTGGCATCTTCTGATCATTTCCGTAGTCCCAGTGAAGCATATCATTGCGCGTGCGTCTTTAGACATGAATCAGGAATTAATAACCCTCATGAATCACTAATCATATTTTCGGTTGGCATCGTAAATACGTGCCAGGGCGAACGGGGAGTGCAATAGTTTTACAGTAGATGTTGGTCGCGGAACTTAGGGAAAAGTGATTCTCGAAAGGAAATGGAACTGAGGCATGGGTTTTTTTTATATTTTCTTTCTCTTAAACACCAAGAATCCATTCTTTACCGTATATCTTCTTCTTCGTTTAACGTGCTTTTTCCCAGTTTTCGTATGGTATATCTAAAGTGAATATGTTGCTTTTGTGGTTTAAAACTAAGGTATATTCATATGAGTTCTGTGGCTGGCTGGAAATTGATTCGACATTCTACATGCCACTATGGTTAGTAATGTAGATGTATCATAGAACGCTTTAGCCATACAGACAGAGGTTATTCACATTTATGAAAAACAAGCACTGAGAAATAAAAAAAAATGAGAACTAAGAACACAGAACAGAAATTAAGAATTCTAGCATCTTACTTTTCTGCTTGATTTGAACGTTTCTTTTAATAATTTCGAAGTGTTTGAAAAGGTGAAAGCATGAAGATATGAGGAGCCAGTTTAAAAAAGTTGATACCAAAGGGCATCCATGCTTCATATCCCGATAGTATGTGACGTAATTTTTTTTATCTTATCGTTTGTACTAAGTCTGAGGATGCGCTCAACTCTCTTCCTTCAGAAATCAATAAGATAGTCACGTATTTTTGAAGATCCCTCGTCGAGAGAGAGAGAGAGAGAGAGAGAGAGAGAGAGAGAGAGAGAGATCGCCTAGTATGCAAGAAGCTTTAGCTTTAGAAACAAACGCAGCACGAATGTAGCATTTTCTTACGGTGTGTGCTTGCGCCTGCCACACTGACGGAGGTTGGACCACGCCTTCCGTCATGCAACTTTTCACAAAGGTTAACTTTAGATAAAGTGTGCATTCATACATTATATACATACATATATATATATATATATATATATATATATATATATATATATATATATATATATATATATATATATATATATATGTTATATATTTATATATATATATATATATATATATATATATATATATATATATATATATATATATATATATATATGTGTGATGTGTGTGTGTGTATGTGTGTGTGTGTTTGTGTGTGTGAGTTCGCGTTGTTGTGTAAGGACGGATATCTGAGCCCCCTATCTCTCTCTCTCTCTCTCTCTCTCTCTCTCTCTCTCTCTCTCTCTCTCTCTCAAATGTATATGAGTTATACACCGCTATTAAAACTTTTAAATGCAGTAAGAGAAGTAGCAGCAACCTAGTTACTGTATTAGTTTTATATCCTTAGGTTTTTTGTTCTTGTTTTGCCATGTCCATGCTTTAACGCTCAGACACGCATTATATATATATATATATATATATATATATATATATATATATATATATATATATATATTATATATATATATATATATATATATATATTTATTTATTTATATGTATATTTACTTTCTATGTCTGTTGTCTTGACACAGACGTATTTAAAAAAGACGTTTAAACTATGTTTTTCAATTATGCAAAACAGTCCCTGAAAATACTTTCACCTTAAAGGAGAAATTTATCGACAACTTATACCTGCAACTCCTCCTCGGATATTCGGCTGTGACACATCTTCGTCTGTCAAATTATCTCCTTTTAAAACTTCAGCTCTTCTTCTGCAGGTTCATGACATGTTACGATTTCACGTCATTGTGTCTCAGAAGATTCCGACACCTTTTCCTTTGGCGATAAGATCAGTGAAATTGACTCGCATCTGTTCGTGACACTCGTTGCTCTCTGTGCGGAGGTTTCCAGCGTCTTTGCGGGATGATTTCAGTACACAGAGCAGCTAAGAGAGAAAGAGATTTTAGATGTTTCAAGACGGTATATTTTACTTTTCTGTAAAAGAAAACTATTGTGCCGGCTCTGTCTGTCCGTCCGCACTTTTTCTGTCCGCCCCCAGATCTTAAAACCCACTTAGGCTAGAGGGCTGCAAATTGGTATGTTGATCATCCGTCTTCCAATCATCAAACATACCAAACTGCAGCCCCCTACCTCAGTAGTTTTCATTTTAAGGTTAAAGTTAGCCATAATCGTGCGTTTGGCAACGATATAGGACAGGACACCACTGGGCCGTGGTTAAAGTTTCATGGGTCGCGGCTCATACAGCATTATATCGAGACCACCGAAAGATAGATCTATTTTCTGTGGCCTTGAGTATACGCTGTACAGAAAACTCGATTGCGCTGAAGAAATTAACACAGTGTTGATATATATGTTTCGTCATTTCGTTTTCTAGCCTCCGAATAAGTTCAAGGTTTTACAGTAGTTTCTTCTCTCCCTGTCTCTCTTTGTGTGTGACCATTGAAGCTAATCATTATTTTTTTTTACCGCACGTTTCACTCATGATATGAACTTAAGATTACAAAGAACTCTGTTTTATGACTTTTAAGTCCTCATAAAGCTGTTTTGCCAACGCACAGTAACCTTTTCTGTGGAACTGATAGATTTAGTTGCTTTTCTTGTTAGATTAAGCTGGGTTCGTACCTATGCTAGTTCTTCAATTTCTTATTCGTTGAAGCGCCAGTAGTTTCCATTACTTATTGCTGTTAGGCTTTTTACCAAGACAGGCTCCTTTTTTTCCTACGAGCAACCAATAAGATTTTTACATGAGAAAGAATAGGCCCGTGCTACAATATTTGAACGGAAATGTAGCATGCATATAAAGCCAGAATTCTGCTTAGCAGAACAGACACAGGTAGGCGTGGCAGTCTGGAGTAATAATTTGGGATTCTGACTTTCTCATGATAATGAAATAAGTATGATTAGGTGTGGGAGCGGAAGAAGCAAGTGAAGTCTTCCCTTGTTACTTTGGCTTCATCAGTAAGGGCGTTAACAGAAGACGGGTTCTCGTTTGACAACAAATTCTTCCTCATGCCAATAGCTTGCAAGAGATATTGTAATCTCTAAGGTTCGCTGTCACTTGGCTAGTCGGTAGTATATACCTAGCTGCACAAGGAAACATGTAATAGGAGGGTCTCTGTACACCAAAGTACGACTTATGTAAATAAGATTACATTATTCGACAATCGATTTCAGTTCTTCTTCTTTTAACGTGTTTTTTTCCCATTTGTATGGGGTAAGCGCGATGCCTTCTTTTTGAAGGACTTTGATTTGGCTTTGGGGTAGGCTTTGTAGTCTCGATCGGCTGCCCTGCCTGTCATCGCTTAGACCCTGGTAGCGTATGTACATGTATTGTACCAGTCACCAGCGCCCTTTCTCCCAGCAGCGAGGAGACGTTGCTCGGTTAGGTCGACAGTCGAGACGTGTGAGGTGTCTGTTGTTTTTAGAAGAAGTTGGAGTGGCTTTGTTTGTGTGTGTATTAGTCTGTAACACCCATTTTCTTTTAAGCACACCTATCCGTTGATTACATATATAATCCCGGGGTGTGTACACGGATAGCAAAGTGTCCGTCTCTCTGACCGGTCGATTTCAGTTACACGACCCTAATTTATACTTAGTTAGCCAATTGGCCATTCAAGACACTCAGATTAGATACTGATATTTAATATTTACAACAACTTACTTGTAATTTTTTAACACTACAATCCAGTTTCTATTTTTCTATAAAAATTTCCTGCAAATTATTCACAGATAGCTTGAAAAGTTGATTGTGATGATAACTACCTAATCATCTCACACCTGTGGAACTTATGATCTAGTCATATCTGTAAGATGTATTTTATTTATTTATGTGGACTGTAGTATACTGTAACATGAAAATAAGCACGGTGTATTTAATCAAAATCTGAGGGACCTCCCTTCGTAAGAAAAGGAAAATTTGTAGCACGTTAGGTGGATTTTGGATGATTCCAAGCCTACCGGAAAGAGGAACTGTGTGGCCAGAGGAAACTATCGAATATATATATATATATATATATATATATATATATATATATATATATATATATATATATATATATATATATATATATATATATATATATATAAAGGTATACATAACACGTGTATATATGAGAATATATATGTGTGTGTAAGTGTATATATGTATAATATATATATATATATATATATATATATATATATATATATATATATATATATATATATATATATATATATATATATATATATAAAGTTATACATAACACATGTATATATGATGATATATAAGTTATATATAACACGTGTATATATATGATGAATATATATGTGTGTATGTGTGTATGTATTATATATATATATATATATATATATATATATATATATATATATATATATATATATATATATATATATATATATATATATATATATATATATACACAGGGTATTTCTGAAATTAGAGGCCCCCCCTCTACAGCATAAACTAAAATTGATATTGGCAAAAACAAAAGTAATTCATAACAGGTATTTATTTAAGTTTCTCTCTGAGTATTTAATATTTTGTGTGGCCTCCATCTGCCTGTACCACAGCCTCCATTCTTGAGGGGTATGATTTCAGCAAATCGCAAAAAAGCTGAGACTCAAACTCCATTTCCCTGAGTACTTCGATCACCTCTCTTCGCAGGTCGTCGAGGCTTGGTATACCATCATAGTTTACTGTGTGCACTTGAACACGATCCTTTAAGATACTACCAATGTTTTCACACACATTAAGGTCAGGGGAGCTACCTGGAAATTCACTTGACGAGAAGAAATTGATACCACTGTTTCGAAGCAGCTCCTGTGTCTGAAGAGCCTTGAAACATGGTGCCTTATCATGCAAAAATGTGACTTCTTCAACAGATAACACATTTTCGGGATCTTTGAGGAAAGGAAATACTCCACCAGTAAGCACAGTTTTTCTGAAGTATTCGCTATTCCATGACTGTCCTTTTTCTTTGATGATCCACATTAACCATTTGGCTGTGAAACAGAGAAAAATTCCCAAACATTCAGGAAATTTCACCACTTGACGATGCGCATGTCATCGCTGATATCATCCAACTTTGCAACCCAAATGATGTCACTTTTATGATTTGGCTTTCTGACTTTGTAAATGAAGAATTCATCTGATGCGGCAACATGGAGAAAGTCAGCTTCATCCCAATCTTTAAGAAATGAACCACAAAACCATGCATGGTCTTCTCTCTGTTGCTGAGTGATGTTGGGCTTTGCTGATAACATGAAAATGGCTTGATACCAGATTTTTCAACTCACGATATACAGCACTATAACTTCTTCTTTCCCCTTTTTGTTTCTAGTTCAAGCGCCAATTTAGATAAAGACTTTCTTGGTCTACCCACTGCCTCAGCTATGATGTCTTTTGACTCCTGAGAAAGGACTTCAGGCCTTCCAAGATTCTCACTCTTATCGCGATGACAGTCATATGGATTTTTGTTCCGGTTTCTTTTAACAAAGGATTCATCTCCTTTAATGTATTTAGCTATCCTGGGATGTGAAATGAAGGATGCGCCAGCATCCCTGGCCTCTCTGAAGGTTATAGCCCAGATCTGGTCAATCCATCTGATTTTCTCCGAGTCGTTAGCCATGGCTGTATCTAACTCCGCCTGAAAATACAAGAAATGTAAAATGAAAAATAGCTTAATAGAAACTTAAAATAATGTACTTGGAGATAGACTATAGCAGAAAACTTCATAACTTTCCATTTGTTTTGTGGAGGGGGGACGCTCTAATTTTGAAACACCAGTACATATATATATATATATATATATATATATATATATATATATATATATATATATATATATATATATATATATATATCCCATAGTTTCTTCAGGCTACCCTATTCCTTTTTCCAGGTTTGGAGTCATCCTAAATTCTACCTAACTTGCTACAAATTTGCCTTTTACATTATATATATATATATATATATATATATATATATATATATATATATATATATATATATATATATATATATATGTATATATATATATATATATAAATATATATATATATATATATATATATATATATATATATATATATATATATATATACATACATAATGTGTGTGTGTTTGTGTTATTTAGTAAACAACGAATTACATTGTGGAGAAAAGGATGACTCTAAAGATGAGCAACAATGTATGTCACCCAACTGTGCTTATAACGGTTCACTGATTTCAAGTTGGAATAAGATTATCAAAATTATGAGTGAATTTCTTGATAAGATATAGAAGTCATTCTTATAAACTGACAAGTGAAATCACAAATTTAAATTCTTCAATTTTAGAAGCCAAATAGTAGAGTCTACTATAAGTGAGAAAGATAACTCTGTAAATGAAGTGAAGCCAGACCCTCAAAAATTGATGACCAAAGGAGACGATGATGTTATCCTTGGAGAGAGAGAGAGAGAGAGAAGGGGAGATGGGGGTTTACAGTAAATAAGTGGCGAGAGCGAGAACAGTATCCATTGCACTCGTAACGAATGATTCACTCCTGGGCATCGCTCTGCCATCTATCAGTTTCCCTTGAAAGCAAGGAGGGGTGCTTGTCATTTACTTTCGAACTTCATTACTTTGCATGAAAATGCACAACGCCAAAACCCGTGAAGGACGAAAGCGGATTATTATTTAGATATTACTTTGCAAATATTCAGGTATCAAGTATTAAGTCTTTGTCAAGTGAACTCTTTACATCATATCTGAGTATTCTTCCAATTTGGGGATTTTATCACGAATTCGAAAGTGAAATTCGAATCAGAAGGAAATTCACAATCGGTTTCACTGGCGGTGTCTGTTGCAAATTGCTAAATCAATTACGAATGGTCGTACAATCAGGAGGATCTCACCCATAGCGTAAATTTCTTTGCATGAGAGTTTTGGGTTACTTCTCAAAAATTGTTACTGAACGATGGGAAAATTATTAAGATCTTGTTCCCACGTGTTTTGATCTTCCACACACACACAAATATATATATATATATATATATATATATATATATATATATATATATATATATATATATATATATATATATATATATATATATATATATATTTGTGTGTGTGGAAGATCATATATATATTTATATGTATATAAATGTGTGTGTAGTTGGTCATGTATGTATATACATATGGGTGTATTTGTCTGTTAAGGTTTAAGTGTATACTTTAATTTTATATTAGTAAGAGTATAGTGTGCAATTTTGGAGATCGGCCATCAGGCAATTAGACTTTGAACACCTGAATTTGGTGTGATTGGTTGAATTAACTTTCCTGGGAGCTGTAGTCTGTATCAAAAGTACTGTACGTTCTGAATGTCAAAAAACCCTTGTGGCGTTGCCGGCAGTATCCCAGATTATCTTGATATTTAAATTCTGAACAACTTTTATTTATCCATTGGACGTGACACACATACACCCACGCTCTCGCTCTCTCTCTCTCTCTCTGAAGAAATTGAATTTACCTCCCCTATTTAGCGTTAGAGACATGTCCCTAACGTAATACTTGACCGTGGGTGAAATCTCTCAAATGTAAAAATTAAACCTTGAGTGACGTCTGTGGATCCCAGTTCGTCTTAACATTTAAATTCCGTACAGCATGTGTTCATCCGGTGTATGTGACATTCTCTCTCTCTCTCTCTCTCTCTCTCTCTCTCTCTCTCTCTCTCTCTCTCTGAATTTACCAGTTATTTTGCGTTGGAGATGTCTCCATGGTTTATTATCGGGACCAATTTTGGGAATTCCTCATTTCCTCACGTTGAATCTTTCCTAATGATTTGTGATAAAGATGCGCAAGTTGACCGTGAACAAATCTGACCCACTGAATTTTTGTATAGATGTGTGCGTTATTTTTCAGCTATGGGTAAAATTAAGTTCTCTCCTGGTATATAAAAGATATCTTGTGGACAGACAAACACGAAGACAAACAAGCAGGCAGACAAGTACCTGCGAATATATGGCCTTCGGTCACCTTAGAAGAATAATGAAAGAATAAGACATAAATAAAATAAAATCCCAGGCTATTTATATGAAAGCTACTTTTAACGTTCGTGCTTACGAGCACCAAAATAATACTAATAGCAATGAGTCAGAATTCTACTATTGTGTCCATTATTGTTATTTAAGAAAAAGCATTATAGATCTTATATCGCTTCCTCTATCATTTCAAAACATTTATTTAATACGCAGTGTTGATAATGAGATTATGATCTATCTGTAGGGAGGCCATTGTAGAGTTTTTGATTTAAAACGTTATTGATTTCTGTGTTCTTGTGTTCTTTGTATTTTTGCCGGACAACGAAAATTGACTTAGTTGCTGAATTATTAGGAAAATAGTGATTGATTTAGCACAAGCAGCGTAAAACGCAACTTCTTTTTTTTTTTTTTTTTGCATTTTCGGTGAGATGTCTAGAAACCAGGACCTAACCTACTCTTCTATAATAAAAGGTTTTGAGGTAATTGTCTCATAACTGCATGTAGATTGGTGTAACTTTTTTTTTATTAGATAGTATTATAATAAATGTTTTTTTCTTTTTATTATTGGCCACAGATTTTGAGAAGTAAAAGCCAAAATGTTGCTCATTGCAAAGAACACAAATCAATCGTTTTTAGATATCTGCTTCCCGATAGATATTATTCACTGGATGTTTTATTCAGGATTCGTAACGAAGTAGCTGTTTGCAATGTGTTACTCTCCATTCCATCTTGATATCACCTTGCGTGACACTTGCTGATTGCAGGTGAATGGTATCTTTAGAATAAAAAAGAGTTTGCCTCAGCTTCTAAGGCTGAACGCTGGATGGATTCGTCCCCAAGCATACATAACTCATGCAGATCATCCCAACCAGCCGAGGCAGTCTGCCTTATATGCGTACCTGTGTACATGTTCATGTCACCGCAGACAAATTAAGCTAGCCTTTTTTATATACATGCAAACAGGTCATGTTTCGATCGGCCGTAAAGGCTTGAGGACATGTGAAGAAGTGGCTTTTATTCGGCGGCAAGATGGAATCGCGTCAGCGCTGCATCAGTAATGGGAGTCTGCTCGTGACGTTTCGATTTCAAGAACAAGCTCGATTTAGTCGGTCTTTTGTATTCTCTGGCCCTCTCTCTCCGCATCAGCTGTAAATGTTCGCCTCCCTGGTATGTCCGAGGTGTCCTGCGTAATCGAAAATATGCAGGTTTACCTTTTGCGACAGGTCATCGTTATTCCAGTTCTCGTTCAGAAACATCACTTGAATTTTGAAGTGTTTATTAACTAAAGCACTTCGTCATAGGAAGAGCGTCAAAATTTTCTTGTGATGAGACTCATACCGAGACTTTCATTGCCCCACGAATCAAAAAGGTGCTTTGTGGTTGAGTTGTCTCATTCCGAAAATGGTGACGCTAGTTGTATGGCTGACTGATAGTCTGAGAATCTCAGGGGGATGATATCACTCACTTTGGGAGATGAATAAAACCCGATCCTTGTTAAAAATCTAGTTTTCGTTGAAGAGAAGAGTTGAAAAGATACAACGACATCTCTTGCATATTCGTTTGAAATATTATTGCTCAAATCGGAAGGTATTGACAAGATCCGAAACACTGCGAATAAATTGATGCAACCTAAAAGATCTCATAAAACGCTCAGATAAAAATATGGATCACTTATTTATTTTACTTGGTTTGAGGTTCACTGCTATATCAGTGCTGCTATAGGAAGGCATTAAATTACAGGTTTTACACAGCTACAGGCATTAGCTTACAATTAATGGGTTTGTTGAGCAGTCATAAGTTCAAGATTTTTAATGTTTACCGTATTCCTATAAGTAATCATTTTGATTTTTTGGTTTTGGCGCTGTAAGTTTCATATGACAACTTTCATAAGTTTCTCTCAATGCATGCTCCCCACTAGTGCCTGCCAATAGAGCTTTTATTGCTGGGAACCTCAGCTGCAGCTGGGTGAGTTTTTGTGGCCGCTATTTTCTTCTGTAGGAATGTATGTATGTATCGTGATGCAAAACTTCGGCTAAAGAACAGAACGAAGCTACGTTATATTTCAAATACTTCCAAATCACTCCATGGGCAAGATGTTTTTCCCATTGCCTCTCCTGCTGGGTGCAGCTGCAATAGTTTACAGAGAAGTTTAGTCAATAGTTAAGGCGCCTCACCTCGAAAAAGAACGTTGCAGACGCTTTATGCGAGATTAAGAGGATGCCAAATCTGTCCCGGGAGGGTCTAAAGTATCCCCCACTCTTGCTGAAGTAGGTGGTTCAGCCTATGGAAATTACTGGCCGTCTTAGATCTTACGACATGTTTGTCAAAGTCTCTGCTTGATGCATGCAAGAGGAGCAGTAAAAACCATTTGATCCTGCTGTGAGGGCCAAGTTGCATGCATGTCATGTATAGTAATACTCGACAGTGTCAATATATATACAGTATATATATATATATATATATATATATATATATATATATATATATATATATATATATATATATATATATATATATATGTGTGTGTGTGTGTGTGTGTGTGTGTGTGTGTGTGTGTGTGTGTGTAGATATAGTTATATGGGTGATTATGCTTGTGTGGATCGTGTCTATTTTACGAATTGCAGTACTAGTTTTTGGATATACTGTGTGACGTAATCAAATAACAAATTATAGGCTCGTAACACAATTTAACAGGATGAGACCATGCCTTTTGAAGTTATTGTAAATGTTAAGGTAATATTTCCTTCCTACACCTGCATTTCTGTACCGCCTAACAGTGCAGGTGCTCGCAGTTCTTCTTTTAGTGAATGCATATGACCGAGGCAGAATTTTGATTAGGAGTGTTCTTATTCCTTTTTTCCGTATTCTTATACATAACCTGTAGTTTGGTGTGTATTTTCGTTTGACAAGTGCTCACATTGTAAATTTTTAAATTCTCTCTCTCTCTCTCTCTCTCTCTCTCTCTCTCTCTCTCTCTCTCTCTCTCTCTCTCTCTCTCTTCTCCAACGCGAAACGATTGCATTATAGATTGTTTTGTGTTTATATAAGTAACCAAACTAGCGTATGAGATGACTTGCTTTGGATTTTGAGATGGCATTATACTTCGCTTTCTTTTCCCTTGTGGTAATTGCATGTTTTTGACAGGAATATGGCCTCCCTTTCACTCATCTTTTTAGTCCATATTTCGGTGACCTTCACCAAAAATTATTTCGTAGAGGACCAATAACCTCCTGCGAAGAGATACACACTTTAATGAAAACTGAGGATAAAGGAATTAGCGTGATTTGATCTTTAGCATAATTTTTCAAATGTGCTTGTTTATTTTTCTCAAATAGAAAGGTGTTTTAATTACTATACCATATTGTACATAAATGAATATGATATTAGTGTTAATATAACAGCTTTAATTGAAATGATTGAAAACATAAGGAGAAAATAAAAAAAATGTATTTAATTAAGTCATGTTTGGCTGCTATTGTTAAATGAATTCGTGTGAGGAAAGATCAGAACAGGACCAGTCTTCCAGGTGATATGATCAGTCAATTTTATCTTCCGTTGAGTTTAAATGTATCATATTTTATTCATGTTTATTTTTATAGGTTACCTATATTTATGGCAAAGAATTTAATTGCTTTAAGTTGATAGTAGAGTTTGTTATCTACGATAGCGTTGATGTCTTTCATCTTGCTTTGTAAGCTGAAGGTCGTTAGAAGATGCCACACAAAGAGAACTATATGTTTCTCTTTTTAATTTTTAATGAAGTTTGGTTATTATCGCTATACCAAACAGCGAGGGCTTTCTTTACATGCAGTCAATATGAGGCTTTTTATATCATCTCGATGGTAGATTATTTACCATAGAAACAAAGATTTGAGTTTCTACTCTTCTCTAGTTAATTAGGTGAAATTGTGAGTAGCTAGAAAGTCATATGGTACAGTATAAGATATTCGTTGGCAACTTGAATTTGTAGAGGAACAGTTCATAGGTTTAGGTAACCGGGGAACAATCGACTAGGATTATGAACTAGTGAGCGCTAGATCGTCAATATATATACACTCACACGCACACATTTAATATACATATATACATATATATTATATGTATATACAGTATACATACACATACAGCGCATGTGTGAGGAAGATGAGTTTCCTCATGAATAATATTGAAAGGCACAGAAGTCTCAATCTAACTGTTCAAACATTGGTAAATATATATTGAAAGTATGCGTGTATATTTTACAAGCTGTACACATTCTCCACTTAGGGAGTTTAGCTCTAGGTGTAATGCCCCTGGATCTCAGTAAGTATTTTAGGATGAGGTTGCTAGCCTCCTCGTGTTACTTCATGACAAGTGACTCACGACAAACAGATAACTCATGGAAATAATTCTGCATATATATATATATATATATATATATATATATATATATATATATATATATATATATATATATATATATATATATGTATATATATATTTATATATATAATATAATATACTGTATGTATATATATATATATATATATATATATATATATATATATATATATATATATATATATATATATATATATACAGTATGTATGAACTAATGTATAGAGTCATGCAAGTGTTTGAAATTTGATAAGTAGTTGCCATTTTTCTGTTTATGCAGTTTGGTGTCAAATCCATCTACAACTTGTTGTAACTTTCGTGCACATTTAATCAAAACTTACATCATTACCTTTGACTAATCAGAACAGTAATTTTTTTGGTATTGCGAAATATTCTGTGCATATACTGTGAGCAATATTCATCGGGATATATAATATAATAAACAAATAAATAAGATGTGGACGGAGTGTTCTGGGTTAGGGCTTCCAGATATTAGTTGGATTCTAACTACAAGCGATTTTCAAATTTTACTTCTTGTGAGAATCAGTTGCTTGTTTTTGCGTACTTATTTTGTAGAAGTGAGGCTTTGGAACTCTTATCTGGGAATCTTTCCCAATTAAACAAACACCCCAGGTTTGATCACCAACAATGGTTGAGTATTTGAACTCTCATTTCATAGCCTTTAGATTTTTACCAGGGGTGAATGGACACCTTATCGAGGAGATAAATTTTCAGTGTTTCTTTTGTTACGTTTGCCTGGTGTAGCGTCACTCCATTCACCTTTCAGCAACCAGTTTCTACTTTTCTTAATTGGTACAACAATTGCCTGCACAGATCGTATTGTCTTCGTTAAGTGTGTTCACTTTACATTCATTAGGCATCCTTCCTAACACCTAACTTGGGAGAATGGCCTTCTTCTCCGTTAAATGATTTTTCTGAGCTAGACCAATAGCTTCCACGTCGCTTTTTAGGTAAAATAGGACAGTTCCACAGTCTAACTTTATATACCTTAGTATTTCTAAATCAAATTCACAAAGACGGACACACAAATAGGAAAACGGACACGGATGAAAACTGCATGGGAAACAGTTAGTGGGAATGATCTCACCAGAATAAAAGGCGGAGAGCAACAAATAAAACCACCCTGAGAAGAAGGCAATAACATCCTTAATGTTCATGAACCGTGTCTCTTGTTTTATTGCTTTTGTCCAGAGCATTAGTGATGATTATTGTGGCAGGATTTCACTTAAGACGCGTTAGTTTTTGTAGAAGAGATTTATAGACCTATTATGCTTGCAAATATACGTCGTTGCGTGATGTCTGCTTGGCCAGGGTTTGTTCGCGTTTGTATTGGTGATGTAGACAGTCTGCTCGTTCCAAAAGAAAGATGATTTAGCTTTAGTGTATGGGCAGTATGTATTCATTTTATTTAGCTTAAATATTTTGGTGTTGTATAGCTTCATAATAATGGAATAATTTTGTCCTAGTGTGTAAAAGATACTATTTACGTGTAGGCGCAATACATGTATATAGAACGTTTTGCTCAATAAATTTGCATATGTTGTTGGTGTTGGTTGATTTGTATGTGTTGTTACATCTTTTTGTGCCGTTCAGTATATGCATAGTGAGCAATCTCTTTGTAAATAACAAAATATTAGTCGATGTGAATTCATATCACTCAGTTCCCTTGTATAAGGAACAATGGTTGTTCGTACGTGCGTTAGGAAGTTCGTTCCATTTCTACGACCTGGAGAGAAACTTGGAATCATTTTCTGGCTGCGAGAACTGACATTAGTGTTACCTTCGAAGATGCTGTTTTCGGCCCGCAGCGAGGAGAGATATAGATTAAGAAAAATTTACACCACTTTCCGTAAAAGTCAGTGCGTCCCTCGCTTCTCGTTTGTCCGTCACGGTGCCGTGTGTCGATTATCCGCAGCGACGCTCGTGGTGCAGGTAATGACGGGGTTCTGCGACCAGAGGGCGCTGTTTTATTAGTCGACCGGAGACAGAGCGTACGGCCAGAATTATGGCACAGGTTGTGCATGGAAAGAAAAGGAGAGGGATGCTAGAAGGCATCTCTCTCTCTCTCTCTCTCTCTCTCTCTCTCTCTCTCTCTCTCTTTCTCTCTCTCTCTCTCCTTGGTATTATCTATTCAGTTGGAAAACTTGAACATGAGATGTTAATTACGGATCTTTGCGTTTTCTTTTTGTGTGCTTATGAGCAATTCTTGTAAAATAAAATGAAAGCTATCTATAGATTTGCTAAGTTGAAACCCGCAGAGTTAATCAGTTTTACAGTATATTAAACTATTTTATGTATTCGTATTTTAAACATGCGCACACACACACACAGTAGTTTTTTAAATAATATTTCCTGCTTTGGAGTACATGACTCGAAATTATAATTTTAATAAAATTATAGAAGGAACACATTCTGTTACAGAATTCTGCCTTATTCCTTAGATTATGTTTTGATGAATTTAAATAACGAATGTTATCCATAAAAGTGCTTTAATGACAAGAACATATTTGACAACAACGGTATTGAAAATAATAATAATAATAATAATAATAATAATAATAATAATAATAATAATAATAATAATAATTGACAAAGCTGTAAACAATAAAGGTAATTACCGTGATTGCCTTTCTGACAGGTGCTTGCTTGAAAAATGTTAAACTTGATTTTAAAATAAGCAGTCAGCCTCTAGCCATAATCTGTAATATCTTCTGGATAATTACAGGTGCGATATATAAACAGTTTGCATACTGTGTTTATAACTTTCCATTTTATCAAGCAGACTACGCAAATGGGGTGCTCCCCCCATTCTCTCTGATTTTCTCTCGGTCTTTAATGTTCCTCGCATATCTCTTCGCCGTTTTTCTCGTCTCATTTTATTATTCTGTAGATTACCTAATTAGGTACCGTTTTTAATCATCGACTAATTTTTTATTCTTTACTGATTTAGTATTGAAAAGGGTAAGTGAATTAATAACACGCTGCCTGTGCTCTCTTGTAAGAAAAAATTATGAGAGAGAGAGAGAGAGAGAGAGAGAGAGAGAGAGAGAGAGAGAGAGAGAGAGAGCGTGCGTGCGTGCGTGCTTGGAGAGTAGAAGCAGGTGTGCTCGCAGACTTAAACGCACCGCACGCAATACAATAACCTATCACAAAACATTAACCCGGGTGTTGGGCACCGGTACCATTTATCACTTACCTTAATAATCAAGTGTCAGATTTCAAAACGAACGTCTTAATTCATTCTGCCACCGTGAAATTGCATTGCCCGGTTTCAAAAAGTCTCTGCGCTTGTTTCCGAGGTGTATTCAAATGATTCCCACGCCACTTCCCTACCCCTCCCCACACCCCATCCCACTAGACTTACCGAAGCCATTAGCACCAGGCACCCCCCTACCCTCCTCCGCTATCTTCACATTTCATTCCTTGCATTATACTTTCATCCAACCTGTATTTCTGTATTTATTTTGGCGCGAATATTCTCAAATTAATTTCGCTCGTGGAAGCAGGTAGAAAGAGTATGAATTTAATACATGTCTCCGTTAATTATGTATAAACATTTTTAAAGGTAATTTCCATTCGAACACTGAAAGTTAATCTCGTATAGAATAATTGTTGTCGTCTTGGTTTATGCTTTCTTAGATCGGACTTCCTGAATTAGTAGTTTGCATGAGCGTTATCTCTTGGAACAGAATATTGTGTCATTTGTCTTGCTAACCCCCTCCCTCCCCTTCCTCCACTTTCTCTCTCTCTCTCTCTCTCTCTCTCTCTCTCTCTCTCTCTCTCTCTCTCTCTCTAGTCTTGCTTATATAACTATGCGCCTACAGTCAGAATATGAAAAATTTCCATTTTGTATAAAAGCCCGCATACGTAAATTCACACTTGCTTGCATATACACAGAATGGAATATCTACTGGTGAATCAGCTAATTCTAGTACTCCATCGGCCTTACTACCTTGACACTGGTTTTTTTTCCAACTTCCACTTACAGCAGTTACACTCAGCCTCCAGGTTAATGGTAGGAGGCTCAGATGCTTCTTCTATCATTTTTTTCGCTTTATCTTCTCCCGCTTATGAAAATTACATAACGAATAGCGCTAAATTAGCAGTTTTGTTTAACAGCGATGACTCAAAAGATATTGTCTTAGTATGTAACAAAACGCAGACAACTAAATACCTTTGGAGAGAGAGAGAAGTGTTATTAAGCAATCTTGTTGTCCCGTTATGGTTGGACTGTTGTTCGGCGACAGTAACCGTTGTTGATGGCCTGCATTACGAAACTTGTGGCCGTTAACAAAATTGATCTTGATGGCGTTAACTGAAAGTTTTCCCTTTTAAGGACTTGAAAAACAAAACAAAGAATCGGAAACAAAACAGAGAATCTGTTGATTCTATCTGCTGAGATTTATATGTCGACGAACTATTGAAAAACCAGCTGTTTCCTTCCCAAGGTGTAGAACACCGCGTGGAACCGATGTAATTTGGTAGGGAGAATCGCACATTAAGCCTTAGAATTAGTAGAGCTTTAATTGTTGTTTTGGGTTGTAACTCTCTTTTCTAGGTGCTCATGTTAGATCCCTCCATATAATTATTGTAATTTTAAAGTTGATGTGAGCGAGACTTCAGTCGTTAAAGTGAGGTTCGTACTAATTATGTTACGGCATGGGTCTTGCTTCATTTTATGCATTGTTCTCTAAACAGCGCTTATATCGCCTGTTTGTCCTATTTAGTTTTCTGTAAAAGAAAACTGTTGAGATGGCTATTTTGTCTGTCCGTCCGCACTCTCTGTTCGCCCTCATCTCTTAAAAACTACTGAGGCTAAAGGGCTGCAAATTGGTATGTTGATAAGACACCCTCCAATCATCAAACATACCAAATCGCAGCTCTCTCGCCTCAGTAGTTTTTATTTTATTTAAGGTTAGGTTAGTCATGATCGTGCGTCTGGCACCGCTATATATACCAGCAACACAGGCCACCACCGGACCGTGGCTGAAAGTTTAATGGGACACGGCTGAGAGTTTCTTGGGCCGTGGCTGAGAGTTTCATACAGCATTATACGCTGTACCGAAAACTCGAATGCGCCGAGGAAACCTCGGCGCATATTTTACTTGTATTTTTGTCTCACTCAGTGCTTTTTCATGATCTGTATACAGTTGTACTTTTCAGCTACCATTTTGATGAGGTAATCATTCCTCAGCGGATGCTTATATTTTAATTTTTATGGCATTTGAACATACCTCTAGATTCCATAGGATTTTTGTTTTACATTGATAAAGCTACAGGGGCTAACGAAAGGCCATTTTTTAAATATATGTATTTATTCAAGACAAATCATATTATTATGGCATTTCCTTTTATATCCACGATTACGACATTGTTCACACACACACACACACAATGAGGATTGCCTTCGAGTTTGTTGGTTTGTTTATTCTCATGCATGGTTATTTTCATTTACATTAATTAGTAACCTTTAAAAAACGCTGGATCAATCCCATCAGATTACTTTCACTGGACTTACAGAATTCCATGCATAACATTTGGCCTTGAAAAACTGAGAGCATCTCCAGTTTAGCTCTTTAGATCATTAACGTTTTAATGAAAGTTAATGGTATGTGGCCGTAGGGTTTCCTTTTCCTAAGCGGGTTATCCTTTTTGGGAGTTGGACAACGCCCAGCACGATTTTTTCCTTTATTTAATATCATGAATAATCGTTAATTGTCATTACGTTGTGCTGATGAGTCGTCTTTATTTACTTATGTCTTTGATGTTCAAGTTTTTTGGTTACCCGATAGCATATAGAATATATGCATGTGTAATTGTCCATTTATATGCATATTTTCCTGTGTATAGAGAATTGTCTGCAGAAACACATGATCATCTATGCATTTGTTTCCACCATACCTTTTTTCCCCCCTTTCAAAGGGGTGGTGCCGAAAAAGTAGGGCTATTTAGTATCTCAGTAAGTCTTAGAGTTTTAGGTTGGTAGCTCGACGGTCTCTTCTTTTTCTTCTTCTTCTTCTTCTTCTTCTTCTTCTTCTTCTTCTTCTTCTTCTTCTTCTTCTTCGACAGCTGGATATATTGTGGAAAGTAGACTGCCAACGAGCAAGAGACCTAGCAAACGTGAGTCAAGCGCTGTACCACACAGCTGTTTTTTTTTTCTTTTTGACTATGGAGTTGTCACTTCCCTAAGCCATATTATATATATATATATTCACACATATATATATATACATACATACATACACACACACACACATATATATATATATATATATATATATATATATATATATATATATATATATATATATATGTATATATGTATATATATGTATATATGTATGTATGGATATATATTGTCCGTGTGTGCAATTGATGTAAATTTGCATTTACGGTTATGCTTATTTGATAATGTGTTTTACTGTTTACAAAGTAAAGGGAGTATATTGATCATAAATTCCAATTAGGATGTTCTCACGGATTTAGAGAACTTAATGCCAAGAGTTTGGTTTCGGGAAATTATCCATCTATTAATGTTTTTAAACTAAAAGTATTGGTGTATTTTATTTGGTCATTATTTTCGAACTTTTAATAATGCATTACATGGATTAACTTCTACTTTTTTAACTATAATTTTGATATAAAAAATTAGGTTTACAGAAATTGTTGACACTGTTTCGCCAAGGAATGGATTTCGTGGTTCATTGCTAATATTTCTAGCAGAGTATCCCATATTATTACCCTACAGAACCTTTCCCAGTTTAGGTGATACTTATAGGGAGTGTAAAATGTAAATGTGCAATTGGCTTTTTCATTGTTAGTATACAATATGTAGCAGATACCCATATTATTATTATACGGCATCATCCTCTGTTCAGATGATACTTATAGTAAATGTGGAAAGTAACTGTAAAGTCGGTTTTTTATTGTTTCAGATTTTTCTTAATCAAGAGAGCTAATATATTTGAACACCTCGATACGGTGAAAAGCAAGCAGATATGACCAATGCTTTCAGCTTTTATGATTATATATTTTCCTAATTTGTTAAAAAGTTCAGAAAATTTGCGGTGCTCCTACACAAAACAAAGAGACATCGACGCTAGCTACCTGTCTTAAAATATCTTTCTTTACGGTGTGTGTTTTTTTTACCTGGTTTTATCGTTTCCTTTCCTTACCTGTTTTCGTATCGTCTTCCATTCATCATGTCTACCTGCTCGTTCAATTTACGAGCAATCGTAGGCATTTTTTTCCGTCGTGATTTGAGGGGAAACTAATGAGCGCAGGCTGCACCTTCCATTATAGATGAGTAAGGACCTCGATAATTGGCGATAAAGCCGGATTTATTGCGTATTAGACCATTGTTAACACCTCGTTCCTCATCGCTCTTGCCGCCAATTGACACTTCAGGTAGCAGGTTTGCAGGGGTCAAGTTTTTGCCTCGCAGCGAATGTCTCCATTCTCGAAGTCGCTTAATTTAGATGTGGCTTCTAACTGCTTCAGATCTCAACATTATACTTGCGCATCTTTTGCCACAACACTTACGTAACAAACTATCCGCCACGTGGCCCTTCTCTCTCTCTCACTCCGTAGCCTGAGTAGAACCTTATTTTTTACAGTATCTCATTAGCAATAAGAGAACCTCTTTTTCTTACGTAGATTTTTGGAACTAACATTTTAATGTTTTCTCTATTGTTATCTGAGATTGAAAATGTTTCTATTCCTTCTTTCTATAAAAGATTAATTAATTTTCCCAACATGATCCTTTTCTTCAGTAATGATGGTTTCTTTAACTCATTTCTTTTTCGTATTTATTCTTTCACCACATCCTCATCCACCACCATCATAAACTTTTACTCACCGATTTGTCTACCTCTAACAAAGACGTTTACTCAGTTCTTCCCTATCTTACACGTCGAATTAGAGTTCTGGTATTTTTTTCTGTTCCATGCATAGTGCGGACAATGCTTTCACTTCTGACCTTCTGTGTATCTAACTCCTACGAAATAATCATGGTCATAAACTTCATTATTGTCTGTTAGGTATTTCTACACTTTTAGCAACTGTTCTAATCAACAGATTATTTAATATCCTGAAAACTGGCTTGGTCAGAGGCAGAGATCTGGAGGTGATTGGTCATTTAGAATATTTAAGTTGTCGTTTTTTTATTATTTCGTTAGTGTTATTGATAATGAGCATATGTTGTAATGGAATGAGCGGTGAAGTCTTGACCTCGCAGAAGGAAGCTTAACCAGAGTAGAGCACCCTGAAACAGGGCTGGTTCTGTCCATAGACTTAGTAACTAAATAAACTCTACGAATTTATCATATCTCATTCCGGTATACATATGACTTGCTATCTGGAAAAGAATACCGTGGGATAGGGGATAAGACATCACTGGCACCAAAGGGGGTGGGGGTGGGAAGGGGCGACTTGTAAAAATAACCGAAAACAACAGATTTTAGTGTCTAATCCACAGTTTTTGGGGTCGCTGAGGTGAATGGTTCAGCCCCGATAGGAATTAGGGGTGAGAAGGGGTGAAACATGAAATGTTAAAAATGACAGATATTAGTGTCAGATGCATAGTTTTTGAGGACGCTGAGATGGATAATAACACTCCCGATGCCCTTTAAGTCCAAGTTCAGCCACGACAGGAAAGGAGGGGTGAGAAGGGGTGAAATACAAAATGTTAAAAATACTGGAAAATGTAATTGAAGCAACTATCTTAACAGAGGAGAGAGAGAGAGAGAGAGAGAGAGAGAGAGAGAGAGAGAGAGAGAGAGACAGTAGTGTGGGTGTTAGGGAGGAGAGAGAGAGAGAGAGAGAGAGAGAGAGAGAGAGAGAGACAGAGTGGGTGTTAGGGAGAGAGAGAGAGAGAGAGAGAGAGAGAGAGAGAGAGAGAGAGAGAGAGAAAGAAAGAGAGAGAGTTTATCGGTTGTCATTCAGAGTTTTCCCGGGCAGCGCTGGGTTGGTCAGCTAGTAAAATATATAAGGTCAGATGGAAGGAAGACTATAAGTATAAAAAATCACAGAATAGTTTCTTGGGTTTACATGCCCTACAGGGGAACCAAACCCAACAATATAAAAGGCTATGGTACAAAGGCTTTATCAGACTAAAAGGTTTTAGAACTTCACGGGAGTTATATGATCACCACCCACCGTTTATAACTAAGTGTAGCACACTTGAAATGACCAAGCAGATGTGAATGACGGTTGACATGATGTTATTATTGTGTTTTTTTTTATTATGGTAATTACTGTTTCCATTTAGCCAATTACCACAATATAATAGACACTGTAAATGCCAGTTATGAGTATATCCTTTATATTTAGTAAACTCTCTTTAGGATGGGTTTATCCTCTCATAAACGTTTTGGTACAGCCTTGTGATAGCTATTACTCTGCGAGTTGTAAATTTAGGTACTCATTGGGATGTGCTGTGCTGGAAAGGTTATAACGTATTCTGTTTTAGGTTCTAAGGAATCTATAACGTTGAAGATTAACCCTATTTGATTATGCAAGTCTTTAATATTCATTTTAACATATTCCATTTTATAAAAATATAATAAAGTGTGCAGTGAAAGCGAAACTCTTACTGTAATTTGATGCAAAATCATTCTGGAAACCACAGCTATGATACAGTGCAATGAAATGTATTGTTTGGTGTCTTTTATTTACGAGCCATTTTAATATAACTTGAGTTGATTGCTCTCTCCCACGTTCACTGCTTTCCCTTCTTTGGTTATGAGCGATTAAGAGAACTATCTGTGCTCATTCTAGATGATTTGTCTTCAAAGTGTTGAAGTCTCTCTCTCTCTCTCTCTCTCTCTCTCTCTCTCTCTCTCTCTCAATCAGTATCTTAGAGATGAACTGCTGTGTTTATGGAATGACTGGATAATTTTAACCTTATTTGGATAGAATATTAAAGAGTTCCTGAATTTTTTATCCAGCAAAACGTGTCTCAGGGGAATGCTGTCTGTTGTACATGTGAAAGCTCTCTCTCTCTCTCTCTCTCTCTCTCTCTCTCTCTCTCTCTCTCTCTCCTATCAGATTAGAGATTTTCTCTATCTCTTTTAAACTGAAACTACGCCAGAGGTATTTGCCGGTAAAGAAAGATTTTATCTCGAGTATTTATAAAAAAACATTTTCGTAATCCTGCACTAGCTGTCAAATGTCTCATCTGAAAGATCTTTCTTCATAAAGGATTTTGCTGCTGATTCATTGCTTTGATGCCAGAGTGCAGGACCAGCATCTCATGCCCTGCGTCTTGTGGGATGCCTCCAGCACATGAAAAAGTGGGAGGTTGAACTGTCGAATGGGTTGAATAGTGTATATATATATATATATATATATATATATATATATATATATATATATATATATATATATATATATATATATATATATATATTGTATATATATTACATGATGCGGTTAGGTATGTGTGATATCATCATTACAGTTGCACAAAAAAAAATGAGTTAAAAACCATTCAGAACCTTTTATAGAATCTATAATCAAGTCAGGCTATGTGTGCAAATTCTACCTAGATTATATTGTATCATAAATTAGAGAATTCCGTTTCAACGAGGAACACTTCGTTGTCATACTTATTGTTACAGAAATATCGTAATTACAGACTTCTTCAATATTTCATTTTCATGAAAGGTTGAACTCAATTTTTAGATTTTAACAAGCAGAAAAAGCAAATAATTCAACCAGGCATTGATTTCGATGCTTCCATTTATTCCCTGAGTGTCTCTCTCTCTCTCTCTCTCTCTCTCTCTCTCTCTCTCTCTCTCTCTCTCTCTCTCTCTCTCTCTGAGTTCTTATATCCATTGATCGTATTTAAGAAATGTTTTTTGCATCTTCAATCAAATCTTTCTTATCGCAGATGTTTGATACGGTCTCCGTCGTTTTCTCCTCTCCATGATTATTGCACCATTCTTATCTCTGATTTACTAGCGATACTTTGAGTTCCATTTTCGTTTCGGTTGGTTCAATACAGGAAATATTTGAGTTCAGGTACATCTGCCCCTGAACTCGAAATATGCAAATTGTTGAAAATGGTGATTAGTTTGATAGTGGATATATGGTACGACTGTACTTGCTAACGTTATTTCAGAAACTTTTAATGCATTATTATTATTATTATTATTATTGTTATTATTATTATTATTATTATTATTACATTAATGTAGGGAGCAGTAGCAACAGCGTCACTATATTTTCTTATCTCTCTCTCTCTCTCTCTCTCTCTCTCTCTCTCTCTCTCTCTCTCATAGGGCTATTAACACTCATAACTTATTGTTTATTGTTTCTACATACTCCTATTTTGATGTATAATTGCGGAAATCTTAACTTGCACCGCCAATGTGTTTTGCATTCATATAATTCGTACATTTATCCTGCACTTTAAAATTTTGATTTTATTTCAAATCAGTTAGTACATTTTCTCCCACCATTTGCTGATTTTTTTTTTTTTTTCATTCAGTTTGTACAGCAGAAACAGAGCCTCTTTCTCTCACGGTCTTCTCTCTTGCAATGGGTTACGGAGGTACAGTGCATCACCGCCACACCGGTAATTTACCCGGACCACCACGGAGCTGGGAGGGATTTTCGTGTATATTTTGCTTGAAAATATGGAAACCCAACTGCGACTTTTACTAGCGTTTTATTACCGCCATTGTTTATAATTGTTTACTCAACATAGACGAGCCGTCCTCTCTCTCTCTCTCTCTCTCTCTCTCTCTCTCTCTCTCTCTCTCTCTGCTTTGTATTTTTCATCCTTGGTTATGTTTGATTTGGTAAGCCGTATTGTATTACCGTTGAGATAGCACGTTTTTGGAATTTTTTTTATTATCAATGTGATCTGTCTTTTGCATTTTGTAATTGTATGTTGTTGGAGAAAATATACGTTAAACATGCTTAATGAAATTGGTGAATAATCCCTTCATGAATATGAATATGTAAAGAATTATACGTCTACTACTACTAGAGGGACTCTCCAGTAGTTTTATTTCCAAATTTTATCTAATGCTTTCCCCTTCTACTTACACAATTACAGAATGTAAAATATTAGTTCTGTTGGATGTAAAATAATAGTTACTTCAGTGCACTCAAGCTACTCTTTAATACTCCTCACCAAATTGACAGTACATATAAGACCAATAAAATGAAAGAGAGAGAGAACAATAACAACAGCAACAACAACAGCTGTATCAGGAGGAAGACTCGATAGCACTCAGCACTACTAAACGTCCCACTTTTCTGTGTAGAACGGTTTCTATTTTCCTCCAGGAGTACAACACTCGACTTTGAAGAGCCAGGTGGAAAAGGGTCTTGATAAATTAGTTTGATGATCACCTTCGACCTCTCCTACAGGAGTGTCGAAAGTCGGCGTTCTGAGCGTCCCACGGGCCGAAAGGTCACCTCGAGGTTATCGGCAAAATGACAAGAAATAATCGGTGTGGGTGGTGGGATTGAATCCCTTTGTAGGCAGCAAATGCGCGGCTGTCCCACCCGCCTATAGGGCATCGGAAATCTTTCTTTTCTTATATAATGGTGTTATGATGTCATCGGATGGTCTCCCGCATGCAAGGGCAGCGATTTTGCGTTTGTTTGGCCTTTCGTTAGAGGCTTGCGTTCGTATTGGAACGCATCGTTTCATTTCGTGTCGTTGCAGTATATTATATATTCTGGCATGAAATATTTTTGCTTCTGTCTAGCACGCGCATAGATACCCATGTATATAGATGCTTGTGGACATTGTATCTGTGCACAATCTATCTGTGCACAATCTAGGTTTTTATACTATGAAAGAGGAGGGAAATTATAAATCTATTTCTACAAATAGAAAAATAATGATCCCCCTATAGCGGAAGATTAGGCTTTAACAGAATTTTAGGAATCTGTTTGTATATAGCAGTATGAGGAAAAACAGACCGAGTACCCTTCCAGTTCCATACAAAAAAGATTTATTGTTTGCCTCCGGGTTTGTAACGGGTGGTGCCGAATGGGTTTTAGCGGTCCTTTGATAATTATAATGTATTTCTTTTTATACTGTAGGCTCTTCTAACATTTCTTTTATTCTTTTACGACATTTCCTTAATTTTTATGTCTCTTTGTAAATTTAAGTCGTGTTATTTATTTGTTCGTAAATGTTTGAAATACGAGTATGTAGGAGTCTTATTTTGTTTTAAAAATTTAGGTTAATCTTTTCACAAGTTGAAGAGCTTTTATTTTATGGCTTCTGTTTATCTTCACCTGAATATTATTTGTATTTTCATAGAGCATCTAAAACCAAAGAGTAAATTTACTTCTTAAATGTATCTGTTTCTCAAGTTTATTACAAGGCTCATTGCCTTGTTTTATAATTTTTAACATGGTTAAATAATTATGTGAGCGATGAATGGAGTGCCTGATTGCGGAGCCAACATAGAAAGTGTGGGTTATAAAGGAAATTCAGTTGGTCACTGTTTCTGTATTGAATTTTTCTAACGTCTTCTGCCTTGTGCCATTTGGTAAAATGAAGTGTATGTCATATATTTTAGTGGATCTCATGAACTGGTGAGAGTACCACGCGGTAAAAACCAAAAGAAGTGAACCTTCAGTGAAGAAACAAACCAGCAAAATTAAGTATACCTGTAGTTTAACCAGACCACTGAGATAGGCTGCTCCTGAAGGATTAGATCATTTACGTGTATTGAGAACCAATTGGTTACCCAGCAACGGACCTACAGCATACTGTAACTGAACTGACATTATAGCGGAGAAAATGAATTTCTATTACCAGAAATAAATTCCTCTAATTTTTCATTAGCTGCCGAGACTCGAACTCGGGCCTAGCGACAACTTCTCCTGACTCACTCCAACGAGGAACTTAAACCAGTTCAGAATTACTGCTTTTGTTAAATGCGCTAGGCATGAGGATGTTGATTTCACATATATATATATATATATATATATATATATATATATATATATATATATATATATATTAACTTTATCACATATACAAATTGTTCTGGTATTAGTAGAATTATTAAAGGATTTCATTCAAACTGGATGGTATCTAATGGCATCCAGTTTGAATGAGGTTCTTTTAGTAATATATATATATATATATATATATATATATATATATATATATATATATATATATATATATATATATGTATGTATGTATGTATGTATGTATGTATGTAGGCTATATATATGTATATATACATGCAGTATATATAATTTTACTGGTCTCCTTTTACCGGATTGCAATTGCAATAACCACATTGCTGTCTTAGGTTGTCGATTTCTTCACACTTTTTGGATAAGCTTTTTATCACTTAGCCTAAGATCCAAGTGGAAGAATACGAAGCAATTCTGACGTCCGTAGCAGGGTTTGAATCCATATCCGGAGGACAGAAAGAGGTCACGTTACCCACCTGATCACAAGAAGCATTAAGAGTCTGTTGCTGCTTATACATACCGTACAAACACCTGTCTAATTCACCTTCAATAAATGTATCTGCTTTCGATAATTATATGTTGTATGAGCGGCAATAGACTTGTAATCGTTGTCGTGGTCAGGTGGGTAACATGACCTATTTCTGATACTCTGAATGCGGGTTCGAATCCTGCTACGGACGTCAGACTTACTTCATACTCTTCCGTTTAGATCTTAGGCTTTGTAGTGACAAGCGTATTCAAAATGTGTAAAGAAATCGAGAAGCTAAAAAGGGCATTGTGGCTATTACAGTTATATATATACATATATATATATATATATATATATATATATATATATATATATATATACGCATATATCGTATATATATAGCATATTATTTGTGTATATATATATATATTTATATAAATATATTTATATTTTTATATATAAATATATATATATATATATATATATATATATATATATATAATAAATACACATATATATATACATATATCGTATATATATATTTATATATATATTTATATTTTTATATATTTATATTTTTATATATAAATATAGATATATATATATATATATATATATATATATATATATTGCATGAGTTAAAAAGGTGATACAAATTATAAACAGAGTATATAGCACAAGGAAGGTGCAACAACAACTGCAAGATCTGGGACTTCACTCCAAGATAGTTTCAAGCTAAAACCACATACAGTAGAAAAAGAATTTCACAAAGTATAGTAGGTTTTTCAAATATATACTTAGATTAAATGAGTATGAGACCAAATAATGCATACAAAGGTCGTTACATTTAAACTAGAGGTTATCAGAAATTCTTGTTAATGCCCATCGCTTTTCCTTGGTTTATTCTGTACCTGGGTCCATCCCGAACAGCTGTTGCTTGTCATAAGGCCACCCTCAAGTGTACTGACCTCTGTGTTAGTTCAGTGGTTTTATACTCGTTTAATCTAATCTTGTTTGTTTTAGTTGTAAAGCCATGTTTTCTTGTAATCTGTTTTCTGTTGTCTGTAGTTTGTTTGAGATTATCTTAGAGTAAGGGTGAAAGATCTTGCACCATGTTGTTTCACTTCCTTGTTACTGTATACTGTTTGTTTCTCTCTCTCTCTCTCTCTCTCTCTCTCTATATATATATATATATATATATTATATATATATATATGTATATATATATATATATATATATATACACACTCACACACACACACACATTTGTCATTAACACTCAAAATTACCAGTTGAATTGATTGTATTGAACTGACAGTATCTTTTTACTTCTCTGGTTAAAGCAATTCATAATTTTCTGTGTTATCGAGGCATGCCTCGTTAAATCACCGAGAACTTGCTTAATCAGTTAAAGGATTTTTTGTTACCATTTATAATTTTACTTCTGTTAAACTGCACGATCCGTCGGTACCTGCCCACTGTTACAAACTAATCTTCTCAGCTGCCAAATTTAATAGCAAGGTAAAATAGTAGTAACTTTTTAAAAAGAAATATTCGGCGTTCCGTAAATGGATGCTTGCAT